>NC_083778.1:12790906-12843406 GCF_963514075.1 Conger conger
ACACTGCCCCTCTGTAAGGTAGAGCACACCTCCTCCTGATATACACTGCCCCTCTGTAAGGTAGAGCACACCTCCTCCTGATACACACTGCCCCTCTGTAAGGTAGAGCACACCTCCTCCTGATACACACTGTCCCTCTGTAAGGTAGAGCACACCTCCTCCTGATATAAACTTCCCCTCTGTAAGGTAGAGCACACCTCCTCCTGATACAGACTGCCCCTCTGTAAGGTAGAGCACACCTCCTCCTGATACACACTGCCCCTCTGTAAGGTAGAGCACACCTCCTCCTGATACACACTGCCCCTCTGTAAGGTAGAGCACACCTCCTCCTGATATACACTGCCCCTCTGTAAGGTAGCAGAACACCTCCTCCTGATACACACTGCCCCTCTGTAAGGTCAGAGCACACCTCCTCCTGATACACACTGCCCCTCTGTAAGGTAGAGCACACCTCCTCCTGATACACACTGCCCCTCTGTAAGGTAGAGCACACCTCCTCCTGATACACACTGCCCCTCTGTAAGGTAGAGCACACCTCCTCCTGATACACACTGCCCCTCTGTAAGGTAGAGCACACCTCCTCCTGATACACACTGCCCCTCTGTAAGGTAGAGCACACCTCCTCCTGATATACACTGCCCCTCTGTAAGGTAGAGCACACCTCCTCCTGATACACACTGTCCCTCTGTAAGGTAGAGCACACCTCCTCCTGATACACACTGCCCCTCTGTAAGGTAGAGCACACCTCCTCCTGATACACACTGCCCCTCTGTAAGGTAGAGCACACCTCCTCCTGATACACACTGCCCCTCTGTAAGGTAGCAGAACACCTCCTCCTGATACACACTGCCCCTCTGTAAGGTAGAGCACACCTCCTCCTGATACACACTGCCCCTCTGTAAGGTAGAGCACACCTCCTCCTGATACACACTGCCCCTCTGTAAGGTAGAGCACACCTCCTCCTGATACACACTGCCCCTCTGTAAGGTAGAGCACACCTCCTCCTGATACACACTGCCCCTCTGTAAGGTAGAGCACACCTCCTCCTGATACACACTGCCCCTCTGTAAGGTAGAGCACACCTCCTCCTGATATACACTGCCCCTCTGTAAGGTAGAGCACACCTCCTCCTGATACACACTGCCCCTCTGTAAGGTAGAGCACACCTCCTCCTGATACACACTGCCCCTCTGTAAGGTAGCAGAACACCTCCTCCTGATACACACTGTCCCTCTGTAAGGTAGCAGAACACCTCCTCCTGATACACACTGCCCCTCTGTAAGGTAGCAGAACACCTCTTCCTGATACACACTGCACCTCTGTAAGGTAGAGCACACCTCCTCCTGATACACACTGCCCCTCTGTAAGGTAGAGCACACCTCCTCCTGATACACACTGCCCCTCTGTAAGGTAGCAGAACACCTCCTCCTGATACACACTGCCCCTCTGTAAGGTAGCAGAACACCTCCTCCTGATACACACTGTCCCTCTGTAAGGTAGAGCACACCTCCTCCTGATACACACTGCCCCTCTGTAAGGTCAGAGCACACCTCCTCCTGATACACACTGTCCCTCTGTAAGGTAGAGCACACCTCCTCCTGATATACACTGCCCCTCTGTAAGGTAGCAGAACACCTCCTCCTGATACACACTGCCCCTCTGTAAGGTCAGAGCACACCTCCTCCTGATACACACTGCCCCTCTGTAAGGTAGAGCACACCTCCTCCTGATACACACTGCCCCTCTGTAAGGTAGAACACACCTCCTCCTGATACACACTGCCCCTCTGTAAGGTAGAGCACACCTCCTCCTGATACACACTGCCCCTCTGTAAGGTAGCAGAACACCTCCTCCTGATACACACTGCCCCTCTGTAAGGTAGAGCACACCTCCTCCTGATACACACTGCCCCTCTGTAAGGTAGAGCACACCTCCTCCTGATATACACTGCCCCTCTGTAAGGTAGAGCACACCTCCTCCTGATACACACTGCCCCTCTGTAAGGTAGAGCACACCTCCTCCTGATACACACTGCTCCTCTGTAAGGTAGCAGAACACCTCCTCCTGATACACACTGCCCCTCTGTAAGGTAGAGCACATCTCCTCCTGATACACACTGCTCCTCTGTAAGGTAGCAGAACACCTCCTCCTGATACACACTGCCCCTCTGTAAGGTAGAGCACACCTCCTCCTGATATACACTGCCCCTCTGTAAGGTAGAGCACACCTCCTCCTGATACACACTGCCCCTCTGTAAGGTAGAGCACACCTCCTCCTGATACACACTGTCCCTCTGTAAGGTAGAGCACACCTCCTCCTGATATAAACTGCCCCTCTGTAAGGTAGAGCACACCTCCTCCTGATACACACTGCCCCTCTGTAAGGTAGAGCACACCTCCTCCTGATACACACTGCCCCTCTGTAAGGTAGAGCACACCTCCTCCTGATATACACTGCCCCTCTGTAAGGTAGAGCACACCTCCTCCTGATACACACTGCCCCTCTGTAAGGTAGAGCACACCTCCTCCTGATACACACTGCTCCTCTGTAAGGTAGCAGAACACCTCCTCCTGATACACACTGCCCCTCTGTAAGGTAGAGCACACCTCCTCCTGATATACACTGCCCCTCTGTAAGGTAGAGCACACCTCCTCCTGATACACACTGCTCCTCTGTCAGGTAGCAGAACACCTCCTCCTGATACACACTGCCCCTCTGTAAGGTAGAGCACACCTCCTCCTGATACACACTGCCCCTCTGTAAGGTAGAGCACACCTCCTCCTGATACACACTGCCCCTCTGTAAGGTAGAGCACACCTCCTCCTGATACACACTGCCCCTCTGTAAGGTAGCAGAACACCTCCTCCTGATACACACTGTCCCTCTGTAAGGTAGCAGAACACCTCCTCCTGATACACACTGCCCCTCTGTAAGGTAGCAGAACACCTCCTCCTGATACACACTGCCCCTCTGTAAGGTAGAGCACACCTCCTCCTGATACACACTGCCCCTCTGTAAGGTAGAGCACACCTCCTCCTGATACACACTGCCCCTCTGTAAGGTAGCAGAACACCTCCTCCTGATACACACTGCCCCTCTGTAAGGTAGCAGAACACCTCCTCCTGATACACACTGTCCCTCTGTAAGGTAGAGCACACCTCCTCCTGATACACACTGCCTCTCTGTAAGGTCAGAGCACACCTCCTCCTGATACACACTGCCCCTCTGTAAGGTAGAGCACACCTCCTCCTGATATACACTGCCCCTCTGTAAGGTAGCAGAACACCTCCTCCTGATACACACTGCCCCTCTGTAAGGTCAGAGCACACCTCCTCCTGATACACACTGCCCCTCTGTAAGGTAGAGCACACCTCCTCCTGATACACACTGCCCCTCTGTAAGGTAGAGCACACCTCCTCCTGATACACACTGCCCCTCTGTAAGGTAGAGCACACCTCCTCCTGATACACACTGCCCCTCTGTAAGGTAGCAGAACACCTCCTCCTGATACACACTGTCCCTCTGTAAGGTAGCAGAACACCTCCTCCTGATACACACTGCCCCTCTGTAAGGTAGCAGAACACCTCCTCCTGATACACACTGCCCCTCTGTAAGGTAGAGCACACCTCCTCCTGATACACACTGCCCCTCTGTAAGGTAGAGCACACCTCCTCCTGATACACACTGCCCCTCTGTAAGGTAGCAGAACACCTCCTCCTGATACACACTGCCCCTCTGTAAGGTAGCAGAACACCTCCTCCTGATACACACTGTCCCTCTGTAAGGTAGCAGAACACCTCCTCCTGATACACACTGCCCCTCTGTAAGGTAGCAGAACACCTCCTCCTGATACACACTGCCCCTCTGTAAGGTAGAGCACACCTCCTCCTGATACACACTGCCCCTCTGTAAGGTCAGAGCACACCTCCTCCTGATACACACTGCCCCTCTGTAAGGTAGAGCACACCTCCTCCTGATATACACTGCCCCTCTGTAAGGTAGCAGAACACCTCCTCCTGATACACACTGCTCCTCTGTAAGGTCAGAGCAAACCTCCTCCTGATACACACTGCCCCTCTGTAAGGTAGCAGAACACCTCCTCCTGATACACACTGCCCCTCTGTAAGATAGGAGCACACCTCCTCCAGCAGGGAAAGGGAGCGGGGAAAGGTGTCCCATTCTATTTCAAGTCGCACGATTTGTTTTTCGTGTGGAAATTGAATTATTCTTGCAAATAAATTCAGCGCGTACGTGCATCAACACTGAGCGCACGTAAGAAACTGACCGGCCGCCCTTGACGTTCTGTGTCGATCAGAGTAATGGCACTGACATCACGGCCGCCTCCGCTGACCTGCGACAGGCCCGTCCACACAAGCCCCGCCTGACCCTGTGCCGGCGTGTCATCTTCCCGGGACGGACGGCGTCTCACAGAGAGGCCGAGGAGGAGAAACTGGTCGGGGAGCACACCAGCCGCTTCTGAGCGCGCCCGCTGATGACGTCATCTTTTAACGCGTTCCCGGTCACCTCACGCGGTGTCGGTGACGCACAGGAGTGACCTCATTGGAGAACCGATTGGTCAGGAAGACAAACCAAACAGGGAGACTACAGCAGCTGTTGCCGTACTCACAGACAGTCAATGTTGAATTGTGTCCACAGCCTGAACAACAACAGAGCATATTTTTATATTTTATATTGATATATTTTACATTTCCGACAGTCAGAAAGGAACGGAATCGTTTCGTTCTTGCATTTGCAGAGGTTTCTGTGAAAATGACTTGAAATGAAACTATATAAGATTTATTCATCATACTAATGGTACATACTTTTATAAAACATTTAAAATATGATAGTATAATTATAATTACAAGAATAATCCCTTCAATTTCATGTTTGGACATGAAAGTCATGGTTTGGACTGAATCGTTTCACCTTTCATCATGAAGTTCCATGTCAGTAAGCTGATTGATTTCATCGAGATTTCAATGTACACAGTGCTTACAGATTGACACAGATTAGTACAACAATACTGATGAACTGGTATAAATGTCAGTAAGTTCAGAATTCTAGTCCATAACCATGGAATTTACTACGACTAACTATTTGTACCGAAATGATACCCAAAAAAGTACATATACATTGTCGCATTTATATTTTGTAGTTGCATTACCACTATTTTAATACCATGTTAAAACCTACTGTTACCTACTGTTAGGTAGAAATAAAACGTTTTGAAATAAAACGTCTGGTTTGTCAAACTAAGAAATTTGCCGGTTAGCAGGCAGACTTACGGATGTCCTGGATGTGCGACCAAGCACAAGTCCGAGGGTTTATTTCCCTTTAGAACAGCCCTGTTAAGCATGCTAAGCAGCATCGATACAAGGATAACCATCGAATGCGTTTGAGCGCCATTGATGTCCATTACATTCGGCTAAGCTTAGAGGATCATCGTAGTGCTAGCATCCTGCGTCTTTGCAGTACGTGGTCCCCAGAAATATATTCATCCATGAGATATGTTTCCAACGTTACACAGATACCTACATACGGCAGGGTAGGCACTGGGGTCTTGGTTTATTGAGAACCTAGCATGAATAAAATGATAAAAATGCATAATGTGCAATGAGAGGGAGAAGCTCTTTGCATAGCTGCCAGGTACTTATTCCTGTGTGCATGCATTAATATTTTTCGGTTAGTACTTGCTGTACACTAAACTGACTAAAGTAAGGCGCCTGCCTTGCCTATAACTGTGGAATTTGCCCCTGTACATGAGAACACACAAGGGCGTTCTGAAGGGAAAAACCACACGTGGCGATTCCCCCACGCCGCCCCCCCGCCCCCCCCTACCCCCGCCACCTGCACGGCAGTCATGGATCAGCTGTGCTCTGTCATCCTGATTGGTTGTGACCTTGATGACACAGAATCCAGTCAACGCTGCAAAAACCGATGTGGCTAACATTAAAAAAATATCTATGCACGGCACGCATAACTCAGGATGGGTACACTTGTCTTCTGAATATAAAGGAAGTCGGGAATATGACTCATTAGTTATTGCCGCCGCCACATGGTGAGCTGATGAAAGCAGAACACTGCGCCAGGTGTCAGCGATGTCGGCCCAAGTTCACAAACGTCGAACGGTTCGTCCTCAACAGCCTCCGTGTCCGGTCTCACCCACACTTACGCGGGACGCGTTGAACAAGCGGCTGTATTTGCGCGCTCTCGCGGTGTCCACAGAGTTTCGACGCGGGGGAAAACATCGATGCGTTTGGCGGACAGCCTGGAGAGCCAACTGCACCAGGAGCGAAACGATTAGGAGCGGCCTGTAGCGTAGCGGTTAAGGTACATGACTGGGACACGCAAGGTTGGTGGTTCTAATCCCGGTGTAGACACAATAAGATCCGCACATCCGTTGGGCCCTTGAGCAAGGCCCTTAACCCTGCATTGCTCCAGGGGAGGATTGTCTCCTGCTTAGTCTAATCAACTTATGTCGCTCTGGATAAGAGCGTCTGCCAAATGCCATTAATGTAATAATGTCATGGCTCTGCATGCCACGCCTGCACGGTGGAGGTGACGTGAGGAGGGGGGAAGAGGCGGTTTGAAGACTGGCCGCGTGTGCGAGTGTGAGGCTTGTTGTGACCTCAGTGGGGCTCTCTGCAGACGGGGGGTCTCTGTTTCCTGGGTATTCATGCAGGGCTCATCGTCCGGTACAAAGTGCTAGTGCTGCTAATGATCAGTCCGTGTAAATTGACGGGTTAACACTTCATCGTACATTTACAAGACATTAGCGCGGGGGTGACCTGGGTGCAAAGGTTTACTGTGTCTTATTACATACTTCTCATTACATAGTTACTTGGCTACTTCCCCTTGTTCTGAAGTAGAAATAATTTAAATAATATTCGGTAAAAAAAACAAAAAAAAACATAAATGATAATAATATTCAGGACCGTGACCTCAAAATCCAATATACATAAGATAAAGGGTAAACTGTTACCAAACTGGCGGCACGGATGGTGCAGTGGGTAGCACTGCCCCCTCACAGCAAGGAGGTCCTGGGTTTGAATCCCTGTCGGCCGGGGCCTCTCTGTGCGGAGTTTGCATGTTCTCCCCGTGTCTGCGTGGGTTTCCTCCGGGTACTCCGGTTTCCTCCCACAGTCCAAAGACATGCAGGTTAGGCCGATTGGAGAGTCTAAATTGCCCGTAGGCATGAGTGTGTGAGTGAATGGTGCGTGTGCCCTGCGATGGACTGGCGACCTGTCCAGGGTGTATTCCTGCCTTTCGCCCAATGTATGCTGGTTCAGGATAAGCAGGTTCAGATAATGGATGGATGGATGGATGTTACCAAACTGTCCTCGCAGCCAAATCCAAATAGTCTGAATATGAAATAAATGCCAAACAGCAATGTAAGCTTAAAAACATATTCTCAGTATAACCTAGCATCAATTAAATCTAGAGCAAAGCATGACTTAAATGAATGCGATCCATATAGACAGCAACAGATTTCACCACCTGACTTTTTTTCAAAAAGGTAGACATGTTGACGTGCGAGCCTTAGATTTTCCACAGCAGGGAGTTGTTCCTGTGATGTCTGCTTCATAATGTATGAATATTTTATTCTTAAGAGGGCATGCCTGATGACATTTCAGTCAATGTGATCAAGCAGGACAGAGTAGAGCAGATTTTTGAGAGGGTTTGAGAGTTCAGCCATGTTTGTTTGACAAACAGAGCAACTGCCTTGAATTTCACAATTGCTTCAAATTTCATAGTGGTCGGTGAGCACAGTGAAATATGATCTGCAATCACAAACATTTTATTGCCGCATTTGTGATGCGGAAGAAAAAAACAATGCCAAGAATGAATAAACATTTTTTGTTTAAATTGATTGTGAGGAACAAAACGTTCTTGTCTCTGGGTTGATTGTCCGAGCTCACTGCTCAACATTAATTAGCCCGTCGATCGATGGACACTGTGAGTGTGGTGACGAAAAGCAATTGTGACACTTTCGATAGAAAGGCCACCACATAACGATTGTGAAAGAACAAACGCATTGCACGCGGCAATTCATCTGCTATTGACTGTGAAATCCAGCTGAGGGCACAGGGCACTCTCTTCTATCATATCTGCCTTACACTGTAATGGGGAAACCATAAACAACTGACATCATTTCATCTATTAATTACATTTATTTCCATAATACATATAATACTGCTGTCAAACTCACTGTTTGCCCAGTGCTGGCCTGAAGCAGATGGGCTCCCCCTCTGAGCCCGGTTATGCTCAAGGTTTCTTCCTGCTAGTCAGGGAGTTCTTCCTTGCCGCTATCACTCTAGGCTTGCTCTGAGGGGGTCTCAGAGCCATCTCAAGGTTATTTATAAAGCTCCTTTGTGACAATCTTGTGTTGAATTGAATTACTGCTTTCTGTCAAAATGAAGTCAAAACAATGGGGAAAATGTTTGTGAATGCAGACGTAGAGCACTCAGAGTTGGAAGCATTGACCTTTTGGAATAAGACTGTACTTAATCATTTCTGAGAGACCAAGTATCTGTACACGATAAGTAATCACTTTGAAATGCTCTACAATTGTCACTTCCTGTGCAGAAAGGTGCCACTTCCTGTTCCTCTCATCCCCACTGCACCCATTCTCCACTACCTAACGTCCTCCTCGCTTAAAGCCTAATACTGTCTGTCTTTTGAAGAGCCTTTTTCAAACAAAACCACAACTAGGGCTTTTCAAACTGCGGATTAAGTCATTCTCTGTGGGGATATCCCATGGCAACTGGCACAAGAGCCCTCAAAATATCAATGAATGTTTTTATTGTACCCCGACTGGGTGTTGGCGCCAAACGTCCGCGGCGCAAACACAGAAGGATATTCTTTGAGCCGTTTTTTTTTTTTTCCCTCCGCTCTTTCTCCCTGCTGTAAAAGATGGCCGCCCCGGCGTATGCCCAACACTGGTGTGTGAGGCTGCCGCTGTGAAAAGGGCCCCCGTTCCACACCGTGCCCCAGACCCACCGATCGATCAGCCTGTTCCTGGCCCCGGGCCCTGCACACGGATCCGGCGATGAGCAGACAACAACTCGAAGCTCATTAACTGTCGCTCAATATTCACACGTACTGTACACACCCACACGCAGACACACACACACACACACACACACGCGCGCGCACACACACGATGGGTTGGAGCTGTGCTCGCTGCCTGCAGAAAGAGAAACTTTTTTGGCAGAGACTTTGACACCAGTCCTTTTTGCAAGCCTCCCGGATGGCAGGCTCAGTGTCCCAGCTCTCCGGTGGATTGTGACTGCTCTCCAGGCTGCCGTGGAAGGAGTCTGCCTCACATCTCCAGAGCCTCTAGAAAGCTTCTCCAGATAGGTAAGCTATTTTCCACTGTCTTTTTCAACTGAAGCGACTTATCCTGAATGAAAAGTACTGAGTCAGAGGGGTCTTGGTGAGTTTCTGGCAGGGATCGCAAACCTGACATGACCCCGCTGTTCTTTAAGAATATCTTTTATTTTAGAAAAGAAAGTTTGTTATTTAGACAGTGCAAGATTGGTTCAGGCGATGTGTCGATAACAAGACGGTGATGCTGATTAGGTTAACGGGGTTAGTAGTGGGGTCAGTTGTGCAGAATATTTTTGCGGCAGTTAGTGTTTGAGGATAATTAAATCCACAGGAACCTGCTTTATCTCACGTGCAGTGAGCCAGAATGTGTTCAACATCATTAGATCGTAGCAAGAATGAAACGGAAACCATTCCAGCAAAAAGAGGATTTGAAGTGATTATCCCATATCGAGCCGATACAGTTTGACTTTTTTGGAATCGGGAAACTTTCAGATTGAATTCCCGTTCGCTGTCGGACTGGGAATGTGGCACTACAAATCAGATGAAGCTCAGCAGGAAAGTGAGAATATTTTGTGAGGGACGACACAACTCCAGGCACTCACTGTGCTGAGGATGAAGGGGTAATTTTTACATTTGGGCTGACAGGTTAATGTCTCTAACCTAACTCACAGGCTGTGAGCTAATAATTAACAGGAGGTGAGCGCACATGAACACACTGAGAATGCTTCAGCAGGGAGAAACAGAGGGAATGTCAGGCCTGGATCAGCTCCCGAAGTTAGGACCTACAGCGCGATTCAACACAAAACACATTTATATAATAACTTTTAGAAACCATGAAAATATCTATGGAGATGCTGCCATCCATGTATTATGTAGATGTGCAATGCTAGTATTTCCTAACTTACCCTGGAAAACACAGCCATGACCAGCTTGAAATTAACTGTTCAAACCATGTTTAGTATGTAGCTGGTCTGAACTGGTCAACCAGTTACCAGCTGTTTCAAAACCTAGCTTGAGCTGCTCAAACCATGTTTAGTACGGAGCTGGTCGGAACTGGTCAACCAGTTACCAGCTGTTTCAAAACCTAGCTTGAGCTGGTGAAATGGAGGACTCTCTGGAGACTTTTCCCAGAGACGACCGCAGGGCATTGTGGGTCTGGCCCTCGGCCCCTGTGAGGACACACAGCTGGATGTCTCTTCATCCCGCACCCTTAATCCGGCTCGCCGGGGCACTCCCGCCACGTTCAACATCCCTTTCAATCTCATCAACCTAACGACAGATTAAGAGGGTCCAATTCTTAAAGGGAGGTTTTGTGCGCCTCCACTTGTGTAACTGGTGTGGCTGTTCGATCTCAAATCCACCAGCAATCGCCTTATACAATATAAACGCGTGAGCGTTCTATTCTACACTGCAGTTAAATATAAAGCGCCCATTAAAGCACCAAATTAAGGATGGATGTGTCTGCTGGTCTAATATAGTAGATAGATAGAAAGACCGTGTGAGGGCAAAGTGTCTTTCTTCCATAGTTTTGCAATTCTTGTCTGCTGAAACAACATTCTCCTGTTCTTTTAATATTCTAGTTTTACGGAGTTGCTTTCGGTTACCTGTTAACAACGTATGATGATGCAACGGCACAATGATTGAGCTGTACTCTAACTTGCCGTTAAAGTTCAACAAGATTTGGACAGAAAATCTACAAATATGTTTTGGCAGATATCCTACTGTGCAAAAGTCCAGGGCACCCTAGAGTTTTCAATGGTGTCAGATTTCCAAACAAGAGAATTTCATTAAATAGTAACATATTAAGTAATAGACTGCTGTTCAGATAAAAATGTGACCAAGGTTGTCTGAGATTACCTGGAGGAGCAGATGCAAGCGATCCAGCCGGTCTGCAGAAGAGCTGTGGCAAGTTCTCCACCATGGCTGCAAAAACCTACCAGCCAGTATTCTTTTCAAACTGCAGGACAGTGTGTCTATGAGAATTGATGCAGGGTGGTCACACCAAATATTGATTTGAGTAGATTGCCCTTACACAATATATCTATACATACCATATCTAACTGTGGTTCTGCTTCTCATTATCTCTCCTTGTTATGAATCTAAGGGGATTCCATGACAGTAGATACTAGATATTTAAATTGATATTTTGAAATTTAGATATTGAGATAGATAGATAGATAGACGAATAATCGTCCCCCAAAATAATCTGCAAGAAGTGAAGAGTCTCTGAGATTTAAATTTTATACTGTACTGCATTTCTGTCTTCAGCTGTTTCTTGTCGAAGTAAACACAACAATAATCTGCACACAATAATTGCTTATAGATTTCACCATTTCAGGGAGGTGTAGAACAAATTAAAATGCTTATTAAAAAGAGAACTTTAGTTTTCCATTCACTGAAGAGCCTGTTCATTTTTTCGGAGAAGTATTACTACCTGGAATTAATGTGCACGCCATTTAAGACTGAATTGATTGAGTTCCCTGCCTCTTGTCTAAGGAAAGTCTGCTGTAAGTGAACAGAGAGACGTTTTCAGAATTGCTTGTTCTATTACTGTGGTGTATTGTTACAGAGAAAATTATTCTGCAAAATCTGTTTCGAAGACATCAACAGCTTACTTTGAAAGCCAAGTGAGGCCTTTGATCCACCGACTCAATCGCATACAAAAAGTTAGAAATTGCAATAGAAACAAAAACTTCATTGTTAGCTGAAAAAGCAATTTACCTTGCTTTCTTGGAATGAAATTAAATTTCCAGCCTATGACGTCTGGAAGAATTGACAAGGAGATTTAACCACTGGTGAGCATGTAGCTTCCATGGTGCTTCTGCACCATAAAATGTCCAGTATTAATTCAACTCTAACCAGAGTCCAATAGCTGGGACCACTTGTTCTGAACAGCTACTTGAACAGCCTTGGGTCAAATCCGTTATTGTTTTGGATTCAAATGCTTCTCTGTGCTCGATTGACCTTGCCTGGTGCAATTGAACCAACCAAGCGGACCAGAAGGTGGGGGTTTGCCCTTTTTGAGAGTATTCCATAGGTGCCAATACACCGGACAAGCTCAGTAAAGCGAATCCAAAACAATGGGGACGTTTTCCTGTGTGTCAGCAGCGGTTTGGGTCAGCCGGTGAAGCGCTCCCTCCCGGTTTGCGGCCCCCGTCCTCCGCCCTGCGTGTGGGCCAGGAGGCCCCGTCCCAGGCCCCAGGAGCCATGGGGAAGACCGGGCAGGCCTCGGTGGACACAAACTCCCACGGCGAGGCGAAGCTCATGCTGCCGTTCGAGGCCCTGGACCAGGCCCCTCCCGCCGGCGACGCGAAGGAGGAGGAGGTGCCCGACCGGGGCTCCTGGAAGGGCAGGTTCGACTTCCTGCTCTCCTGCGTGGGGTACGCCATCGGCCTGGGCAACGTCTGGAGGTTCCCCTACCTGTGCGGGAAGAACGGCGGCGGTAAGAAACGGGGAGCGTCGCGGAGACGATGACATCACTGCGTTTACACAGAGCCACTTGTCGTGGTTGGCGTTTATATAGCGCCTTTATCCAAAGCGCTGTACAATTGATGCTTCTCCATTCACCCATTCATACACACACTCACACACCAACGGCGATTGGCTGCCATGCAAGGCGCCGACCAGCTCGTCAGGAGCATTTAGGGGTTAGGTGTCTTGCTCAGGGACACTTCGACACAGCCCGGGCGGGGGATCGACCTGGCAACCCTCCGACCGCCAGACGACTGCTCTTACTGCCTGAGCCATGTCGCCCCATAATCACAACGCGCGTCACAGTAAATACATGAAGCTGTTCGCAAGACAAAGGAAACAAAACTGTCTTTGTAATACATAATATTGGGACGAAATTAAGAAGGGCTTGCACCATTGTCTCAATTAACTTCTCTTTAAGTTCTTTGTGAAACAAGAAAACATGGAAAACTAGAAATATGAAAGAACTGCAAACTGGCAAAATAATTTAAAGAATCCGAAAGAAAACTAACAAAATTGCAGTTTAATCAATGCAATCACAAACATTTCGCTCACAGACCTTCATCAGTATCAAAACGAATACATAATATTACAAATATAATATAAAAATATAAAAAGGTATTTTACCATAACTAAACCGTGTATTAGTATGACAGGATTTTACTGTTAGTGTATGTTATCATTATGAACTTAAATTCAGTATCAAAATGCACTCAATACAATACCATTATAAAATTTCTGAAAACTCACTGCTTAAAATGCACACTAGCTAATTGGCTGGACAAGGAGTTTTGACTCTTTTATTCTGTTTGTTTACTGTGCGTAATTTAGCAGATGTTCGGCTATAATTACAAAACACAAATTACTTTTCAACCAAAATAAGCAATTAGTCTTCTTTTTCCCATTTCACGACTAGGCAATAGGCTAGTAATTAATGCTAGTGAGTGATAGGTGTTGGGTTCCATCATCTTTCCATTCAGTTTATAGAATACATAATTCAATAAACCAACATTGACCTGAACTTTATTTATTGGTTACTAAAAACTTAATGGAGTGCTGATATAATCCTGGGATACAGTGATATATAGCATAGGATTCAGGGAGAGGGTTTGTGGGGATAATTTTCCGAGTTTGGATTACAGGCACTGGAAGAAGAACTACCCTCTTCGCTTGATCAAAAGCCATGGATTAGTCTGTCCAGCCTGTACAGCAGAGCAGCAGGCCTTCCTAACAAAGACAAAAGTGCCTCTCGCTGTCCTACTTTTTAGCTGCCTGTGAATTCAGGACGAAATATCATGAAGCTGTTTCATCATGAAAATGTCAGTTTCTGGCAAAAAAAATGAATAAAAAAAACAGACCTGAGTTTCAAAAGACCTGCCGCGCCATGTCGTAATTGTTTGTCGAAGACTTACGGAATCGGGCCGCTGACGTAGCTAGCGGCGCTACGTGATGCGTTGCGTCAGCGTCAACGTTAGCCACCAGCTGCCAGTTTGCTGATTCTATTGCCGGTCAGTGGCGTGAGCGAGCAGGCTCCGCGCCCTGCCACTGGGAACAGAGTGGCCTCTGTTTCCTCTCCCTCCGGCGTATGCGGACCCACTGAGGGGCCAGCTGTCCAAGGGTCAATAAAATCATTCGGGAAGGGAATGACATTATTCTCCTGTTATTTCCAGTATTGAAAATGAACGCTGCTTGAGGCTGCGCCTGTTATACCAGTGAAGTGTGTCAGCCATTTTAGTTCTTAATTTCCCATTCTGTTCCTTTCTGTTCTTTTACGGTATGCTCGATTATGTTCCGTTCCGTTCCGATTCATCTTCGATTGTCTTGTGAATTCAGTCGAATGAAAGCTACTTCAATTATGATGATGGCCACTGTAGATTAAATATTTGTTGCATATCAGTCCCGATTGAGGTTTGGCTACGATGGGCAGGACGTCACCTGCGGTCTAAAGTCACAGTGGAGGGACATTTCTGTTCTTCAAGGATCACATTTCCCAAATGTCCCCCGAAAGTACAGCAGTGTTCTCTCTGGGAACAAATGAAAACGCTTTCCAAGAAAAAAAGATACAAATTAGTTATATATTGCTGGCTCATGCACCTACTGTATAGCGTACCGCCTCACCGACAAGTATTTGTCCATTTTTAGGCACTTTTTGTACCTGTGTGTCAGCCTGTGTGTTCTGAGTGTGGCTGTGTGGAAGTGTACACGTTTTCAGTGTGTCTCCCGGCTCCGACAGGGGCGTTTCTCATACCCTACTTCCTGACCCTGGTGTTTGCTGGGATACCTCTCTTCCTGCTGGAGACGGCCCTGGGGCAGTACGCATCAGTGGGGGGGCTGGGAGTGTGGAAGCTCATCCCCATGATGAAAGGTACAGCACACAATGCACTCACGCCAATCATGGCGCTTCTGTGCTTTTATTTGAATTCTCTGCTGAAAAAAAACAACTCAAGCTAGGTTTTGAAACAGTTGGTAGCTAATTGACCAGTTCAGACCAGCTCCACATTCAACATGGTTTGACCAGCTCAAGATATGTTTTGAAACAGCTGGTCGCTGGTATTTCAAGCTGGTCACAGCTGGATTTTAGACCAGGGTTGCACATTGATTCTCACTCTTATACATAACAAGATATTCTCAACTATCGAATGAACTGTACTAAGAAGAGAATGTGAAATAGTAGTCCTCACTTCTGTCCCTGGAGAGCAGCAGGATGTGCTGGCTTTTGCTGTTACTCGGCACTTAATTAATCAATTAAAGTGGTTATTTACACGGTTAACTCACCTCACCTGGTTTCTTGTGTCTGAATTAATTTCTGATATTCAGGCAAAAACAAAAACCAGTGGACTGTGCAGCTCCCCAGGACCAGGAGTGAGAACTACTGATGTAACTGTTATTCTCTCTCTCTCTCTCTCTCTCTCTCTCTCTCTCTCTCTCTCTCTCTCTCTCTCTCTGTCTCACAGGTGTTGGCTTGGCTGCGGTCGTGCTGTCCTTCTGGCTGAACATCTACTACATAGTCATCATCGCTTGGGCTCTTTACTACCTCTTCAGCTCTTTCAGACAGGCAAGTTCTAAAGGCTGGCACCCAATCAAAGCTGTTTTTAAAACAGCCATTCATTTTGAAGACAAATGTCTGCCCACAACCCAACTCAGGACAGAATGTATCCTGTCTATGCATTTCCTTTGGTGTGGGGAGTCTCTCTCTCTCTCTCCACTATTCTCCTTGGCTACAGTGCTACAGTGCTCACTGTCTTTTGTTCACCAGACTAACCTCATAAGGGCTCATTTTTCAATCACTATGGTATCAGTATATACAGTTTGAAAAGTGTTAAAACTCACGGTTCTATCTCTATAACCCTATTTTAAGATGCCATTGCTTTAGCGACAAGAGTTCCGTATATTTGGGTGGCAAACGAAGCGTCACCGTATCTGCAATCCACACACTACAGGAATGCTCATGCCGTGTCTTTAACTCTCCTGTCTGGCAGGAGCTTCCCTGGCAGAGCTGTGGGCACCCGTGGAACACAGACAGCTGCTTCTCCAACTACAGCCTGACCGACACCACCAACCTGACCAGCGCTGTCACAGAGTTCTGGGTGTGAGTGACTCAGGCTGCCCCCTGAACCCTGTCCCCTGAACCCTGAACCCTGAACCATATCACACACAGACACATGCACACACACACACACACACACACACACACAATCACACACACACACACACACACACACACACACACACAAACACGTACACACACACATACACACACACACTCACTTACACACACACACACACACAAACACATACACATACACACACGTATGCACACACACACACAGACACACACACACACACTCACACACACACACACACACATAACCCTGTGTATGGCGAGCCTGGCTCTCTCTCTGGTCTCCAGGAGGAACATGCATCAGTTGAGCACTGGGCTAGACGAGCCGGGGGAGTTGCGGTGGCCCCTGGCTGGGACACTGGCCCTGGCCTGGGTCCTGGTCTACTTCTCCATCTGGAAGGGCGTGGAGTGGACAGGCAAGGTGAGTGCTCTCCTGCCGAGAGGCCCTCAAAGCCCCCCTCTGCCCCAGGGGAGAAACTGGGCATATAGAGAGGCACAGTTTAATCTGATAGAGAGGCAGTTTAATCTGATATAGTGGCACAGTTTAATCTGATAGAGAGGCACAGTTTAATCTGATATAGAGGCACAGTTTAATCTGATATTGAGGCACAGTTTAATCTGATATAGATGCAGTTTAATCTGATATAGTGGCACAGT
Source organism: Conger conger (assembly GCF_963514075.1). Classification (NCBI taxonomy): domain Eukaryota; kingdom Metazoa; phylum Chordata; class Actinopteri; order Anguilliformes; family Congridae; genus Conger; species Conger conger. The sequence goes on from NC_083778.1 coordinate 12,807,990, forward strand.
TTAATCTGATATAGGGGCACAGTTTAATCTGATATAGAGGCAGTTTAATCTGATATAGTGGCACAGTTTAATCTGATAGAGAGGCACAGTTTAATCTGATATAGAGGCACAGTTTAATCTGATATTGAGGCACAGTTTAATCTGATATAGATGCAGTTTAATCTGATATAGTGGCACAGTTTAATCTGATAGCGAGGCACAATTTAATCTGATATAGAGGCACAGTTTAATCTGATAGAGAGGCACAGTTTAATCTGATAGAGAGGCACAGTTTAATCTGATATAGAGGCACAGTTTAATCTGATATAGAGGCACAGTTTAATCTGATATTGAGGCACAGTTTAATCTGATATAGATGCAGTTTAATCTGATATAGTGGCACAGTTTAATCTGAGAGAGGCACAGTTTAATCTGATAGAGAGGCACAGTTTAATCTGATATACAGTACTGTGCAAGTCTTAGGCACCTGTATAACATTCTGTACAGATAAGATGCTTTCAATAATACAATGAAAGGTCCTAAATAAACTTAGTATACATTTTACATAACATTTTAGTAATTTGACTTCTCGATTTAGTAATTTGACACTGTCCTGCAGTTCTATAAGACAATCAGCAGGGAGGTTGTTCCAAGCATGTTGGAGAACTTGCCACAGTTCTTCTGCAGACTTTGGTTGGCTCCTTGCTTCTGATCTCAGACAGCATTGATCAAGTTTTTATGTAAAAACTAGTCAATTGCGTACAGTAATATGTTACTTAAAAATTTGTAAAATTCTGTAAAATTAAATATTTTGGAAAATGAATACTTGGAAATCTCAAATGTGTTCTTTTATATGAACAGATACAAAAAATAAGCATATATATAATAATGTCTTGGGTGCCTAAGACATGTAGATGCACAGTTTAATCTGATATAGACAGGGTTTTGTTCATTTATTATAATTGTATGCAGTGCTATATTATTTTATTATCATCATTATTGTGTGAAATATGACCACAGGAATGCAGTGTTAAATTTAGGATATGCAAATTGAAGAACATTATCTTCTTTCTCCCTTTCTGCATAATGCGAATACGGCTGAAATATTATATTTGAATAATGGAAAATGATATCTCCTTGGGGTGCCCAAATGAAATGAACATCTTCAATTAAATACTAGCGTTTCTTTCCAAAGCGGAAACCATTTTTCACAGATCCCTGAAGACGGGTGGAAAAAGCCCAGGGACTTTTTAGATTTCTCAGGCACCGCTGAGGCACCGCTGAGGCACCGCTGAGGCACCGCTGAGGCTATTTACTGCTGTTTTTTTTAATTTGGTGATATGATGCATACCATGTACAGTCAGTAAAGTCATCCTAAAATAATAAATTGCCAAAACTGTGGTTTTGCTACTTGGTCAGTTTATCTGATTATTCTACAAGGGTTCCGGTTTTATCTATGTGATCACTCCAGCACTTGGAACTGTACTTCCCTCTTGGGTCCTCAGCGCACTTGTCCCTGGTTTTTTAATTTATGCTTTCTAGTACGTCGCTCTGTATAAGACTATAGAATAATGATATGACTATAATATAATGTAACGTGAGGCTAGCAAACCAGCGGGAAGTAACCTTCACTGGACGCGAAATGTGATCGTCATTCTCAATGTAAATTAATGTTCTCACTTCTGTTTGAGCTGTAACTAATAGTTAAACTGGCACACACCCGGGTTTTAACACTCATTTAAAAGCAACACTAGAACTTAGTATGATTGCACCGTTGGCAGACTTTGAGAATTAAAAGAATTTGCAGGTACTCGACGGAAGCACTGCAACTCATTGACTGTGTTGGACTGTGGAGCTTGTCCGGTTAAAGAATAATTTCACTGTACCATGTACAGTCAGTAAAGTCATCCTAAAATAATAAATTGCCAAAACTGTGGTTTTGCTACTTGGTCAGTTTGTCTGATTATTCTACAAGGGTTCAGGTTTTATCTATGTGATCACTCCAGCACTTGGAACTGTACTTCCCTCTTGGGTCCTCAGCGCACTTGTCCCTGGTTTTTAAATTTATGCTTTCTAGTACATCGCTCAGTATAAGACTATAGAATAATGATATGACTATAATATAATGTAACGTGAGGTTAGCAAACCAGCGGGAAGTAACCTTCACTGGACGCGAAATGTGATCGTCATTCTCAATGTAAATTAATGTTCTCACTTCTGTTTGAGCTGTAACTAATAGTTAAACTGGCACACACCCGGGTTTTAACACTCATTTAAAAGCAACACTAGAACTTAGTATGATTGCACCGTTGGCAGACTTTGAGAATTAAAAGAATTTGCAGGTACTCGAAGGAAGCACTGCAACTCATTGACTATGTTGGACTGTGGAGCTTGTCCGGTTAAAGAATAATTTCACTGTAGATCATGTTTTCACTGTCAATGTGTTGGTGAGCCTACTGTATAATGAAACATGTAATTCTGTGCCATTATTTCAACGCTTCTGTTGCATTTTTTCAAACCCGTGTAGTAGGCACCCTGGCTGAAACAGTGAGTGAGATTTTACTCTTTAAACCGTGGTTGATTAATAACTACGCCGACTCCTGTGCTGCCATACCCCTCCCTGCCCGTAGGTGGTGTACTTCTCGGCGACGTACCCTTATTTCATGCTCTTCATCCTGTTCTTCCGAGGGATCACTCTCCCCGGGGCGACAGAGGGGATCCTTTTCTACATCACGCCGGATTTCAACAAGCTCACAAAATCGGAGGTGAGGCCAGACCACGGTCACAGGCACCTGGAGACGCAACGCTTGTTTTTTTAAAGGTGTCCTTGTCCCATTACAAACCCCTAGGTCTACATCCGTTATTCAATCACTTCCTCTGAGAACTGACTGATTGCCCGACGTGCTCCCCAATCATCCAGAACGGAAACAGTTCACTCTGTGTTTGTTTATTAAACTCGAAAAATAACCAGAGAGGCCAACTGAGAACTGATTTCTCATTTAGGCCCTTAACCCTGCATTGCTCCAGGGGAGGATTGTCTCCTGCTTCGCCTAATCAACTGTATGTCGCTCTGAATAAGAGCGTCTACCAAATGCCGTTAATGTAATGTAATGTAATGTACTGTAACGTAATGTAATGTAATGTAATGTGATGAAAAGTAATGTAACGTAATGTAAATGTAAATGTAATGTAATGTGTCGTACGTTTGACTCCCGGCCTCAGGAGGGGAAACGTGGGTCATCGGTCGTTCTGCTCTCCAGCTAAAGCGCACACTGTCTCTCTCCGCTCAGGTGTGGCTGGACGCCGCCACCCAGATCTTCTTCTCCTATGGCCTGGGCCTGGGCTCGCTCATCGCCCTGGGGAGCTACAACAACTTCAACAACAACGTGTACAAGTAGGAGCGGGGCCTGGGAGGAGGAGGTGTAGAGTGTGGGGTGCCTAGGCTGTCCGTGGCAGACAGGGGGCAGTACTGAGGAGGTCCTTCGCCCCCTTCTGTGTGTGTGTGTGTGTGTGTGTGTGTGGAGGGTATATAGTGTGGGGTGCCTGGGCTGTCCGTGGCAGACAGGGGGCAGCACTGAGGAGGTCCTTCTCTGTGTGTGTGTGGGGGGTATATAGTGTGGGGTGCCTGGGCTGTCCGTGGCAGACAGGGGGCAGCACTGAGGAGGTCCTTCTCTGTGTGTGTGTGGAGGGTATATAGTGTGGGGTGCCTGGGCTGTCCGTGGCAGACAGGGGGCAGCACTGAGGAGGTCCTTCTCTGTGTGTGTGTGGGGGGTATATAGTGTGGGGTGCCTGGGCTGTCTGTGGCAGACAGAGGGCAGTACTGAGGAGGTCCTTCTCTGTGTGTGTGTGGGGGGTATATAGTGTGGGGTGCCTGGGCTGTCCGTGGCAGACAGAGGGCAGCACTGAGGAGGTCCTTCTCTGTGTGCAGGGGGTATATCGTGTGGGGTGCCTGGGCTGTCTCTGGCAGACAGGGGGCAGCACTGAGGCGGTCTTTCTCTGTGCAGGGACTCCATCATCGTGTGCTGCATCAACTCCTTCACCAGCATGTTCGCCGGCCTGGTCATTTTCTCCATCGTGGGCTTCATGTCCTACATCACCAAGAAGCCCATCCAGGAGCTGGCCGCCTCAGGTCAGCGCAGTGTCCCCCCACCCAAACGGAGACTACCGATTGGCTGCGTTGTGTTGGTGGAGGTTGTTCATTGGCTGTGTTCTGTTGTTGGGGGTTGCTCATTGGCCGTGTTGTGTTGTTGGGGGTTGCTCATTGGCTGTGTTGTGTTGTTGGGGGTTGCTCATTGGCCGTGTTGTGTTGTTGGGGGTTGCGCATTGGCCATGTTGTGTGGTTGGGGGTTGCTCATTGGCCGTGTTGTGTTGTTGCTGAAGGTCCTGGCTTGGCGTTCCTGGCCTACCCTCAGGCAGTCACCCAGCTCCCCCTGTCATCTCTCTGGGCCGTTCTGTTCTTCTCCATGCTCCTGATGCTGGGACTGGACAGCCAGGTACGGTGCTCTGCCCAGCGACTCACAAAACCCACAAAACCCACAAAACCCACAAAACCCAATTTCCTTCACCCTGTTTTAATATTCCCAGTGTCACATCTTATATCAGCTTGGCTTTGATCTGATATCATTTTTTAATGGAATGAGAAATAATGGAGAAGGTAAAAAAAACCCACAATGAAACACAATTTCTGTCGAGGGACTGGATGACACGTTTCATAAAATCATGTTTGGTTTTCAGCTCTGTGAGCACCACTCCAACAGAAATTCAAAGTGCAAAGTTAAACATTTAAAGGTACAATAGGTACGATTTTTGTGTTAAAACATTGCTACAAGACCATTGTAAATCCCTTTCTATCATGGAAAAAGGCTCACTGACATGTTGACCTGTGTTGTGTTGTGGTTTGAAGGTGTTTGTTGCTGCAATTCCTCTCTTGACCGTTAGATGTCCAAAATGACCTATTGTACCTTTAAAGCTCTCTGCTACACACAGACCAGAGTGCACTCTCTTAGCAGGCACGGATATGTACAGCACTGAAATAGCAACCGATGCTTCTGGATTCTGGTTTAATGAAATGAGCATCAGGGCTGGGAGTCCAGTCACATGGCCAGTGTGGGTGACCAATCAGAGGACGGGAATGAGGGATGTGTCGTCTGCCCTGCAGTTCTGTACGGTGGAGGGCTTCATCACGGCACTGATGGACGAGTACCCCATGGTTCTGAGGAAGAGGAAGAAGCTCTTCATCCTTATTGTGTGTGCGCTGTCCTTCCTCATCGGACTGTCCAACATCACGCAGGTGAGCTCACAGATTGGCATGGTCCACCCAAGTTCATGTAGTTCGGATAAAAATGCATAATTCCTATGAGTGTACGTACCGTACGTATATACAGTGTACTTTTATATGACAAGGGAATGTGTCAGATATTCTTGTGCAGTAATGTCAGGCTCATTGAAGCTAATCCCTTTTACGTAATGCATAGCTACAGACCCCTGCACTGTCAATCCAGTGAGAAAAAGCTGGAATCCCGATGTCTAGAATGGTTGGAAACATTTTTACATAAGTGGACTTGGTTACAAAGTGTTGTGTTGCTGGGGGTTGTTAATTGGCTGTGTTGTGTTGTTGGGGGTTGCTCATTGGCCGTGTTGTGTTGTTGGGGGTTGCGCATTGGCTGTGTTGTGTTGTTATGGGTTGCTTATTGGCTGTGTTGTGTTGTTGGGGGTTGTTCATTGGCTGTGTTGTGTTGCTAGGGGTTGTTAATTGGCTGTGGTGTGTTGCTGGGGGTTGTTCATTGACTGTGTTGTGTTGTTGGGGGTTGCTCATTGACTGTGTCATGCTGTTAGGGGTAAGCGGACTAGGTTAACCCCAATGTAGCTCAGGTTATGTTTGGATAGAGCCTGGCTAGTCACCTGAACATCTAGAAGGTGTTTCACCTTTCTATCACCACAAAAAAAAGTTAGCCGGCAAACTGCATTGGCAGTTGTGCTGCTCTGCAGATGAGAAAAGCTGGCAGAGGTAACCTGTAACGCAAGAGCGTGCAAGCTCAGGTTGGCCTCGGTGTGTGTGTCCGCAGGGCGGCCTGTACGTCTTCAAGCTGTTTGACTACTACTCTGCAAGCGGGATGTGTCTTCTGTTCCTCATCTTCTTTGAGACCATATCCATCTCCTGGTTTTACGGTACACGCCTTTGCCCTACCTTAGCCTTCTACCCTCGGTGAAAGAGATGGAAGCGCAAAGCATCGATTCAGGAAAGGCAACCGGTGCATGTTCAAATCAGTGCACTTGCCTACTATTGAGCATACAACTTGTATACTTAATAGTAGGGAAATGAGCTGATTCTGACATGGCCCGTGTCATGTCATTTCCCTCTCCTGTCATGTGACCCTTATAATCTGCTTTTGTGATCATGATCTCATGTCACTGTAGTGCAGGGGTTGTATTTTGCCACCTTCAAATTTGTAATTTTTTATTTATTATGTTTTTGTAAAGGGCGGCACGGATGGTGCAGTGGGTAGCACTGCCGCCTCACAGCAAGGAGGTCCTGGGTTCGAATCCCCGTCGGCCGGGGCCTCTCTGTGCGGAGTTTGCATGTTCTCCCCGTGTCTGCGTGGGTTTCCTCCGGGTACTCCGGTTTCCTCCCACAGTCCAAAGACATGCACGTTAGGCTGATTGGAGAGTCTAAATTGCCCGTAGGTGTGAGTGTGTGGGTGAATGGTGTGTGTGCCCTGCGATGGACTGGCGACCTGTCCAGGGTGTATTCCTGCCTTTCGCCCAATGTATGCTGGGATAGGCTCCAGCCCCCCTGCGACCCTGATCAGGATAAGCGGGTTCAGATAATGGATGGATGGATGTTTTTGTAATATGCTTGTCCTGTGTCTCCAGGGGCAGACAAATTCTACAGGAACATTGAGGAGATGATCGGATATCAACCCTGCATCTGGTGGAAACTGTGCTGGATCTATTTCACTCCACTCATCTGCCTGGTAATACTCAACACAAACCCCTGAGACAGCACTCTGTCAAAACAGCGCCCCCCTCCCCGCACCCCCATCAGAAGCTTTGATTGGTTCAGTCCAGGAGCTCAATGGAATCGATTTTAACCGGGCCCGTCTCATCTGTCTCCCGAACCCAGGGGGTGTTCACGTTCAGCGCCATCGAGATGACTCCGCTCACGCTGGGGAAGTACGTGTTCCCGGTCTGGGGCCAGGGCGTGGGCTGGTGCATGTCCCTCTCCTCCATGTTGCTCATCCCGGGCTACGTCATCTACATGTTCGTCACCACCAAAGGGAGCATCCGCCAGGCAAGCCCACCCCGTCACCCCGTCCCCTCAGGCGCGGCGCGGCGCTCGTGTTCGCCCTTGTGGGCGCTTCATGACAAGGTTATCCGCCCCCGCCGCCCGGCTCACGGGCGCGCTAATGCACTGCGGATGTGGGCCGGGGCTGCCGTGACGATTTTGATTCGGGCACATTTAATGACAGCCCACAGACACGGAGGTCCTCGATGACGGGCGGCTAGATGGCCCCCCGTTTATGAGGCGGCTTTTAGGATGGGCTCTGGGCTCCGGGCGTTCCCCCCCCCCCGATATTAAATCAATAGTGTCAATACGCTCCCTTTGTCTGGCCAGAAATTGGGGGCGCCGCGTCAGTCTGCCAGAGACACTAGTCCTTTGACGGTGACGCACTGGGGCCGATTCACACGCCCTTATTGGCGGTGAAGTGCGGCCATTATGCATTTAGTCATCGGGTTCGACAGGATGATGCACAGTGACAAACATCGCCAATGACATCATATGATCTTTTGTGGCCCCTTTGACATCACACACAAAATGTTATAAAATGCTATAAAAGGTATAAGCAGCTCACTCCTTGAGCTTTTTTTTTAAATAAAATTTTTATAAAAGTAAGTATGGAAGTTATAATGCTAGGATGCTACTTGGACAGTTTATCCAACAAGGGTTCAGGTTTTATCTATTCCTTCTCGGGTTTTCAGCGCACTTGTCCCTGGTTATGATTTGCACTTTAGTGTACATCACTCTGGATAAGAGCGTCTGCTAACTGACTATAAGTGGACTGGCTGATTATACAGGCTGGTCAGCTGGTGAACTGCTGCTTGACCAGCTACAAATGTCAAAAACACAGGTATCACCAACTAGACCATCTTTAATCAGACATTTTCAGCAGGGTTGTTAACTCATGGGTTTCTGATTCCCCGTCTCAAACAGCGATGGCACAAGATGTCCCAACCCACAGAGGCCCTCAAACCGCAGGAGGAAAACGAAGTCACACACAAGACCTCACTCACTGGAAACATCCTAGATGATTCTGTCTGACTGGAGCATGTTGCATTCTGGGGACTGTAGGCAGAACAAAGTGACAACACAGGGGAAAAAACTACAAATCCCATAAACCACAAACAACTTGGGTGGATCAGTTGAGCGAGTCCATTAGTGAAAGGTAAGGCCGGGTAAGGCTCTTTATATACAGGTAGGCCTGTATAAAATGTATAAAATATAAATTTGCAAAGGCCTTTGTTTTACTGTAAATAATCTACAAAACACTTTAAGAACTTAATTTATATCTGGGTTATTATGAAAAGGTCATTGTAGCTTTATGTTTTGAAATGCATTGTACATACAGCATAGGATTTTTAACTTGTGGTTTATTGTGGATATACGGTACCGTCTGCATGACGTGGTGATGATTTTAACTGGCCCTTAAATCTAGACGCATTTGCTTCCATAAAGTTGTACATATTGTTTTGGTGGATTGAAACGTACGAAACCATTCCATTTTCTCACGATGATGCAATTCCCAGAATACAGTATGCCCAGTAACCAAGGTAACAGGAACCCTTTTGTGAGAAAACAGTTTTGCAGTGTACTCCATTATAGATAAGAGATTTTATGTAAAGCAATTATGCCTCATAAGACACATTATTGAGGTCTTTGTGCGTTTGCAATTCAGAAACGATGCAGTAAATGTACCTAATGTGAACTGAAACGGCATTGCAATAAACAGTCTTCCTTTTCACTGGCTGGAGACTTGATCCACATTTGTAAATGGAGCAGCGAACCGTTTTTGGTAGATATTATGGAATTACATTGAGTGCATGTGTGTGCGTGCATGTTTATGTACATGTGTGTGTTTGTATGCGTGTATATTTTGCATGTAGTTTGTATGTGTGTATATTATGTGTGTAGTTTGAATGTGTGTATATTATGTGTGTAGTTTGAAGTGTGTATATTATGTGTTTGTATGTATATTGCGTGTGTAGTTTGTATGTATGTATATTACATGTGTAGTTTGTATGTGTGTATATTATGTGTGTGTGCATGTCTATGTGTATGTGTGTGTTTGTATGTGTGTACATTATGTGTGCAGCTTGTATGTGTGTATATTATGTGCGTAGTTTGTATGTGTGGAGTTTGTATGTGTATATTATGTGTGTAGTTTGTGTGTATATTATGTGTTTAGTTTGTATGTGTGTATATTATGTGTGCAGTTTGAATGTATGCAGTTTATGTGTGTATATTATGTGTAATTTGTATGTGTGTATGTGTGTAGTTTGTGTGTGTGTATATTATGTGTGTAGTTTGAATGTGTGTATATTATGCGTGTTTGTATGTGTGTATATTGTGTGTAGTTTGAATGTGTGCAGTTTGTATGTGTGTATATTGTGTGTAGTTTGTATGTGTGTATGTGTGTAGTTTGTGTGTGTGTATATATTATGTGTGTAGTAATGAATGTGTATATTATGCGTGTTTGTATGTGTGTATATTGCGTGTGTAGTTTGTATGTGTATATATTATGTGTGTAGTTTGTATGTGTGTATATTATGTGTGTATGCATGTCTATGTGCATGTGTGTGTATGTGTGTATATTATGTGTAATTTGTATGTGTGTATGTGTGTAGTTTGTGTGTGTGTATATATTATGTGTGTAGTTTGAATGTGTGTATATTATGCGTGTTTGTATGTGTGTATATTGTGTGTGGTTTGTATGTGTGTATATTGTGTGTAGTTTGAATGTGTGCAGTTTGTATGTGTGTATATTGTGTGTAGTTTGTATGTGTGTAGTTTGTGTGTGTGTATATTATGTGTGTAGTTTGAATGTGTGTATATTATGCGTGTTTGTATGTGTGTATATTGCGTGTGTAGTTTGTATGTGTGTATATTATGTGTGTATGCATGTCTATGTGCATGTGTGTGTATGTGTGTATATTATGTGTGAAGTTTGTGTGTGTATATTATGTGTAGTTTGTATGTTTATTTTATGTGTATTGTTTGTGTGTATATTGTGTGTAGTTTGTATGAGTGTATATTACGTGTGTAGTTTGTATATGTGTATGTGTGTAGTTTGTATGTGTGTATATTACGTGTGTAGTTTGTGTGTATATTATGTGTGTAGTTTGTATATGTGTATGTGTGTAGTTTGTATGTGTGTATATTACGTGTGTAGTTTGTGTGTATATTATGTGTGTAGTTTGTGTGTATATTATGTGTGTAGTTTGTCTATGCGTATTGAAAAGGACCCTCAGGGATAAGGGCGTTAATCATGATGGTGAGAGGGGGTGAGCTGAACTGGCACAGCAGCGCTGTTTGAAGAGCTATCCCAGAGTGCTTCAGTCCCACCTGCATCTGAGGGCCAGCCACAAGGATCCAGCATGCCTCTGTCTGGACCGAGCGTATCTCCACTGCTGAACAAGAGCACTTACAGACTGGAGGAGGTGTCTGGGAGAGCGTGTAGTAACAGCAGTCCCTGCTGAAAAGAACAGCTCAAGCTAGGTTTTTTTGGGGTTTTGAAACAGCTGGTAGTTGGTTCACCAGCTCAAAGCCAACTGGACTCAAGCTGGTCAAGCTGTCATTGCTGAATTTTACTGCAGGGGTTGTGGTCATAGTAGTAGTAGTAGTAGTATAAGTAGTAGTAGTAGTAGTAGTGGTAGTAGTAGTAGCAGTAGTAGAAGTAGTAGTAGTAGTAGTCATAAAAATAGTAATACAAAATATATATATATTTTACAGAAGAAGTGTAGTTTGCACCTTGACCAAGTGAACTATCAGTGGGTTACATTGAAGTCATGCTTTCCTAGTTCAGTAAGCACATTACACTGAGAACACTCACCACAACCACCACCTGTGTGTGATGAGCAGCAGCCATTTTGTGACCGCACAACAGCCCACTCATCTGTAGAGCACTATTCTGTAGTCATCGCCCACCCAGAAACCCCAACAGCGCCATAACTGACCAACCTGAAACAGAAGAAAACCCGGGGCCCATACGTGGAGGGGAAAAAGGTTTATTTGTTCACTTAAATCCTCATTTTAAAAAGTGTACTTTGAGACACTTGAATGCAAGGGATTTTCAAATAGGAAAATAAATAAATAAAGACTCACATCTTTTCGAGAATCATTCCATCATGACAGTCATTACCTCGGCTTCTGTGGAGGCGTGGTCTGCCAGTGGCAAGGGGAGACGACTGACTGCTAAATGGGGATAGGAGATATACCGAGCTCTGGAGAGAGCTGGAACTGTGGTATGCAGGTGCAAGTAAACAAGGGGAAAATCAGAATTTTTGTTCGAGGGGCTCACCTCAAAAGGAAACCAAACAGACATCGCAAGGAGACAAATTCAATTCTAAACATGTACTGTGCTAATAATCAAACCAGTGTTGCTCGGGGAGCACAGGCATGGTACAACCCCCCCCCCCCCCTCCAGTGCTCATTCTCAATGTCATGCTGTGCCCCGCAGTCCTAAATCAAATCTCGACTGTTTGCAGCCCAGTTGTGATCGAGATCGATAACCCCCCCCCCGCCGAGAGGGGCGGCACACATAACTGTGGACGGCATCGCCGCGGCGATGGAGGATCTCCAGCTGGCGGGGCCTGTGGGGTTTCGGAGCGCTCTGATTGGCCGTGGCGGCCGTGCAGGTCCCGGCTCTGAGGCACGAGGGCTGCGGGCAAACGTCACGTTTCCACGGAGACGCGGGGCTCGACTGCGCACTTCTCAACGGACGGAGGGCGGCACAGCGTGGCCACGGTAACGTAACACGGCCGGGTATTCCAGTTTTTGGTAGAAAAAGAAAATAACGGATGAACAAAGATTTTTTTTTTTGTTTTGCTTTTTTGCCGTTGTTTGAAGTCGACATTAACGGCATTCCTGTGGCGGTGGAGTCGTAGCTGGGCGAAAAAAAACGATCGATCAGGTGTCATTATTCGAGCTGTTTTTTTCCGGCGTCCCCGAGGATCTAATGAAACGTCGGCGGGTCTTTCACAGAGAAGGAGAAATGTAATTACTCTCTGTTCGATAACAGAGCACTCACAGACCGGCCTTTAATTATAATCCACGATAAATAATGAATGCCTCCCGTACAGAACGCAAACAAAAGCGTCGGCCCTGCTTTTCAGCGCGCTCATTAACACCTCCTGCAGCCGCCTTGATGTGATATTGCTTATTCTCAAACACATTACAAAGTGTTTCAAGCTGCGCCTGGCTGCCTCCTCTTTGTCCGCGGTTCGTCTCAAGGATACAAATCTCAATTCATTTTTGGGGCGGAAAGAGAGAGATCATTTCAGGACAGCCGGTCACCGGTGGGACTCGCCTGGAAAAGCACAGATCAGTTCCCCCCTTGAAAGATTATTAAAAAACGAGAACAACGGTGCCCGTGCTCTCTCGAAGAACAGCTGTTATTGTTTTTGAGGAGCTATAGCCCTTTGAACCTTCCGGAAAAACGCCCCCCTGCACTTTACAGATGCACCGCGCAAACACATGCCGTCGGAACGAAAGAAAATAAAACACAAAACTGTATGTGACACAATAGTAAAGTCATCGGCTACTGGCATTGTATAGCATATTGAGAAATTGATATCAAGTCCCTATATTTCAATATACAATGTGAATCTGGATATATGCAGCACTCTTCTATTACAAAATACAGGTTGATTCTTTTCTGTACACAGTATATTTATACATACGTTGGCACACACTCATTTATAAGCCTCTATAACTGTAACTCTATGGTACAAATGAAACAAAAATGTTTGAATTGTGCAAATTCTCTCATAAAGCTTTTTCTTAAAAAAAAAAAAAAAGATTTATATTGATAAATAAGTTTGATTTCTCAGTTCCTTTTTCCAATATAAGTTTTCAATTTTTGGAAATTGTCTGAAAGCAAAGCTTCGCATAAACGGACAGGAAAGTGTCGGTGAGACACTGGGTCAGTTGGGCTCGAGATGACAGAGAGTGGTTTCCATGGCGACGTGTGACTTCATCCACATGGACTCTGTGGTCATGTATGGTCATTACCGATTCCCTTTGCTCTTCCGCGGGCGTTCTGTCTCGCATTGTGACATCACAAACAGTCAATTCCGAGGTGGGCAAATATGGAAAGCAATCAGTCTATTTATAATCAGTCTGCCAATGGTTAAAATACACACTCACAGGCTTGTAGGAAAAGGTAGAGATTACTTTTGTGAACTGACTGCCATAAAGTCTCACTAAAGTCGAATACGCCAGGTTCCACAGCTCTGTCCCGACGATGAAGCTGATGAAAGTCATCGGCACCGAAGAGGAACAGTGGAAGAAAATGCACACAAACAGTGTTGACGCTCTTAAGTAATGTCACACAAGCGTTTCCCATTTTTCTCATCCTCTATGACACATTTCTTAAAACAAACTGCCCTTTGCGTGGAGCTGAAACGATCTTACCGCCCTTCACGCGTTTCGCTCCTGCAAACATCGGGCACCGTGATCTTTCAATCTCAACACACGCTGGGACGTAAAATTCCTAAAAAGGTTGAGTTAGTTTCTGTAAAAAAAAAAAGAAAAAAAAGAAAAAGAAAAGGCCGTATCTTAAATGAAATAACCGCCTGGCTCACAGCGGACCGAGAAGGGAGTTCATCAACATTGGCATTCAACGCATGCACTGGATTTCAAGGGTGAACGTACAGCACTGAACCCATCAAGCAAATCAGTCTAATGCGGACCTGAATACCAATGCATGTGGCGAGCAGTCTTTAATGCCGTATACCGCATCGTAAAATAACCTTAGCCAGCATCAGCCGGCATTACTGCGCTGTACACCGAGTGCTCACTCAATAATATCACTTGTATGATTTCATTCAAGCTGTATTTCTTGGAGAGATGTCCGCAGAAGTCCACAGAACACAGCGCACGGCACACGCGTGTGACATTTCATTTTTTTGCGATAGCCGTTTTTCTCCAGCCGCTGTTGACCCCCTGCGAGCAGGAGACGTCCAGAACGAGAACGGCGTTCGAAATGCACGTGACATGATCATGTGACAGTTCAAACATAACCCAAACCAAAAGGTTACAACAGAGTTACCTTACAGAAGATATTTCTCATTTGAAATCACTGAAGGAAAACAAAAACGGAAAATCCCAGTCTTTCATAGCACTGGATTTCTTATGATTTCAAGAATATTAATATCCGATATCTATTTTATGTTGTTGTTTGACAACAACAAAGCCAGTTTGCCAGACTTGCACCCAGAGAATTTCACCGTGGTAACAGAAAGGTGAGGAGACAAAGGAACTGACTGGTTATCAAGGCTGCAGACATGCCACCATTTTGAATGTGGATTTACCTGAACCAGTTATGCAGCAGGAAAAAAGGTTATTGAGACACCATGAGCCAGGCCAGCCATCATGGAAAACTTCCAACGTAATACACACTAATTTATTCACCCAAATACTTATTATTCTCCCCTGTAGTTGAATGAACTGAATTATATTAACCTTTTTTCTATGAACAAACAAAAAAAGGTCATTACTGATTAAATAAATTTGGCCGATTGATGCCACTTTCAAAACCTGATTCACGAGTGAACTCGTTTTTCCCCACTAAAGGGAAAAAAACTACTTTAATAAGAATGCTGTGCTCCTCAACATCAAAACAGTTAAAATGGCAAATCCGACATCTAAGCCGCTTCTGATCTTTTCAATTCGCTGTAATAGCGCACCTGTTGGTGAGAACGAGAGGAAAAGTTTCACTCCTGTCAAGAGAGAAAGTTAGTTGTTTTTGGAACGATGAGGTCAGTCCTCCTGGTTCAGTCCTCCACCCATGAAGAAGGGTGGAGGACTGAACCATGATGAATTTTGAAGGGGGTCACACTCATGACACTGGGAGCCCACAGTGGAGGGGGCGTGGGGACGAAGGCCAGCCTCTTCACCAAGACACCAAAGAAGAAGAACTTCTCCTGGGTCCTGTGAGCAGTATGCGACCCACTGTCAGGTGAGAAGCACCAGCCATAAACAAATCAGCACGCAGAGTAGCTAAAGTAAACAAAACCAATCCAACATGCTCTTTTGAAAATAAAAACAGAGTTCATAATCGTAGTGTCACAGTCTGGGAAACCGTGTACGGTGCAGTGCATACATGACAGAAGGCCTCCAGAATGCTTCTGCCTGGCTCTCTGTTCACCACGCTCAGTTCTCTTCACACAGGAACACGCGCCAGTGCTGTTAAAATGGAGGTCGAGACAACAGCTTTTGCCACACTTTCATAAACATTACACCTTTTCAATGTATATTCAGTATGTGAAAAAATGTTATTTTCTCAAACAGTGTAATTCATAAGTGCTAACAGGCTGACTCCTGTATCTGCCAGTTGTAGCTCCAGGTGATCCTGACACGGTGGATCTTGTAGC
This sequence comes from Conger conger, assembly GCF_963514075.1. Lineage (NCBI taxonomy): Eukaryota > Metazoa > Chordata > Actinopteri > Anguilliformes > Congridae > Conger > Conger conger. Next base: position 12,823,620 of record NC_083778.1, read on the forward strand.
CCTTGGGTTGATGGGACTTGTAGTTTGTGTTCACGTATGAGGCAATGACATCATCAGAGCGCTTGGACTTAAGATCGACAAATTAAATCAACGTCCGTAACTCCCATACATACTCACGCTTTACCTCAGGTCTGACATCCAACAAATCCATTTGGCGCATCGATTTACGCTCATGAATATGTATTTCTCATGCCGACTAGCACTTGGCGTGTAACACGAAGGAAATATACTCAGTCCAAAAGCGAATGACTTGTCGCAGCAGGTGCGGGCGGGGGTGTGAGGAAAGAGTCCGCGGGATCAGGCTGATTAAATGTCTGTTTTCTGAGCAGCGGCTGGACTCAGACCTCACGGCCGCGTCTCCCGGTCACCTCAAAAGTAACGCATCGCGGCGGCACGAATGAATACGTCCGTGGGAAGCCGTAACGTCGCGCCGTCTCGGCGGAATGAATTGCATTTCGCTTCTCATCACGCTCGGCATTAGAAACAGAGAGAAATGAGCAGCTGCCCAGGCGGGTAACCGGATCACGGCGAGTATTGCACTGGAAGAACAGAACGGGAGGCTGTGAGTGTTTCCAGGACGGCACACCGACAGGTCAGAAGGCCTTTCATTCGGCCGACTCCCCCCACTTCCTGCCATTTCGTTCTCCACTGACACAGTGGTACAGTACATCTACAATCTCCTAAAGTCTGACATTGTAGCCCCTCAGATTTCATTTGTGTCGTCCTACTACACAATAACACACGAGATATTTCATGTAAGAAATGTAATTTTACACAAAATCAACCATGTTGCATGGTTGTGCAGTGACGAGAATATTCACTGCATTAGCAAAAACGCTGTAGACATTTACTGCAAGTAATGCTATTTAAATTAAGCGAAGGAGGTTCTCGTGTATAAACACGTCGGTCTGTCTGCTGTGTTGCGCAGGATACATTTTAAATCTGTATTCAGTCTAATCTATAATCAATTTTTTTGAGTAATGCTTCGAAGGAGGTAAACCCTCTAAAATACATAACTACACATTGTTATGATGAGTGAAATCTGCATTCAGTCAAATTACTGTAAGTGATCCGTTTAAACATCTCTGTGTGAGCAGCAAGGCAGCATTCGCCAATGCAGGGTATTTGAGAAAACACCTCACGTACAGTACCCACAATTCCATTTCAATACCAGGCTCTACATCCTGTAGCTGTAATCTTCCTAAGCAGAGGAATATGCGACACAATAGCACTTCCCCGTCTTAAACAGGTTTATGCTTCTACAGTGAGCTGTGGTTCACAATAACGCTTCGCTTCTCAACAGGAAGGATCACCTCGGTCAGTTTCCTTGAAGCGGGTATCACCGGCACAGTGATCTGAGCCTCACTGCAGCTGAGGAACAGAAACAAAATGGAGGAACAATGAACCCCACAGAAAAAACAGTGACAGTCAATGTTGGGAAAGCCAGTGGCTCGTTTCAGTTAAGACTTCAATTCGAATGGTTTAAAATAAAACCAAAAAAAAACGCAACTGAAGGACAAACATTGACCCCTAACTTAATCAGACTGTGTAAAGAGGGTGTATTTTGGAGGGTTGGCCTTATTTTGGCACCGGAGTCCCTTCAGGGGACAGTCTCACACACACAGACACAGACAATATGTCCTCTCTAAGACAGGATGACAAATCAAATGAAAAAGGGTTGCAAAGAGTCCGGGAACATCTTGCAGACGGTTTACACAAGGTTCGTACGGTTGAAGGAGGGGCTTTTTCCAAACGCCACTTCATCAAGGAAAAAAATCCAATGGAACCGCATGGAAGAGAAACCCAACACAATGCCATATAAACCGATTAAAACTCCACCTTTCGTAAAATACACGTAAATTAAACCCAGCTCTGGGAGCTGCATCACTTTTTTATTTTTTTGCTTATATCCGTTTTTCTCTTAAATATACTGCTATACTCTTTTTTTACTCTTCTCTGTGTATGTACATATGTGCCGTATATAATATATGTGTTTTGTCTATAAAAGGTCAGAGGTCAGAGGTCAGAGGTCTATTTACACCAGGCTTCGGGAGCCGCTGGAGTATCTCCGCCGGCTGAGGAGGAGGGGGAGGGGCGAGTGCGGGGGGCAGTACTGGTGGGGGTGGTTGTAGGGGGGCGGTGGCGGGGGCAGGGGCGGTTTGGCGTCCGACGTCTTCCAGGCCCTGCCCTCCGGCGGAGACCGCGCTGGGGTGGAGGCGGCCGATTGGACGAACTGGCGGGTGGGGGTGCGGCTGAGGAAGGCCTCCGCATGGCCCCGCCCCGCCTGGTCCAGGACGATCACCTTGACGACCTGCTGGCATTGGACGAGCGTTTCGGGGGGCGGGCGAGCGGGCGTTCCCGCCCCCTCGGCGGGCTGCAGCTGCAGGTGGTACAGCGCCCCCCGGTGGTTAAGAAGGGTGCCCGGGAGGGATCCAGTCTCTGGGCTCCGGGACGCATTGAGCTGGTACGTTCGAGGCCTGTTGTGAATTGACACCTAGTTTAGAAAACAGCCAGAGACAGCATTAAGTGTTATCAGTACTTTCCTCCTCTAGGTCGATTTTAGCCCTCTGGTGTAAAATCAAAACAGCAACACAGGCATGCGCTTCTGCGGGGCGTGCGGCACGATGCAAGGAGGTGCTGGAGGTGCCGGCCAGAGGGGGAGGTGGGGGGGGGGGGGTGAAGTTTAGGGAGGGTCACTGGCTTTTACAAGGTGGGGGACAGTTGTAACGAGGGCCTTGTGCCACTCTGATACACCAATGTAGCACTAGTGGGAAGGCGAGCCTGGATTGGGGTCAGGGTGGGTAAGGACAACAGAGGGGGCGAGGCTCACAGCCAGGGACCACTGTGCTCGTAGGAGTCCAGTAAAGGAGGTGGGGTAGGAGTCCAGTAAAGGAGGTGGGGTAGGAGTCCAGTAAAGGAGGTGGGGTAGGAGTCCAGTAAAGGAGGTGGGGTAGGAGTCCAGTAAAGGAGGTGGGGTAGGGTCCAGTAAAGGAGGTGGGGTAGGAGTCCAGTAAAGGAGGTGGGGTAGGAGTCCAGTAAAGGAGGTGGGGTAGGAGTCCAGTAAAGGAGGTGGGGTAGGAGTCCAGTAAAGGAGTTGGGGTAGGGTCCAGTAAAGGAGGTGGGGTAGGAGTCCAGTAAAGGAGGTGGGGTAGGGTCCAGTAAAGGAGGTGGGGTAGGAGTCCAGTAAAGGAGGTGGGGTAGGGTCCAGTAAAGGAGGTGGGGTAGGAGTCCAGTAAAGGAGGTGGGGTAGGGTCCAGTAAAGGAAGTGGGGTAGGAGTCCAGTAAAGGAGGTGGGGTAGGGTCCAGTAAAGGAGGTGGGGTAGGAGTTCAGTAAAGGAGGTGGGGTAGGGTCCAGTAAAGGAGGTGGGGTAGGAGTCCAGTAAAGGAGGTGGGGTAGGGTCCAGTAAAGGAGGTGGGGTAGGAGTCCAGTAAAGGAGGTGGGGTATGGTCCAGTAAAGGAGGTGGGGTAGGAGTCCAGTAAAGGAGGTGGGGTAGGGTCCAGTAAAGGAGGTGGGGTAGGAGTCCAGTAAAGGAGGTGGGGTAGGGTCCAGTAAAGAAGGTGGGGTATGGTCCAGTAAAGGAGGTGGGGTATGGTCCAGTAAAGGAGGTGGGGTAGGAGTCCAGTAAAGGAGGTGGGGTAGGGTCCAGTAAAGGAGGTGGGGTAGGAGTCCAGTAAAGGAGGTGGGGTAGGGTCCAGTAAAGGAGGTGGGGTATGGTCCAGTAAAGGAGGTGGGGTATGGTCCAGTAAAGGAGGTGGGGTAGGAGTCCAGTAAAGGAGGTGGGGTAGGGTCCAGTAAAGGAGGTGGGGTAGGAGTCCAGTAAAGGAGGTGGGGTAGGGTCCAGTAAAGGAGGTGGGGTAGGAGTCCAGTAAAGGAGGTGGGGTAGGAGTCCAGTAAAGGAGGTGGGGTAGGGGGCAGCGCTTACACACGTTACATACGTCACTTAACACTCATCAGAATGCATGCCTTCACTATGTAAATAAGTCCAACAGCAAGCCCACTCGCGCCCAAGCAGTGTGCTTTTCCCACAGAGAAACACACTGGTGGAAGCTGGACGTTTTTTTGGGGGGTTTTTAAATTAAGGTGACAAATCAGCAGGCCTGGTTTTTTAGCTGGGTTTTGGAGGATCTGATTTGCTCGGGAACTGACTTGGGCTCTACTGGAATATCGTGAAACAGGTTTAGCGTGAGGCTGTCTGTCTGGCTCTGCAGTGACACAACGGGCCACACATATTTGTCTATTTTTTTTTACATTGTAATTTCTTCTACGTATTTTTAGAATATGATATATGATGATTGATATGTTTACTCAGTCCGTGAAAGGTTACAACAGTTTAAATGACTGCACTTTACTTAAGTAGTACTTTAAAAGCTTTAAAATACATTAATTTTTCAGTCCTGAGGCAATTTTACAATCAATATTGCTAACAAGAAGCATCACGCTCCTTTTCAAAATGCCGTGACAGTGACATGGTAATGTTATGAATAAATCAATATCTCTCAGAAGATTGTTTTGAGCATTGTAAGATGGTTTCCTTTTCCCAAATCTGGCACTTTAGAAGATTCAAAACAGAGGGTCTCAATTTACCAAAAAAATAAAAAATAAAAATTCAGAACCAAGCCTCTTGAAAAAAAAATAGGATGTTTCAGGATGTAACAATAGACTCAAGCAGTCTAAATCAGATTCTGAATGGTATCCACATTAATAAAATACATCCTGTTTTGTTTCTCTACAATCTCTCCCCCACCCCCACCCCCCCAGATCACAGTCAGGAACAGAGTGTGAGTGTTGGACCGGTGGCACTGGGGAGAGCTTGGGGTTGTTGTGGATGAGAGCAGTCCGCTCCAGGTCTAAGAGACACAGTGTTAGGTTTGTGGAGATGGAGGATGGATGCCCAACCCTGTTTCTGAAGATCTACCATCGTGTAGGTTTTCACTGCAACCCTAACACAGCACACCTCATTCAACAGCTAGAGCAGGGCTGCCCAACCCTGTTCCTGGAGATCTACCGTCCTGTAGGTTTTCACTCCAACACTAACAAAGCACACCTCATTTAACAGCAGTACTACAGTCTACCTGTGACCTCAGCTCACAGCGACGTTTTACACTACAGTAATTTAGGTAACGCTTTTATACAAAGCATCTTACAGTTGATTAGACTAAGCAGGGGCACATCACCCCTGGAGCAACGTGGGGTTGAGGGCCTTGCTCAAGGGCCCAACAGCTGTGGCTACACTGGGGCTTGAACAAGCAACCTTCCGGGTCCCAGTCAAGCGACTTAGCCAATACGCTGCCCCCTTTACTAGTATTCAGCGATGGCTCAGGGAGAGGTTTCACTCGGCCAGAACCAAGGATCCATTAGACTCACAGTGCAAGCTGTATAAAACACTGAACGGCTGGCAGCACATCATTCTGGAGGAGACGCGGACATATTTAACCGGAGGAATGAGACACTGCTCCAGAGAGAACACCGATCACTAAGTGCCACAGAAGAAGAACTTCTGTCCATTATTTCTCCCCCTCCTGGGCTTCTGCTGCCAGAAATATCATTCCTTTGAGACATCGCTGAAATTCACTTGCCAGAGCGATGGACAGACCAGCAGAAAGACGCTGACGTCTCAACTTGCCTCTTCAGGCTGCCCCTCTCCCTCCCTACCTCACCGCTACAATTAGCCATGTGTACGCCACAGCTTATAATAGCACTTATGTACAACTATTGTAGTATTTGGGGTATTCTAGCTGCTGCCAACCGTGGTATGCTAGTTGGAAAGTTGATGTACTCGGCAAGTTGTATCGATGTGATCACTCGAGGACTTGGAACTGTACTTTCCTCTAGGGTCCTTAGTGCACTTGTCCCAGGGTTTGGTTTGTATGCTGCTCTGGATATGAGCATCTGTGAAATGATTGTAATGTAATGAGAAGGTGAAGGTAATGAGAGATTCCAAAATCAGCTCCCCTATCAAATGATATAAAAACAAAAAACTCCAAGTGAGCAAAATCATGACGGAGTGTTGATATGGTGTTTTTTTGTCTTGTTCTAGCCCGTTTAAAGGTACAATAGGTTAAAAAAAAAAAAGGAATAGCAGCAACAAACACCTTCAAACCACAACAGTGTTTATCCCTCCCCCTTCTCTGTAAATGCGCTGACATTGAAACGCCATTGGCTGTGGCAATTACAACCAATTTTCAACCAATGAGCAATTGGGTCGGCCGTCAACTGTATGCTTTGAAACCCAAATTTAAGGACTATAAACACAGGCAGAGGGTGAGTCAATATGTGAGTGAGCCTTTTTCAATGATAGGAAGGGATTTACAATGGTCTTGTAGAAATGTTTTAACACAAAAATCTTACCTATTGTACCTTTAAGTCTTCGTTAAATCTATTTTTCCACCCGGGAGAGAGTGTGGCTGGGCCTTTTTCCTGGGTGCTGCACTTTTTGAATTTATTTACATACTTTTCAGGAGGAGGTTTTTTTTTGTCACGGACTAGTGTTTTAAGTGAGGAAAAGCAAGTCCTATTTGTGCTGAGAATAATCTCCTTAACATTGCAAATGAAAAATGCAAGAGAAATTGTGAGAGAAATGTGAAATAAGTGCAGCAGAAATTCCACTTGGCTGTGGAGAGAGTGCCTTGTTATTACTGCGCACAGAAACACCCCAGCACTCAGTTGCTGGCACTTAATTGTATTTCTCTTTTGTACTTTTCTTGCAGAACTACGGTCTAAATGGAGAGTTTGTCAGCCTAAATGCTGACATCCTCCATGTGAAAATGGTCTAAATAATTAATTCAGCATCACTCCTCCAGTTTCAATTGTGCTCAGACAGTCGTAAAACTCGTAAACACTTTTAGTTCCCGAAAAAACAAATCGTCAGCGTTGCTTGTTATTCAGGTATTCTGTTTTTATGGCAAAAAAATATATGAAAATACAGTTACGCATATAAATGTGTATAACTCCTGAGAGAACACTTCTTGCATCAGTACCAGGGCCGGAACACATTAATCTCATTATACAGTACAGGTTTAATGATGAGCTGACATCACCGTTCTGATCTTAACCCTTTGAAGGGTTGTTTTCCGTTGCTTTCAGTTACCAGTCGTGCTGTTACATCAGCACTTCAATGTTCAGTAAAGAACATACTAATCACATATCTGAGGTCAAGGCCAGTTTATAGTTCATATCTGATGTATGATCGTTGCCGCGGCGATTATCATATTTGGCGGTTGGTCGCAATCAGTTGATACCGGAGCGATGGACGATTTGACGTCGTGGCTACCATCGTCGAGACATAAATTACATTGAACTTTAACCCCATCGCTGGCTCAGTTGCCATGACAACCTTATTACAGAACTCCCTCACCTGTAATTATCGACTGGCTTCCATGTCTTCAGCTTGCATTGACTCTCCGATGCGTTCTTAGTTTATACTTTTTATGAGCAACAGCGTTCAAAACCCAAGTCGACCGATAATGGACTGTTAGTGGCAATGCAGCAAAATCCATTGTAAGCCCTGCGCTAACCAAACAACGGAATTTAGCTGGGGCAAAGGTGTCTGCATGCTTGTTAACATGGTCAGTCTGCCTTACATCATAGATTGCCTAACTATGAACTGGGCTTTTCACCGTAAAGGTTAATGACCATTCCAAAGCAACTGTCCTCCCATCATTAAATCTGCCATGCTGAGGGAAAGAAATGTTCACAATTTTGGTTTTCTTTCCGACATTTTATCTGGAAAGAAATCATCCGTTCCCTCAAATAATCTTACCCTCTGCCCTTCATTTCTCAGCTAAAGAATCAGATTGACCTTGGATGAGGTCGTCGCAGGTCTGCATTATGTGCCTGTCATTTTGTGCTGACATTTGCAGATGGATTTACGGCACCTGTGTTCACCGCTGCCTCACGTCAAGCTCACAACAACGCCACAGCGATCGGGGACATTACAGCTAAAAGACCCAGCCGTATATAATAAATTAAATAATCATTTTGTTATTTAGCTGATGCTTTTATCCAATGTGACTTACAATTGATTAGACTAAGCAAGGGACAATCCCCCCCCCCGGAGAAATGTAGGGTTAAGGGCCTTTGAGGGTTTGAGAGCCCAACAGCTGGACAGATCTTATTGTGGCTACACCGGGGCTTGAAGCACCACACTTCTGGGTACCTTAGCCACTACGCTACAGGCTGCCCAGTGTTACAGCGCTAATCCTAATGCTAGCCACGCAATGGCATGTAATTAGCGGCGAGTACCGGTCGCCTGTACCCTGACGTGCGCAGTGTGTGGCTCTTCAGACCTTCCCCCCCCAGTGACACCCCGATGCTAAGTGCTCACCGCCGCCCTGCGCTCCCCCGTCTCCCCTGAGGAGTGTCCGAAATGTCACGACTGCGCGAGAATGCTAATGGCTCTGCTAATGCAAGCGGAATGCTAATGCTAGCGTCTAAACGCCGCTCCTCACGCACGCGGCGATCTGTTCTGCCGTGCGGCGGGGAGAAGGAGCCTCTGACCGGTCACATTAACGCCGCACTAACACGAGGCCCGTGTAATGAATGTGTGAGAGAAAGAGAGAGAAAGAGGAGGGGGAGAGAGGGAGAGGGAGAGGAGAGGGGGAGAGAGGGAGAGAGAGGGAGAGAGACAGAGAGGGAGAGAGAAAGAGAGAGAGAGAGGAGAGAGGAGAGGGGGAGAGAGGGAGAGGGAGAGGAGAGGGGGAGAGAGGGAGAGAGGGAGAGAGAGGGAGAGAGAGAGAGGAGAGGGGGAGAGAGGGAGAGAGAAAGAGAGAGAGAGGAGAGAGGAGAGGGGGAGAGAGGGAGAGGGAGAGGAGAGGGGGAGAGGAGGAGAGAGGGAGAGAGGGAGAGGGAGAGGAGAGGGGGAGAGAGGGAGAGAGGGAGAGAGAGGGAGAGAGAGAGAGAGAGGAGAGGGGGAGAGAGGGAGAGGAGAGGGGGAGAGAGGGAGAGAGGGAGAGGGAGAGGAGAGGGGGAGAGAGGGAGAGAGGGAGAGGGAGAGGAGAGGGGGAGAGAGGGAGAGAGGGAGAGAGAGGGAGAGAGAGAGAGAGAGGAGAGGGGGAGAGAGGGAGAGGAGAGGGGGAGAGAGGGAGAGAGGGAGGAGAGGGGGAGAGAGGGAGAAGAGAGGGGGAGAGAGGGAGAGAAAGGGAGAGGAGAGGGGGAGAGAGGGAGAGAGAGGGAGAGAGAGAGAAAGAGAGAGAGAGGAGAGGGGGAGAGAGGGAGAGGAGAGGGGGAGAGAGGGAGAGAGAGAGAGAAAGAGAGAGAGAGGAGAGGGGGAGAGAGGGAGAGGAGAAAGAGACAGAGAGAGAGAGAGGAGAGAGGAGAGGGGGAGAGGGGGAGAGAGGGAGAGAGAGAGAGAAAGAGAGAGAGAGAGAGGGAGAGGAGAGGGAGAGGGAGAGAGAGAGAGGGGGAGAGGGAGAGACACGACATACTTACGAAATAAATAATGTTTACAAAGCTGTGTGCATGACACAATATAATTGCTGTACTGTGTTATTGAAGAAACTCATTCCAGAACCATGTTGAACATTGAATAATTGAATAAAGGTCAGTGGTTCGATCCTCGGTGTAGCCACAATAAGATCCGCATAGCCGTTGGGCCCTTGAGCAAGGCCCTTAACCTTGCAATGCACCAGGAGAGAATTACCTCCTGCTTAGTCTAATCAACTGTACATCACTCTGGATAAGAGTGTCTGCCAAATGCCATTAATGTAATATAATAATGTGAACATTAGATGTTTACATTATTCGTACAGTATGCAAATCGTAGTGATGTCACAATTATGGTTGCTTGATGTAGGCTCTGTAGTTATGCTGAATGTACTTTTTGGTTGACTAAAATATGAATCCTTTGGGTTTGCATATAATCTTGCACGAAAAGTGCAATGTATATAAAATAAATTAGGTCCACAAGTACAGTACATGATCCATTACAATTACAAAATATATAAAAACAACCAATTGCCATTCAAGTGAGACCCGGACACTGTGATTGGTTGTCAAACGTGGATGCACTATGTGTGTATGTGCATGTGTGTTTATTTGCATTTGTAGTCAGAGAGTACAATTTTATGACTACAGGAAAGATAGACCAACCGTACAACTAATTTTAAAATGTCAATGCGCCTAATTAAATATTTGGGGGGGCGGTTATCTTGTTTAGCGCACATACTGAAGCTTGCAGTTGCATTCTGGGAGCCCGGAAGCTGGTTTCCACGGCGCTGTCATACACAACGACACCCTGAAGCACGCCCGCTGCACACGTGCGTGTGGCCCGGTGAATGCTTCACCCTCTCAGGTGAGGACGGCCACAGAGACACTCACCTGTGCTGGGGCTTCCCTGTGCAAGCCACTCACCTCCATGATGCTGCTCCCGCTCTTCTCCTCCAGGTCCAGCTTACCTGTGCGGCACAGCAGAGCACAGTCACACCTGAGCCTCACCGAGTCACAGTCACACCTGAGCCTAACCAAGTCACAGTCACACCTGAGTCTCAACACAGTCACACCTGAGACTAACCAAGTCAGACATGATGACTGCAGGAAAGACAGACCAACCTGCCAAACTAATACCTGTGCAGCAGACACTATCACACCTGAGCCTAAACATCAAGTCAATTTTATTTCTAGAATGTTTTATTTTTAGAAAACTGATGCTTTACAGAGTGACAGAAGAGTGAAAACTAGGCCTGAACCCCCAAATAGCAAGCAAGCAAGCAATAGATGCAGTGAGGAACCTGGCAATGGAGGGGGAGCCCATCCACCTCTGTGGGGGTTCAAAGGCCTTGCTCAAGGGCCCAACAGCTGCACGGATCTTATTGTGGCTACACCGGTGCTTGAACCAGCCACCCTCCAGGTCTTAGTCAAGCACCTTAGCCACTATTTAAGCTGGCCCCTAGAGGCTGCTTTTGGCCACTAACTCACAAGACCAGGGGTGTCCTGAAGAGCCCTGAACACTGCAGGTTTTTTGCGGTTTTCTTTTCATCAGCATCGCTGATTAATGGGCGTGAAACACGAGGTGTGTGCGCTCTTTAGCCAATGATTAATCAATGATTTAAATTAATTACCCGGGAGCCCTCCAGGACTGGACTCTACTTCCTCTGCTGCAGACCAATTGCATCAGGGGTTGTGCTTTTTAAATGGGGCAAATGGGGCAGCCTGTAGCCTAGTGGCTAAAGGACATGACTAGGACCGGGAAGGTTGATGGTTCAAGCCCCGGTGTAGCTACAATAAGATCCGCACAGCCTTTTGGGCCTTTGAGCAAGGCCCTTAACCCTGTATTGTTGCGGGAGGGATTGTCCCCTGCTTAGTCAAATCAACTGTTGCTTTGGATAAAAATATCAGCTAAAAAACTGTAATGTAATGTCATATTTTGATTGAGAGGGGTACACATAGTTAATTAGGAATGCAGTGGTTGCCCCAAAGCAATTAGCCTAAAATCAGTCTGACTAGCTGAATGAGGAGGCTATTAGCCAATGACTGACTGAACGAGGAGGCTGTTAGCCAATGACTAGCTGAACAGGGAGGCTGTTAGCCAGATCGGTACCCAGTGGGGAAGCTTGCGTCCCTCGGAGGTCCAGCTGTGTGCCGTTGTTTTTGGAAGAATGAGTCTTGTCCCCCTGCTGTTTCTCCAGTTCCCCTGTGGGACAGACAAAGGGACGGGGAAGAGACAGACGTAACCGGCTGAACGGTGCGGGACGGTTCCGGCGATCTCACCAATTAGTCAAATAGCCCTGCATCCTAAACGAGGGCTCTTGTTGTGCTTTGTCATTTCTAACTGGAGCTTAAACAACACGTGGTGATGTGTTTGAGATTTTCCTCTCTCTGTTGATGTTAAACACACACTCTCTCTCACACACACATCACACATGCACACACTCTCTCTCTCTCTCACACACACAAACACACACACTCACTCTCACACACACGTCACACACGCACACTCTCTTTCTCTCACACAAACACACACACACTCACACTCTCTCACACTCTCTCACACACTCACTCTCTCACACAAACACACACACAATCTCTCTCACACACGCGCACACACACACTCACACTCACTCTCACACACATACACACTCTCTCTCACACACACACACACACAAACTCACACTCTCTCTCACACACACACACGCACTCTCTCTCTCACACACACACGCACAGACTTACTCTCACACACACACTAACTTTCATTAATCTCCAGAGCTCAGGGTAATTATGCAGCACTGTAATGGTGCTGCAACAGCTCCCCCCTCTCCACTGCACTCAGCATCCAGCATTAACAAAATCACCTGTCTGTTCAAACATAATGCACCCAAATGCAAACTCCCCGGCGCTGCGAACGAGCTGTGGTCCAATCAGAACGGGCTATCGAGCCTACTTTACATTTACAAAAAGATTACATCATGCCGTGCAGACATCCATTTCCCAGCTGCCTCTCTCACTCATTACCATGTTAAATCTCCCCGCAGGTCACACAGGAAGGGGAACGCCCGGGCAGCGTAGGATATCGTTTAAAACCGTTCCGGCAGGGCGAGAGGATTTTTTCAGGCAGGTACGTTGTTTATATAAATGGAAATGTGAGTGACTCAGGGTTTTTTGTTTAGTGGCATTTCTCAGAACGATGAAGAATTTCGGATAGCTTCCCCGAAGCTGTTTTGGAACCTGCGCTGCATATTTCTTCAGCGATTACTCTGGCCTGTATTTTGTAATGCATTTTTAGCAGCAGTCGCGGTTGTTTCCCTGGAGAGCACAGCGCTGTCGTGACTCTCCAGTGTAATGGCTCTCTGGGATGGCTGCGATTTGAGACTGATGCTTTCTTCAGAGATGCTCAGACACTGGATATTTCTGCAGGCTTGTCCTGTGATCATAGCATCAACCGGGTACCACAACTGACCAGTTTATATCATTAGGTTACATTATATTTAGCCGATGCTTTTATCCAAAGCCATGTACAAAACCATGCATATCAAGGTCATAGGACAGAACAGGTTGGATAAGGTACAATTCACATATGATTGGTTGAAAGTCCATGAACAAGGTCCATAAGTCTAGTTCACAAGGTAGATAGGCCAAGTCTGTAACTACCATACCTAGACACCTGCAGCTTGAGGAACTACAGTACCGAGACAAATACAAATTCAGAAGTCCTAGATTAAGATACAAAATACAAGAGGCTAAAGATCCATCCATCCATCCATCCTACAGGAAAATAGTCTCAGAGTAGGAGCACTGACCTAGGCTCAGTCCAGCCTTCTGGCTCTAAATGGATAAGGGTACGGTGTGGACAAGGGAAGACTGATCCTAGATCAGCATTTCTACCCAGAGGTACTTTGCGAATGCAGGCCATTAGAAACAATATCCATCCATTATCTAATGGGCGTATTTTGCCGGAGGCCTATCCCAGCATGCACTTACACTCGATGCGGATCTGCTCCATCTCCGACACCTCGGCGATGGACTCCTTCAGGTCCTCCACGAACTTCAGCAGCTCCTCGGCGCTCTGGCCGCAGAAGTTGAGCACCTGCTTCTTCTCCGAGCCCGGCACAGGCGACACCACCGTGATCCCGTGGGGGTAGTCTGCGGCCGGGAGGTCAGAGGTCAGAGGTCAGAGGACACATTGCCACGGACCGGCACGCCAGAGAGCCGTTTCTACCGCCTCTCTCCTCTCACAGAGACACGCTGAAGCAGAACGACGGCCATTTCGTGGAGCCACACTCCCACTTTGAACACCACTGCATTCGTTACCCATTACTACTCAGTGTTCAGTGGCCTTATTACCCACTCTTCCCAGGTTCATATAAAGACACACTGGAACCAAAAACTGCATAGCTTATGGAGTACCAGAATTAATTGTCTATGCCTGTCATGAATAAATAAAAAACACACATAAATGCTTTATAAATAAATAAATAAATAACACACATTTGTGCACATCATCACAAAACACAAATACATATTTTCGTATTTCTTAAATTCAGCACCCCCCAAACCCCTCAGCACAAGTGCTGGGCAGTAACAGTTTGGGAGCTAAATTTCCCCGCGTGAGAGCGCACCGCTCCGTAAGACTCACGGCTCGCCCCCCTCCCCCCCTCCCGTACTTTCTCTCGTGGCGTAATCAATCAAAACTGAGGAAGCAAAAATGCAGGTGTGACACCTTCCCTAATTAGGCCCCTGACGGGGCGGCCATTACGCAAACAAGCTCTATCTGGAGTGCGGGGCCTTGGCTCATGGCTGCTGCAGGAGGCTCTTATAGCCGCCCACACGCCAAGCTGTGCCGTAGGAGCCGGGCCGCGGAAACACAACGCGCTCTTTCATTTTCACGGGCGAGGACTGCCACCGGCGCGCGGAACAGGCAGAGAGACGCGGGGCCGTTCGCCGGGAGAGATTAGCCCCGGAGAGCGCGGCCGAACGGATAACCGCACGGGGACGAAGAGCGTCTTCTTCACCAGGGAGGAACGCATGCGGCGGGTACTGAAAATACCGCCGTGCGCGTATCTTTGTTTCAGAGAAAAGAAAGACAGGGTAATACTGGTGTGCCCATGAACACGGTGCTTAACCCGCATTGCTCCAGTGTACACTCAGTGAGCACTTTATTAGGTTTTCATTAAGACTTATTTATTATACTTATTGGTCTTCTGCTGCTGCAGCCTATCCACTTAGAGGTTTGGTGTGTTGTGTGTTCAGAGATGCTCCTCTGCATACCGCTGTTGTAATGTGTGGTTATTTGCCTCACTGTCACCTTCCTGTCAGTCTGGCCATTCTCCTCTGACCTCTCTCATGAGCAAGGCAAACTCTAGAGACTGTTGTGCGTGAAAATCCCAGGAGATCAGCGGTTTTTGAGATACTCAATGCACCCTGTCTGGCACCAACAATTATTCCACCAGAGCAATCCTTCTCACAAGCATGTTAATACATGCCTACCTAGTACTTGTTAATGTGCTTGTTAAAGTGCTCACTGAGCACACAAAATGGATACCGTGTAAGAGATGCAGGTAAGTCTCTCTGGATAAGGGCGGGAAGGTTACACGTACACTCGTTCTGGAAGAGGTGGAACTGCATGCCCAGCAGCCCCAGGGCCCTGCAGAAGGTGTAGGTGGCTGAGGTCTTCTTCTTCGGACACAGCTTCAGAATCTGAGAGCGGAGAAGCAGAAACCTGAGGACACTCCTCTCCAAATGTTGTAAGAGATGCACAAACACCACACACACACACACCCACACCACACACTCGCTCTCACACACACACACCACACACTCTCTCTCTCTCACACACACATCACACACACTCTCTCCCACACACACACACACCACACTATCTCTCTCTCTCTCTCTCACACACACACACACACCCACACCACACACTCTCTCTCTCTCACACACACACACACACACACACACACACACTCACACCACACACACCACATACACCACACACTCTCTCTCTCTCACACACACACACACACACTCACACCACACACACCACATACACCACACACTCTCTCTCTCTCTCTCTCTCTCTCTCTCACACACACACACACACACACACACACTCACACCACACACACCACATACACCACACACTCTCTCTCTCTCTCTCTCTCTCACACACACACACACACACACACACACACTCACACCACACACACCACATACACCACACACACACTCTCTCTCTCTCTCTCTCTCTCACACACACACACACACACACACACACACACACACCAAGGCAGTGGCTCAAGGCCCACAGGCAAAAGAAGCAGAAACTTTGGAGCATTACGTCAAGTCTTTTTCTTTCACTGGTGAGGAGGTTTGCCAAACAGAGGGGGGAGAAGGCTACACTGACACTGTGGATGAGACTGGCAAGCTCAAACTCGCAGACTTTCACTGCTCGCCCTCTCAGAATGAGAAATACCACATGTAAGATGATTGACATGCTCACTGAAACCCAGTAATCATGATTTCCGACAAAGAACACACTACATTCTCCAAATCAATTTTCTTAAACTGAACAACAAACTTTTGTTTGTTCGTTTTTTTACAAGAGAAGAAAGCAATGCCAATCAAAGCACTGCTTTCTCACAAACCTCCCGTGACAACACATATTCTCCCGGTTTCGCCTCTCGCTCGGGTTTACTGTCTGTAATTTAACACTTCAGCGCTATTTCAAGCACAATTCATCGTTGGAATCGCCTTCTTAAACATCCCCCGTAATAAGCGGCAGGAATTGGGCATGCATTCACGAGGCCCTCCCTTTAATAAAGATCGGGATGATAACTTGTGTCATTTTCAACGGAGTTAAACACTTCACAAAGATTATCTTTACTGCAGCCTAATGAGGACATTAATTATTCGCGGCTGTTTCATTTATGATCAATTCCCCAGTAATCGTCCGTGTGATTTTAGCCAAATCCGTGACTTTCACTGCATCGAAGCCCTCTCAACAGACCCAGGCTAGAGGCTCAAAAAGCTGGTTCTCTCGCACGCCAACTGTCGACGAGGCATAATTCTGTTATTTTGTTGTTGAAGTACGCAAAAAAAAAAAAAAACTAATGACTGAAAATGCAGTGGTGTGTTTCCAATGCAGAGGAGAAAGAAAGAGTGACATTTACAAACTGAAAGACAAGAATTATTTGCCAGTCTGGCAAAACTTCAAACAAAAGAGAAATTAATTGCACTAGTACAGTGGCAGGCTACCAACCCGAGTAGTACTCTGTTATGAGAGGACCGTAGAGCAGACTGAAGGCTGTTGTTAAACAGTGCGCTGCCGTTAATAACGGCACCCGATAGGCTCTCTGCAGCCAGCGGCCCGATGTGATAGGGTGGGTGGGTGCTCACCACGATGAGGTCGTTGAAGAGGAAGACCTCCCTCTGGTGGGCGGCCTGCTTCTGCGGCTTGTTGGCGTCGGAGACCTCGAAGAGCCGGCTACAGCATACCAGCCTCCGGTGGGGCACGGAGAGGACCTGAGGGTGTAATAATAATAATAATAATAATGATAATAATAAGCTATTGAGCTGATGCTTCAATCCAAAGCGACTTATTAGACTGGATAATGGCCTTCTACAGCAGGGATCATCAACTCTGACCCTGAAATCCAAATCCAGCCCTCGTTTTATTAACTCCCTGGTAATTAGTTGTATCTTCACACCTGACTCCCAGGTAAAGGGAGGGTGGAAAACCAGCAGTTCTCGGCCCTCGAGGTTGCTGATCCCTTGTTGGACTTCCTGTTCCGCATCATAGCTGGGTCGCTGGATCGATATTTTACCAGAGGGAAGAACGCCCCCCCCCCCCCCGCCGATCCACTAACACCTCATCCAGTAGCAACTAAAATGAACCTGACGTTTGTCATTTAGCTGAGGGTTTCTTCCATAGTGACATACAGTGAAAGTATCCTGCTGTATAAACAGATTGTATTGTTTCAAATTTAATGCGTGTAAGTCACTCTGAAAGGGAGGCAGGGATGTTCTGATGCGGTGGAGCCATTGTGGAGTGAGAAAAACCTCTCTCTGTGCCTTGGGCTTTTAAAGGCAGATAGCACACTGACAGGAGGGTAAAAGCGTGCCCGGATGCCCGGGGACAGCCTCCCTCTCCCCCTCTCCTCTCTCATGTCCCCTGGAGCTCCACACCCCGAGCGGGAGAGGTGATGGTGACCGTGTCACCGTGGCCTTTCTTTAAGCCCAGACAAAACGCGGCAAAACGCGAGTTCAGGACACGAGACACAACCCCTTTTCTCTGGAAGGGCTCCTGAACAGCATGGACCGCTAAGTACGTACATGCTGACTGCAGCTGCTGTAGCTCCCCGCTCAGAGCAAACACAGAGCACAGCGTCTGTTATAATCTGATCTGTCAGGGTCTTTTTAAGCTTTACACCATATGAAAACAAGCACTGTGAATTCGGAACTGTGGCTGTGGTTTCTACAGGGGGATGAATTCGCATGTAGGCTGCAGACATAAATTCACAAAGAGTAGAATTTCTGGCATGTTTTCTTTTCTTCAAAATTATAAGCAATTGTTCTAGAACTCTAGAATCGTTCTAGAAAGAACATTCTAATTCTGATGGAACAATCTAGAATTGAAAGGAATGGAGTTCGAGAACATGTTCTTCAAGGAATGTTCTTAAAGGAACATTCTAACCCCTTCCTCACTGTGACCTCACACCTTGAGGGGTTAAATCAGCAGGAAGGCTGCAGCGTATGGAAAGTGCTCTCCTGCAGTCTGGAGCCGTCAGTCCAGCCTCCAGCACTCTCTCCTCACTGTCAGCAGGGTTTAAGAGTGGCTGCCCTCTCTCTCTCTCTCTCTCTCTCTCTCTCTCTCTCTCTCAGAGCAAAGTGCTTCACCTCCGCCGAGCTCCGTGTTTATTTTATATGGATATTTCCCATAATGCCGCGGTGCCCCGGCTGGGTCCCGTCAGGACGAGGCTTCACTAACTCTGACGGGAAAGTGCCAGGTGCGCTCATTCACTCAGACATCTCCTGTGTTCCAGGAGGCGATGGTGTGGCTGATGGGGATGGCTTAGACAGCATGTGCTGTTGAAAGCTGTCACTGGGGCAGACGTACTGTCAGTCAGCATTGAGGAGCACCGCGCTCACAACAAACTCTGGGAGTTTTCCCAAAAGTGGAGCTGTGCACCTTAAAACATAAATAAACTTCAATAAATTGTCCCATCATTGTGAACTTTAATTAAAACACTAATTAAACCTCCCATAGAGTCTGACTCTGTACTTTAATAAAAACATAAAACGCCAACTGTTTTTTAAACTCCCAGCAGTACAGACCGTACCAAATGTTCCTAGGCACGTATCGAAATGAAGCTTTGAGACAAATGTCATGTTTCCTCGGTGAAAAATGTCAAAGAGCATGACGCACAAAACAGCAACATGTACAGATCAAGACACGGGCCACTGGCGGGGGCTTATTAGCGGCGTTGTGCTCGTCAGGACCGAAACGTTTTGTCGCTGTATTAATCCTGACAGAGGGAGCGGTAATTACTGCCGCGCGGACGCTCGCTGCTCTCAGGCAACGACGACGATGACGATGACGATGACGATTGGGTTTCCGCCGCTAATGCGATCGGTCTCCATGGCGACAGCGGCGTGCTCCTTGCTTCCCGCCTTCCCGCCGCCGCGTCCCAATCCCCCGATTCGATCCCGCCGACAGGCGCCCGGCCGCGGCGAGACCCGATTCCGCCGATAACGACTCTACGACAACCGCGCTCTTTTCTCAGCGCGACGCGCGGCCCGTTCTTTTGTGGGTGTTGAGGGAGATGCAAAAAGCGTAACACGATATCCAGACGGGGCCGGCGGTGCGCTGTTAAGAATACTGTTATTAATACTGCAGCCCTTTACAGCGCATTACTGATGATGAGGAGAAATTTTCACACGGTCAGCGTGTTCCTAAACTCCCCACGCCCCCTGGCATCTGAGGAGAGGCCAGCTCACACAGCACTGAGCCGGGCTATACCGGGGATTACAGTCATCAGGAGCGCTGCAACTGAGCCCTTAAAGTCTTTAAATCCGCCCCTTTAAAAGGCTGCTGTCACTCTAACTTTTCACTACAGTTAAACAGCCAATAAGCATTTCCAGATGCAACCACTGCAACTGGCATAGGTTGTCGGCCATCTATTGCAACATTCTTCAATTCTCATTAGTTGCAGTGGAAGTGCTTATTGGCTGGAATGAGTTCGAGTGAAATTAAATTACAGTTTGTAGGCCATCGATGGGACAGCACGGGTGCTACAGAACCATGGACAGTACCATATACACTTCCAGGGGAGCTACAGGACTGGGACAGTACCA
>NC_083778.1:12850906-12905906 GCF_963514075.1 Conger conger
ACACACACACCAACAGCGATTGGCTACCATGCAAGGCGCCGACCAGCTCGTCAGGAGCATTTGGAGCAACCCTCCAACCGCCAGACGACTGCTCTTACTGCCTGAGCCATGTCACCCCACAGTAGTACAAGTAGTATTTTAAAATGGATCTGTTCTTCCTTCTTTGCTATAAAACAGTCCCGAGACCCTATGTCTTCAAATGAGGACATCCAGTTTCGGCCCTGACACCTATAAAGTATTTATCTTCACATACGGGACAGTCAATAAAAATGGAAATTTTTATTTAAAATATTCTCACTGCAACATGTTTTTATCATTCAATACACTCGATGTACCAAAATGATGTACCAAAAAGTACGATCCGTACCCAACCAGTACCCAGATAAAGTACCCGTAGACCTCGGAAACTGCGTATTAAACATAATATTCCAGGAATCGATGGAGGTTAGTATTCACGCACCGTCCGAGCCCCGGTTTGTCTCTCCATCACCGCAGTGCACAATCCCACCCGGAGAATAATTCATTATGGATGAAGTTTGAGTGGGTTTACTTCTGCCTTGTCAATCCACCTGGATTTTTTGGGCATTAGGCACGCATGGAGGCTTGCATTATCAGCAGCATCCCAATAAGCCATGAGAAAATAATTTCTCAGAGCGGAAAGTCTGTGTGTGGGCACCAACTCTTTTCAGTGCTTTAATTGAAAATGGGGACCTCTTCTTTTTTTACTGATCTGGGATTTGGGGGCTAAGTAAACACAACTGAATGCCACAGACTTTAATATTAAAAACAGAAATTTTATTTGACACAGGTTCTGACCTCCTTCCATGCTGGTAACTCATCAGTGAAACTCATTTTGAAGGTGTCTGCTTCACTCTCATTGGAAATTAAATAATTTCATTTAAGTATTTAAATGTAAGCATTTAAGTATTTAAATGTAAGCATTTAAGTATTTAAATGAATCTGGGGGCGGCCTGCAGCATAGTGGTTAAGGTAAATGACTGGGACACGTAAGGTTGGTGGTTCTAATCCCGGTGTAGCCACAATAAGATCCCTTGACCCTGCATTGCTCCAGGGGAGGATTGTCTCCTACTTAGTCTAATCAACTGTACATCACTCTGGATAAGAGTGTCTGCCAAATGCCAATAATGTAATGTAATGTAATGTAATCTTGGTGATTGCACATTTCTGAGAGTTGCACTGATGCTCATGACCTAGATGCTCTGGATAAGACTGTGTGCTAAGGGATTTAATGTAATACAATATAATATAATGTAATGCAGCTAAAGCTCTTGAGCAGGCTGAGATCAGTGTGTGGTGATGTGCCCTGTGGTCAGGGTAGAAGCCCTGCACATCAGGTTGAAGCACATTAGGCCTCGGTGTTGCCCAGGGAAACGGTTTTGTCAGCAGGGGTTGCCTCGCCTCATTGGGCCGTGGACTCGGTCAGGGGCATGCAGCCAACCCGCACCCACTGAACATTAGCCCTGAGAGGAGCAGGCCTTCTGGAATCTTTTTTTTTTTCCTTCAGAATTCTAATTCAGTATTCCAGAACTCTAAATCAGAGTTCTAGAACTCCATTGCTCCAATCCATCACCAGTAGTGATTGTTACATCAGCATTAGACTGTTCAGTTGCGAACATTCTAATCACGTGTTTGTGACCTCACACCTGAGAGGGCTAAGCGAGCAGCGGACAGCTCAGTGGCTGGGGGGACCATGCCTACACGCTGCCGAACTGGAGCAAAGCCAGCAAATATTATTTTCCATTCTACGCTGAGAGAAAATAAAGAAATAAAGGGTGAATTTAAAAGAGAAAGAGTGAGGGAGAGAGAGAGAGAGAAATGTAGAGTTCCCTGCTTTGAACACAACTCACAGCGTCTTATCGCGTGCCGTGGGGAACGGCGGGGTGATTTAGGAGTTCGTCAGCAGCCCCGAAAACCGAGCGCGCTGCGGCAGCCGGCCGGAGAATGGAAATAACGGAGCGCAGGGAAACGCTCTTTATCGATCGGGCTTCTCTTTATTTCCCCCGACAGCCGCAGATCTTTTAGGGCTTTTTGGCCCGGCCGGCGCAATGACTCACTCCAATAATGACAAAAGAACCACGTTTACGGTGTCCTGCGGACGAAAGCTCATCCCCTCCCTATCTCTATACTGTACGCTCGCACCAGCAACCCCCTGTTTTACTAGTCATACAAATCAGGGAAAAGCCAGTTTCTGTTTGGCAGAAAACTCTCTCCGACACACACACACACACACACCCGCATGCAGATGTGCCCACACACACACACACACTCTCTCTCTCTCTCTCTTTCTCTCTGACATGCCCACACACACAATCTCAGGCATGCCCACACACACACGCACATAGATGCACTCTCTCTCTCTCTGACAAGCCCGCATGCAGATGCGCCCACACACACACATTCTCTCTCTCTCTCTGACATGCCCACACACACACACAATCTCAGGCACGCCCACACACACACACACACACACACACACACAATCTCAGGCACGCCCACACACACACACACACACACACACACACACAGATGCACACACACACAGCGAACAGTATTCTGTTTCATTACTCTTGTTGTCCCCACAGGTGCATTGGAGGGAAAAAGGCACAGAGACCCACGCATCCATTTATCATACATTTCCTGCACAAGTGCCCATTAGCACAAGATCATTATCTGTGTGTGTGTGTGTGTGTGTGGTGCGTGCATCTGTGTGTGTGTGTGTGTGTGCATCTGTGTGTGTGTGTGTGTGTGGGCATGCCTGAGATTGTGTGTGTGGGCATGGGGGAGTATGTGTGTTTGTGTGTGTATGTGCGAGCATATCAGAGAGTGTGTGCGTGTTTGCGGGCATCCATGTGTGTGTGTGTTTAAGCGTGCATTCGTGTGGGCGTGTGTGAATGCGTGCATGCATCTGTGTGTGTGTGTGTGTTGTGAGTGTCAGAGAGTGTGTGTGTGTGTGTGTGTGTTCTCCAAGGCCAGGGAGCATACAGAAAATGACCTCCAGTATTATGCAGGCCTGGCTAGTTAGCATCATGCTCCCCTGAGAATGCTCTGGGACCTGAAGAAGAACATCTCACTGTTACCTGCACCCTCACAGCCACAGCGCCCTCAATGCGTGTCTGACCCAGGCGTGTTCCCCGCCTCCATGACTCCATGACCAGAAATTCACAGCGGCGATGATCTCAGAGCCACGCTGTAGAAACACACTGATTACCTCCTCGGGTTGTTATGGTTGGCGAGAACGCGTCCGCTTTAATGTTTGCAGTTGCAGAATGTGTCCTGATTGAAAATGCGCACGGGGCCCGGTTAGGTCAATGGAACTAACCCGGTGGAACGGTGTTTGTTGGCGCAGACTTGATGATGAAACCGGCACACCAAGAAACACAATTTTCTTTTCTCCAGTAAACAAGCGTGGAGACGCTTACACAATGCGAACGCGTTTCCTGGAGACCCTGTCCCCGGAAAGCACATATCAGTACGGTGATTTAATTAACTAGACTGCAGACAAGAGCTCAACTTATTAACCCTCTGAAGACTGGACGTGAGTGAGAGACAGCAAACATTCACGGGGAACTATGCTTGCAGAAAGCAGTTACTGTTCAATGACTTCAATTCCTGTTCAAGGGAATTTAGTTTGCCACCAACGCATTTTTAATACAAATAAATGCAACCTGTTTCTAACAAAGCCAGCCAGCTGATTCATTGTTTACCTGTGATTTATTTTTTATGATAAGAACAAATATAGCATTGATTAAAGTGTATAACAGCTAAATAATTTTAAACTTTTGTTCTCTCTGTGTTTTCCCCACCAGCAGTCATTTTTGTTTGCCACACACAACATTTTCAAACTGTTAATTAGCTAACGTTCATGGCAAACTGAGTAAAGTTTGAATCTGTTAGCTAATATTTCCTGTCTTGAACGCACATCAGCAGTGATTGTAACATCAGCATTCGAAAGTTCAGCTAAGAACACTGATCACAAACGTGCGCTCTCAAAACTTTAAGCGTTACAAACAAATACCCTCCTTTACTTTTGTTCCACCCCTGGAGAGAGCTCATCTCAGACAGACATCTGTCTTGTCCTCTGCGCTCTGCTGCATGCATTCAGCCCCTAATTGGCCACCCGCTGGAACAACATCTCCATCGCAACAGGCCATAGAAACTGCGACCCCCAACACAAACAAGCTGACCCCGCAGGCTTATTAAGCCAGGATCTTCTCTGTAACTCCAGCTCATGCAGCCAAGGTAAACGGCTTTCCCAGCAGGTCTGAAACAAGTAATTTAAATAAATGTGTCTGCTACCTGCACGGAATTCCAGCTTCCCCAGATAAGGCCCATTCCTCTTTTTGAGGCGACCTGCGCAAGGCATTATGGGAAGACTTCACGCTGAGCTTGTCATTGCATTCAGATCCTTCTGAAGTGTATTCAGCCGATCGTAATGGGAATAATTTTTGCTCGCCCGCTAAAAGCCCTGCCGATCTCTAGCGCTATTAGTAAGACGTACTTTACACTGTTACCTTGAGAGGGCTGGTAATGCGGGGACCGAACCTGTTGTGTCCTGAGTGCGCTAAGTGCATCGCGCTAGCTTTGTCTCCGTGACAAGACTCGATGCTGCGCGCTTCAGCGAGAGTCGAATGGCCGTTTGTGCGACGCGAGGGAATATGCTCATTCCACATTGTCATCGCGGTTAATCACGAGGAAACAAGGAAATTGGACGTCAGGCGCAATTACGTTTTTTTTCCGAGAGCGGGTTCGTTAATTCACCTGAAATAAACCCTCGTTTTAACCGGAGTGGCAGAGGATGAGAGAGATATTCTTCTCAGGCGAAGGTCCCTGGAGGTACTGTGAGAGGAGGGGGGCTTTGGGTGAGAGCCGTCTTTCAGAGACATGAAAGCGTGCCGATTACCGCGGCCCTTTCCCGCGCGCGCAGCCGCGCCTCTCCCCCGGGCGACGTTACGCCCGCCTCGTCCCCGCCGGGACCGGGTAACGACAAAACCTTCCTGGAGGCTGATCGGCGCCTCTTTGAAAGCCGGCTTCGGGCCGTTTGTTCTGCTCTTTAATGGCTCCTGTTCCCTGATTCGGTCGCCTCTCCGACGCCCCTCCTCTTCCTCTTCCTCCCAGATCCCACAACCCCCCCCCCGGGCTCTTTCGGGACGCGAGGACAAACGCGAGACGAGAATGCGCCAGGCGTGTGATTCAGACACCTTACCGCAAGTCAGAGGACGGGAGCAAATGAGCTGCCAACAAGTAGGGCAGCCTGTCGCCTCGCGGCTACGTCGTATGACTGGGACCCAGAAAGTTTGGAGTTCAAACGCCGGCGTAGCCATGATAAGATCCGTGTCGCTGTGGGCCCTTAACCCCACATTTCTCCAGGGGAGTTGTCTCCCTCTTAAGGTTCGATGGTAAATCGCTTTGAGTGGCGTGTGCACAACCTACTGGGGAGGGGAATGGGCCTTTAAAGGCCTGAAGCAGGGATGGTGGTGGGCACAACCTGAACTGATCTCAGATCAGTGTCAATGAGAGGAGAGGGGAAAGGGCCTTTAAATGTGTGAAGCAGGGTTAGAGGTGTGTGCACAACATGCACTGATCTCAGATCAGTGTTGATGAGCGGGGAGGGGAATGGGCCTTTAAATGTGTGAAGCAGGGTTAGAGGTGTGTGCACAACATGCACTGATCTCAGATCAGTGTTGATGAGCGGGGAGGGGAATGGGCCTTTAAATGTGTGAAGCAGGGTTAGAGGTGTGGGCACGACCTGTACTGATCTCAGATCAGAGCCAATGAGGGGGGAGGGTAATGGGCCCTGAAATGTGTGAAGCAGGGTTAGAAGTGTGGGCACAACCTGTACTGATCTCAGATCAGTGAGGATGGGGGGGGGGAATGGGTCTTTAAATGTGTGAAGCAGGGTTAGAGGTGTGGGCAAGGCATGCACTGATATCAGATCAGTGTGGATGAGGTGGGGAGGGGGCATACTTACTCCAGGACGTCCCTGTTAAACTGCTTCTTGCTGTTGCCGAGGAACTCTCCGATCATCTGCCGGCTCAGGCCCTTCCTCTGCAGCAGGAAGTGGGCCACGCCGATGGGCGTGTCCGGGATGAAGCCCCGCGAGATGAGGAACTGGATGCCCTTGTCAGGGTTTCTATGGAGACGATACACCAATCAGCACGTGCGGCACAGGAGAATGTATCAGGGTATACACTACATAAACTGTATAATTGGGAGAATAAAAATTTGCACAGTGGCTGCACACGATATTATTAAATATACTGTCTGTGACTTCAACAACTACTTAAGTACTTATTAAGCAATCTTTTTTTGAGTGGATACTTATATCAACTCTTCGTATTGTGCATTACAGAAAACGGTTGGATAACCCTCGCACCGAAGCCTTTTTAAATAATAACCCAGGGAAAATGTTCACACACACCTGCGCCCTGTGTTCTGGCGGTGTCAGAATAACAAAGTGAACATGTGATCCGTGCGTCACTAAAACAGCCCTTCTGGACCTGTCAATCAGCAGCCAGTTTCTCCGTCGGCAGTAAACCGCTCCGTTCAAAAACACGACTTCACTCACGCACTGCTATTTATATCAGCATTAAACATGTAGAATTATGCCTCGACACTCATGAAAGCTTCATGAACACTCTCTGCCCGCCTGACGCAAGACGGGCGTGTGTGTGTGTGCGTGCGCGTGTGTGTGCATGTGCGTGTGTATGTGTGTGCGCATGTGTGTGTATGTGTGAGTGTGTGCGCGTGTGTGTGCATGTGCATGTGTGCCCGTGTGTGTGCATGTGCATGTGTGTGTATGTGTGTGTGCACGTGCTTGTATATGTGTGTTTAAGTGCGTGTGTGTGCGTGTGTGTGTGTGTGTGTGTGTGTGTGTTTAAAAGCTCCCCCGCATGGAAAAGTCCAACAAAAACATGTGACATTTCACATTCACCCGCTCTTACTCAATTATAGCAGCTGCTGTAGCTCAGCTGGAGCTAGAGACACAGACGGACCCCTGCATCAATCCCAACCTTCTGCATGGAGATCAGGGGTCCTGTCCCGGGCTTGTTTATGTTACGTAGATCACGGACTCACAGCTCACGGCGCGGTTGAGGGGGCTGAGCGTGTCAAAACGGCACGCCGAGGTCGTCGTCCGAACGCTCCCTGTCACCCGTCAGGAGCTTTACTCACACCGCCGGGTCCTCAGAGGCTGAGTGCGGGGCGGCGTTCGATACGCAGACTGACGGATTCATCGCTGTTGAGCGGGCCTGTGAATCCTCCGGCGGCGAGGTAATTAAGAGCGAAAGGCAGAAATGCGATCCTCACCACCGGACATCGGGCCCCGGATGGGCCACTGAGGCCAGACGTCTCCCTCCCGATTTACGGCGGTTATTTACCGCTACCGGAGCGCTCCGCGGTGCCTTACCGCCACGGGCGGGCCCGTTTCCCTTAGCGCGCGCGTCCTGCGTGAAACTATTACGTGTGATAGAGATCGTGGAGCTCATTCACTAACTGAGGACAAACCACGGTGCCCAAACTGGACACGAACCTTTACCCGCGAAACGGTAAAACCTCACAAAGCACAGCATCCTTCCGAGTAAGAGCCCATAATGATGCATCCATCCAAACCTCCATCAAAGGGCATTGACAATGATGTCCCAGCCAAGGTGGTCTCAGCTGGGTAGTTGCTTTTCTGAGATGCGTCACATGTCTTTACGAGCAAAAAAACGCTTTACTGAGAAATTATTATGATGTTTACTCTCTTCTCTCCCTGGGGGTAAATGAGGACAAACTGCAGGTAGACATGCTCGGTTTGATACAACAACCTTTCGAGGGTCACCGGTCCCAGTGACAGTGCAATCAAACAGCAGGGATTTTAATTGGATTGTCCCAGAAGCCACTGTGAGGACCGTGGGGTTAATCCATTCGGTTAATAATCTCAGCCATGCACACCCCCAACTCTACTGCCACCACTCACTCTATAACAGACATCCATCTCCATCTGACTCTACTGGTGCTGTACCACTCTCTCAATAAAGAACATCCATCTCCAACTGACTTGCGCATGTGTGTGTGTGTGTGTGTGTTTGTGTGTGTGTGTGTGTCCTGGATCTCCTCCCAGTATCCAATCCTCTGGAATGGTGTAGGGAGGAGCTCTTTGACACGAGAGGCTGAACCAGGCAGAACTGCTGCTGTATCTATATTACCAACGTGTCCTCTGATATTTTTACATTCAAGAGGCTGCCAAACAGGAAGGCTGGTAACAATGAAAGACTGAGTTCCTGTGCCACCCACAGAGGTCCTATGCATTCGCGTTTATGCCAGGTTTTGACTGTCAGTGGATGCGGGGAGATCACAAACATCCCTGTGGTGCAAAGGGAAAAAGCCTGCAAAGGATTTATCACATAAAACAAAGACATTAGAGGCACCATGCTGATGATTTAAAGCCATGGAGCAGCACACTTTCAATGTCCACAAATGCTACTGAGCTGGAAACTTCACAGTGCACACAGATTCAAACCCAGAGCCCATGCAAGTCTCCTGCCAAGAAGCATCCTATAAAGTAATATAATGTGAAGCAATGTAATGCAATGCAATGCAAAATAATGTCATGTAATATTATGTAATGTAATAATAAATGCAATGTAATGTAATGTAGCAATGTAACGTGCTGTTATAATGTAAAGTAACAATGCAGTTTCATGTCATGATGCAATATAATGTAACAATGTAATATGATGTTACAATGTAAAGTAACAATGTAGTTTAATGTAATGATGCAATATAATGTAACAATGTAATGTGCAGTTATAATGTAAAGTAACAATGTAGGTTAATGAAATGTACTATAATGTAATGCAATGCACTGAAATGTAAGGTATTTCAAAGCACAGCTCTTCCACTATCTAAGCTCGTGCTGAAAGATTGAGCCATGGACACACAAATCTTCCACATAATGAAGGCCTCATTAATGGCCTCGGAAAAAAGCTGCTCCTCCATTTTGTTTCTGGGGCCGCATTAAATAAACCCAGCTGCCCTTGCAATTGCTCTCCGTCCTCTGACAGCCCGGATACCACCGCAGAGGTCTCAGCCATTATGGCTCTGGCAGGTTTAATTATACCCCTCTGCTTTCAGCACAATGGCTTTAAAGATCTGGCCCACAACCCATCCCCGCGTCTCTCCCTCTCTCTCCTGGCCCTGATTCTAACTGGCAGGTAAAGACGTGACCTGGAATCACTTTAGCTCAGGCTCAAAGCAGGGACAGAGGCAAGGCAATCGCATGTGAATGCACCAATGAGGAAAATGCACAAATTTTGGGATGAATACCTTAAAACAAATGAACATGCATGATGAAAATATTTCATGTATATTCGACCCCAGAGGATGGCACAAAAACATATTAACTAAATCACTTATTTCCATTGTGGTCCTCAGTGGAAACAAATTAACATTAAATCAACAAAGACCAAGAAAGTTGTCTTCGATGGTTGTGTGCTTGCCAATAGCACAGGCACACAAATCAGCCTTTTACATCAGTGGGAGTTACAGTACCTTACACAAACCTGCTACCCATGTCAATCCTCATTTTTCCAGTTGAAGGCAATAGAGTGACAAAGAGCTGAATCATGTTTTAATGGTTTCTGGTTGCTTTTATTTCTTGAAGAATTTGGGACCAACTTTGCAGGAAGTGCTAATACACCCCAGGACTGGCACAGGGCTGGGGCTTCATCGGTTTCTGTAATTAACAACTGAACGAAAGCTCAGCAATCAATGAACCACCTCACCAAGCTGAGCTTGCGGAGAGAAAAAAAAGTGGAACGGTTGTATTCACTTTCAAGGTAAAGTTTAAAAACAAATGTTTACTGGATACCGGCCAAAGTGATACCACACACTGAGAGGGGGAGAGAGAGAGAGGGAGAGGGGAGAGAGAGAGGGAGGGAGAGAGGGAGAGAGGGAGAGAGAGAGGAGAGAGAGAGAGGGAGAGAGGGAGAGAGGAAGAGGGAAAGATAGTGTTCAGTTTACTGTTCCTTTTACGAATCTGTTCGCATGGGGACAGTCTTCCCATCATGCCCCTGTCTTGCATGTCCACAGCACACTTATCTCCAAACTTATTCGCTCTTGGAACAGTGAAGAAAAAGAGGCACAACTGAATTTTAATGGGAAAAGCACCGCAGCTAGAAATAGATGCGGGGAGAATTTAAAATGATTTATTTATACTGGCCGTACCCGTGTCTGTGTGTGTGTGAGTGAGTGTGGGTGTCTGCCTGTCTGTTCTGAAATGGTGCTGAAAGGTAGTATAATGACATGTTTATCGAAAAAGCATTGAGCCAAATTATTCGCATAGAGGCATCTGGACAGCACACCGTAGCAACAGCAGGTCAGATTTCTTTGGGCTTTCTGGTGTGTAAACATCAGGAGATATTCAGCATGCTAAGAGGGCACAAGGTTCTCCCCACAGGTTGCACCACAGCACATCTCAGACTGGTTTCTTCTTCTGTGTGTCGGTTGATAATGACAAGATATAGAACTGCGACAGAACTCGTAAGGAAAAGCCCTTTTGAGAATGTGTATCAACAGATACAATTCTGTGTGTAGAATTCATATGTCACCTCAGAAAACATGTATCCATTTTCATTCACGAATTACTTGGCCATTATAAAAAAAAACACTTCACTGGGGACCAAATTTGAGGGGTCATATGTCTGAAAGTAAACTATTTTTAGTGTCACTTTATTTGGAAATGAGTCAGAGTACTTTTCCCATTGTGTCATTTTAGGTTTGGTACTCAGTGGGTTTTGTTTATACAATACATCCAACAATCCTGAGTTAATATTTCTGTAACACCCATATTATCTAAAATGGAAGTTGATTCAGTTTGCAGTCACCAGTGTAGCTACTGTGGATGATTCAAACTTTTTAAACAGGGTGTAATCTATTGCTGCAAACA
The DNA here is from genome assembly GCF_963514075.1 of Conger conger. Classification (NCBI taxonomy): domain Eukaryota; kingdom Metazoa; phylum Chordata; class Actinopteri; order Anguilliformes; family Congridae; genus Conger; species Conger conger. The sequence continues at coordinate 12,861,855 of NC_083778.1, forward strand.
TCCTTGATCAACTTAAACAAAATAATTGTCAATTGGGTTTTATTGTTTATACCTGCATACAAATTTATGCAGGTATTTCTTTACAAACTTATGGACCTCTAAAAATCACATTTCGTGTCGTAATGAAAGTGTTTTTCATTACGACACTTTGCAAACTTTAAACGGCCCTCCAGGGAAAACAAAAGTATGCAGCTCAAATCTTCGGGAATTTTATGTCTCATAATTGTCAACCAGCATCCAGAAAAGAGAAGAATCACGACACTTACAGTCCAGTGAGGTCGTTGGGATAATACAAAGAGGAAAGACACTACATTTCAATGTTTTTGGAAGCTGAGCCTGCAGGCTGTTATAAAAGATCTCTGTTATACACTGATAACAATGTACTGTACATTCTAGGGACATTAGTTATGCTGTGTTTACATTCTGATTTCCATAACTGCATACACACTGTGCAGATAAATTAATGTGTATTTTTACGCAGTTCAAATATGCATAAATTACATTATTTATGCACTACCATGTGGTGGGATATGAATTTGCATATCGCAAGCCTTCAATTTGTGCCTGAAAAAAAGCACATTCATTAATGGTATCACCATGGAGTATTGCACGATGACTACATTATACATTCAAGTACTTAATGTAGGCTTTTATGCTGGAACATTAATTATAGCTAATTAATGTTACTGTACCACACATTTGGAAAATCTTAGAAAACTTTTGAAGCAATATACAGCCATTAAGAAGGGGGTGTGCATGTAGAGTGATGTGTGTAGTGTATGTAGAGTGGTGTATATAGTGTATACAGTACAGAGTGATGTGTGTAGTGTATACAATACAGAGTGAGGTGTGAGGTGTATGTAGAGTGGTGTATATAGTATACTGCGGTGCTGGCGTTCGCAGGCGGGCCGCAGCACTCACACGTTGAAGAGGTTGAGGCCGATCCTGTAGAGTCTCTTGCGCATGACGTCGGTGGACAGGGTGGGGGAGCGGCAGCTGGCCGGGTTCTCGCAGTGGTAGCGGGGCAGGCTGAGGATCATGGCCTGCAGGGCCTCTTTGGAGGAGGCCTCGGAGGCCGACTTGGCGGAGGTGGACGTGCTGCTGCTGCTCATCTGCTCGGAGCTGTTATCGGCCGTGTCCGACTCGCTGCGCTTGGCCTCCAGCGCGTCCTGCAGGGGCTTCACCTCCGCCTCGGGCCCCGCCTCCGTCTCCGGCCCCGCCTCCACGCCCGTCCCGGGCCCCGCCCCCGCGCCGGGCCCCGCCCCGCCCTCCGGCTCCGCCTCCGGGGGCTCCAGCCTATCCAGGGCCAGCTCCTCCGCGCTGGGCGGCGGGGCGGGGAATCCGTCGTCGTCGTCGTCGTCATCGTCCCCGCTGTCCGCCGCGGGGTCCGGGGGCCCCTCGTCCCGGGGGGCCTCCCTCTCCTCCCGCGGGGGGTCCCACTCGGGGCCGTCGCCGGGGCCCTCCTGCTGGACGCAGTTGCCCACGGCGACGGCGGCGGACGGGGCGGACGACACGTGGAAGTTGTCGATCTGCACCGTCACGTCGCGGAAGGCCATCATCAGCTTGCTGGCGCTGAGCGACAGCCCGTCGGCCCCCGCCTCCCCCCCCTCCCGCGCGGGCCCCGCGCCCGGCTCCCCGCCGCCCGGCGCTCTGAAGGCCTCGCTGAACCGGTAAGTGCCGCCGCCCGGCCCGGAGCACGCGCCGCCCGCGCTCCAGCTGCCGAGGGCGTCGTCGATGGACTTGGCCAGCGACTGCACCTGCTCGTTGAAGGAGTCCTCCAGGTGGGTCAGGCTGCCCATGGTGGCGGGGAGCGAGGGCGAGCGCGCCAGCGGGACGAAGTCGTAGCCTTCCAGCAGCGCGCGCTCGGCCGAGGCGCCGTCCGCGTGGCGCACGCGCACCTGCCGCAGGGAGATGCGCCGGGGCAGGCGGCTCTCCAGCAGGGAGTTGCGGATCTTCTGGAAGTTCTTGCCGAGCTGGTGCTGGCGGAAGGCCGTCTGGATCTTGCAGGCGGCGCGGCGGGAGACGAGGTGGCCCCCGTACTTGTGCTCTAGCATTTCGATCTGCGCGGAGACAAGAAGCAGAGACACGGGGGAGTTAGGTCGAGCTCACGGCAGTTGGAGACAGTCAAAGGACCAGGACCGCTACACAAGTTGGGTTAAATATCGTGAACAAAACGCGACACGTAAAGACTAAGTCAAATTACGGCTCTCGAGAACTGCTGGTTTTCCACCTTCCCTTAAGACAAGTCTGGCCAAATAGTAGCCCTAATTGTTCAGTCAAGTACCCAGGAGAAAAGAAAACCAGGGCTGGACTTGAGTTTTGAGGGCAAGATTTGATGATCCCAGCTATAAAAGGTCTATGGAGGGGGGGATTTATACAACTTACAGACAGCTCAACTGAACGAGGTGTGCTGTATTTTGTACAAACAGCACTGGCGCAGTTGCCCTCTGTAACACACTGGGACTGCATTAAAAGGCTCTGTTCCAGAGAGAGAGACACGGTGATAGACTGGGATCGGGGGCCACATTTGTTCTCCCTGGAAGAGAACGCGATTCGCAGCCTCTGCATTCCGCCTGTAGTCAGCGTGATTCTCAGATGGCCTACGGACTTCGCCGTGACCTCGTGACCGGGGATGAGAAACGGGAGGCGCTGGACGCAGGGCGGGCCGGAGAACCGGTCTCAGCCGGCACGGCGTGTGATGATGTCAGAGGGGGAGTCCACACTCGACCGCATCTCCACGCTGACACAGAGGGCACGGAGGTCTCGCCTAAACACAGGGACGACACGCTCTGACATCTCCCACATTTATTTACCCCGCAGGAGAGTCAAAGCCGACATCAACGCCGACACTTTAGACTCATTCCATTATTCCCTGACTGCGGCCCTGTGGAGTATGGAGCATAACTATGCACTGTTGGGACATACAAATGGAATTTTGCAAACGGACTGCATTTATATAGCGGTTTTATCCAAATCGGTTTGCAGTCGATGCTTCTCATTCACCGATACACACCCACACACACACACACCCCAACACACACACACACACACACACAATGGCAATAGGTTGCCATGCAAGGCACCAATCAGCTCGTCAGGAGTATTTGGGGGTTAGGTGTCTTGCTCAGGGAAACTTTGACGCACCCATGGCGGGGGATCCAACTGCCAACCTCCTGACTGCCAGACGACCGCTGTTACCTCCTGAGCTAATGTCGCCCGCTTTTTAAAATTTTTCTAATGAATTTTATATTATTTTATATCATGAACTCAGATTTCTGACTCAAAGCGCACTGCATTCAGGCTGAATTTGGAGTGGCTTTGTCTCGCATCCTCCACGATAAAAGGACCCTGGATCCTGATCTTACGGGAAACACTGGGAAATCTATCTGCAGAATGGCTTTGGTCACTGACCGTGTCGACACGAGACTCTCATTTAATGTCCAACATCAGTATTTTATGAAACACCCCTAAGCAGCCCCAGGCCAATCTATCAGCAAATGTGTCAACTTACAGTCTTCAAAGATCGATAGCATCACAATGGCAGGAATGCCTCAGATTTCACCACCAAATGTGAACGTGAATATAAAATTAGCAAAGAATTAGCAAGAAGAAAACCACCATGAAGCTTGAGACCAGTGTAACATGTTACCATGTTCTCCTCAAGTGTGCAGCACATAGTAAACGTACAGTATTCCTAAGTGTGCAGCATATAGTATGTTTTTTCAAAATAAATTTGACCGATAGGCCTACCTGCTCTCCGACTGGCAGTAAGAGAACATATATTGAAAAAGGCGCTCCCCAGCCAAGCCTGCGGCGTCCTGGCCACGCGTTCTCCTCTGTGCGCCTCCGATAAGCCGGGCGTCAGAGCCATGCAGGTTTAATGAGGCCCGGTTCCAGGCACGAGGCGCCAGAATGAGCAAACAGGGGTGATTAATGCGCAGAAATTATACACGGGCTCGCCATCTCTGAATGAAAACACTTTGGCAGCGCGTGGCCACGCTCATTTCTCCTAATGCAAGCTCTGAGCCCCCAGCTGTACGCTGGATAATACCGCTATTCAAACCCACTTATCCCCGGCCCTGCCCACCAGAACCGGGGGTTCTGCAGCCAAACTCAGTCACGCCGTGGCGAAGCCTGATCTCAACTTGCGTAGGGGGGGGGAAAAGAAGCTCCAAACCAGTGTGGAAGATTGAGTTATGTGTGTATATCTCAAACCAGGATCGGGGGCCAGAATGTACTCAGGTACTGTACAACTGATCCTGCAACCTTGTTCCTGTTGATACAGGTTAGCCTCATCACTTCCACACAGCTTCCTACAGCTGTGGTTCCCAAAGTCTTTCTGCCTGTGGACCTATGCACACATCATAAAGTCATGTATTTTGTTATGGCAAGCTTCCTGGGGGCCAGCGGCCATTTTGTGAAGGACTGGTGTTTGGGAAACAGATGGATCTACACAACAGCACAGCCTCTACATGCAAACCAACACAATATTTGTTTCTTCCTGACTGGATTTTACAATCATTTGGTGTGACTGGTTGAGAGCTGTCTGTTGTCAGGATGCACACAGCAAAGATTGAGAATATTCATTGTGTGTGTGTGTGTGTGTGTGTGTGTGTGTGTCTGTGTGGGGGGTAGGGGGTGGAATTTGAAATGTACAAATTCAATGCCCTTTAAATTGACTGACGTTGACTAAACGTTCCTGCGTAGACAAGCACGGACACAAACTCCCAAGCTCAATGCGAAGGTTCATTAACATCTATCCAACGCGGTGAGTTTGAAACAAGAGGCGACACGAATCTGGGACATCCCACAAAACAGTCGTAGTTTTTCCAGGCCGGGTTCGGTTTAAATAACTCAGCTTGTTCTGTGCCACGACTCAAAAGCAGCAACAGCACAGAGCACTCCTTTTTCGGGGGGAGAACGTGAAGGTGTGGAGGCGCTGCAGTCAGACTGTGAGTAATGTAAACGGTATGAAAGCTGAGTGCCAGCCCACTCCCCGCAGCCCGCAGGGGAAGAGCGCTCGGCGCCGAACATTATGTTCATCTCTCGCCCTGCGTCTGATGAATATGCACCGTGCTCAGGTGAAATAATGCGCCGATACGCCGGATAACCACATTACATTGCATTACATTATTGGCATTTAGCAGACGCTCTCATCCAGAGCGACGTACAGTTGATTAGACTAAGCAGGAGGCAATCCTCCCCTGGAGCAATGCAGGGTTAAGGGCCTTTTTTAAGGGCCCAACAGCTGTGTGGATCTTACTGTGGCTACACCGGGATTAGAACCACCGACCTTGTGTGTCCCAGTCATTTACCTTAACCACTACGCTACAGGCCGCCCACGCCGCGACGGGCGCACAGCGGCGGTCCCGGCTGCGCCTCCATGACGTATCGAAGTATTGCCGCTTCTTTCACACGCTGGTCTACCCCTGGACATCTGCTAAACGTGTTTAAATAAGATTTTACGTTCAGAAAACTGATTTGGGGCGCAGTGGCAGCAAACGACACACACACTAAGTGAAAAATACAGCCTAACGTGTTCAAAGACAAGTCTGACAATCAAAATGGAGAAAAAAAATAATTAAAAAAAATTGGGCGCAGCATTCACTGTCCGTGATGTAATCAGCCCTGCGTTCCGGAAACTTCTACCGCTCCACTCAGCTCCCCGAGAGCAGCCGTGAAGGACGGAGGAGTCGGAGGGGAAAAAGGAAAGCACATCACTTTTCATCAGCCAAGGGCACGGAGTCCCGGCAGGAGTTTGGGCCGCACGACGCCGGGCCTCTTTAGTAAATGGGGTCTCCGCGAAAGCCTCGCCAAGCGTCGTCCGCCCCACGCCCCCCCCTCCCACCCCCAAACCTAGCCGTGCAGGGCTCATTTTCCATAAGTGGTCGCTGGAAGCGTGACGTCATTCCCGGCCGCTGTCGACTGAAGTCCGCGCATGAAAAGATGTACTTTTTAATATATGAAAAAAAAAGAAAAACACTTGTTTAAAAAGCACTCTGAAAGGAGGCTTATCAGGCTAATTTACATTTCGTTTCAACCACCGGGAGAATGAAAATTGTGCGCTCCCTGAATATTAACGCATCCTGAAAGGTTCTTTCATAACTGCTAGCATTAATAAGGAGGCTGCTCTCATCAAAGCCATACCTTACATATTCATCATTTTTATCTAGATTCTTTTTTTGTGTGCAGCAATCTGAATCCCATTCTCCACTCAGCGAATGATTGGTCTTAATCTAAATGTAAAGGGTAATTACAGAGGGGCTTACCCACACGGTGTACAGGACTGAGGTGGCGTTTAGCGCAGGTTATCATGAAGGTCGCCTCTAATCAGATGAATAAAGGTAATTCAGTCACAATTATCTGGGCCATCAGGGGTAATCAATTTGGCTCTGCCCGTGCAGGGAAAACAATCAGGCCCAGTCACTGCACTCTCAGGGCATGTCTCCCCCCATCCCTCTGCCATCAATTTACACAGAGAGAGAGAGGGAGGGAGGGAGGGAGAGGGGATGAGAGACAGGGAGAGAGAGGGGAGAAAGAGGGAGGGAGGGAGGGAGAGGGGATGAGAGACAGGGAGAGAGAGGGGAGAAAGAGGGAGGAGAGAGAGAGGGAGGGAGGGAGAGAGGGGGAAAGACAGGGAGAGAGAGAGGGGAGGAGAGAGAGAGGGGGAAAAAGAGGGAGGAGAGAGGAGAGAGGGAGGGAGAGAGGGGGGAGATGGAGGGAGAGAGAGAAAGAGGAGGGTGAGGAAAGAGGGAGAGAGAAAGAGGGAGGGGAGGGAAGAGAGAGAAGAGCCTTTTTACAATGACCAATTGAATGTATTATTATTGTTGTAGTTGTTTTTTGTATTATTATTATTTATTAAGAGGTGACACTATTATTTGTACTTATTTTATCTGAATCAATTGCTCTAATTGTAATTATCAGTAGCATTAATTATTGTTCATGTTTTACTTGTATGTACTGTTATACATACACAAAGTACGTATGTTTCATGTTCGCTCTGGAAATATGTACTCACGTATTTCCTGCCAATAAAGCACACCAAATTGAATTGAATTGAGAGGGAGAGAGAAGAGGAGGAATGAGAGAGAAGAGATGGAGAGAGGGGAAGGGGAGGGAGTAGGTAGAGAGAGGGAGAGAGAGAGCAGGAGGAGGAGAGAGGGGAAGGGGGGAGTAGATAGAGAGGGAGAGAGATAGAGGAGGAGAGAGGGGAAGGGGGGAGTAGATAGAGAGAGGGAGAGAGACTGAACTGACAGGATATTTCATGCTGTGCCTCACCCTCAGCTCTGTCCCATTAGCCACCTGTCAGCCCTGCTCGGGATCACCTGGCTAAGAGCCTCCTCCCCATGCCGCCCTGCCGGCGGGGGCCCCTGCGGCCCCTGCAGGAGAGCACTGCTGATGGTGGTCTGTGAGTGCAGGGGACATGGGCCCTGCAGGAGAGCACTGCTGATGGTGGTCTGTGAGCACAGGGGACATGGGCCCTGCAGGAGAGCACTGCTGATGGTGGTCTGTGAGCACAGGGGACATGGGCCCTGCAGGATAAGGGCGATGATGGTGGTCTGTGAGCCACATCGCAAGCAGAGCCCTACAGCGTACACTGCGGTCATACCACCCGGGAGAAACGCACACCTCCGAACCGAGCCGCTTCAGCTGCCTACAGCTCATAACTCTGATGAGGAGCGAGATTACCGTCTGTACGGGGAGGAGGGGGGAGGCACACACACCACATCGTCCCAGTCCCAGCCAGAGTACAAAGACTCCTCAACTCTTCTATCATCTCTCCTGAAGAACAATAACCGCCTTTAGTGTCCCTCAATCTGCCCATCTACCGATACTTACAGATATTTCAGATAAAACCAGAAAGGGTAGACATCTCTTTGTGGGCCGCGGTAAACGGGTGGAGAATGAAAAGAGTGTCTGCATTAAAGGTCAATGGCTGTTTACAGAAGGTTTCGTTTTTTATGGGTTTATCAGGTTCACGTCTGTGCAGCGCAGCACTGCGGCGCCTGCTGCAGTCTCCAAGGGTGTGCTGCCATCGCCTCCCTTTCAAACACGTCTGTCCTGCCTTCCCCCGAAATTTCCGAAAACGCTCCAAAACACGTCGACAGAACAAATGCTCAGATATCATCTCATATCCCAAAGCGCCATGTTCACTGACCAAAGAATGATTTTCAAAAAATGGCTGCCTTTAAATGAAACCAAACAAGTCCCTTCCTCTGGTGTATTATGGACAACAAATGCCTGTGACGGGGCAAACAAAGAATTCTTTGCCTGGAGATTAAGCAGAAGCAATGCTGCGGTTTTATCTGTGAGTGAGAAAGTTCTTTAAAACTCAAACAAACAGAGAACTTGCTGTTCCACAACCGTGCTGAGAAAAACAGCGCAAGCTAGGTTCTGAAACAGTTGGTAGCTGGTTGAGCAGTAAGATCAGCTCCATCCATGGTTTGACCAGCTCAAGCTCTGATTTGAAACAGCTGGTAGCTGGTATTTCAAGCTGGCCATAGCTGGCTTTGACACCAGGGAATATGACCAAATCACCAAAAACTGAGACATAAAGGACACACGGGATTGTATAGTTTTAGCTGGAACATGGACTGAAAAAAACAAAGCTGTTACAAGTTTTACTCAGTAATCCTGTTTCATAAAATAACCCCCCCAGATCCTCCGTTGACCCCCACCCCAGCCTGGGTCCTGGATCTAAAAAGAGTAAAAAAAAAACCCTGCTCATGGTTAGCACGTTAGCGCACCTCTGCTGAAACATCGCAATAGAAAGAGCACACTGACGCAGACCTCCCTGTTCGCCCAACGCCCAACGCCCCCCTCAGCTCGATGGCTGGAGTCGGAGAATAAACGTGCTGACGCGATCCCTCCCGCTCCGATCCGGCAGAGTGACAGAGCTGTTAACTCGGCCCGGCTCACCTGCTCAAGCCCTCCAGCACACGCCGTCCCGGGGGGACCGCCACGGACGGGAGATCGATGCCGTGGATGGGCGAGGCGCCCGGGCGGTGCCGGTGTGGAGGAATGGGACGTAAATAAGGTCTGATACAATGGAGAGGGGGAGAAAGGACCGTCTAATGAAGTCCAATGGCGGCGTCTGGATCTATTGGAGCAGGACCTACGAATACGGTGTGGCGGATACCAGCACGGCGCTCAGACAATGCGCTCAGAGTCCATATTCGATTCCGTCAACATCCTGAACCCATGACTTATGTCCCACCTTTAGGTAATTACATGGAGACTGGAGTCCCATTAAATCAAGAAGCCCCGTCATACCGTTGAAGGCTGAAAATCGTTTCTCATCATCTGCTCTGAAATGAGATGTCCATTTCAATCACGTCAGCCGGGGCTGAGTTTGCACGCCTGCCGGTGATTATGGAGACCCACCGAGAGGAAACCTCCCTTTCTGCTGTCACAGGCTGCCTCTCTGTCTTACAAAGAATGCGGTCTCTCCCTCTCTGTCGGCCTGAGTGTGGCCCAAACTCCTGTTCTGCTGTCACGGGCTGCCTCTCTGTCTTACAAGCAGTGCGGTCTCTCGCTCTCTGTAGGCCTGAGTGTGGTCCAATTACACTCTGCTGTTGTCCAGTACGGAGGACTGGTACTGTGTACCCGGAGGCTGCCGGTTCGGCTCCTGGCTGCGCCACAGCGAGGAGGATGAGACCCTGCTCCACATTACAAAGGGCTTTTATCTCATATCAGAATTACAGTCTGCCCAATGCCCGGACAACCTTGGTGTCATCGTGTGATGAAGGGATGCGTGTGGCTTGCAGTGAGGACACGGTGACTGTACACGTGTTGACCGAGGACAGTCTGTTTTTGCTTTCTTCTGTCCTCTGTCGCTGAGGAACAAGCACTGGTGAGAAGCAGGCAGGGGTCTGATGAGTCTGCTCTCAGAAATACAGCACGGGCCTGTTCTGTGCAGGCCAACATCAGCGCGCCCGTTACACCCAACCGGGCACCATGGCAACACGCGTCAGACGGATCCTCTCGCTGTCTTTCACTGGCTATTCCTGGAATCCCTGGTCAGCTGGCTCCCACCCCCACACACACACACACACACACACACAAGCACCCTGGTTGGGTCAGACTGCCTTGGACATCGAGCACCTTTCCCTGGGCTTCCCCCGCTCTCCAGGAGAAGCTCCAGCAGACCAGCAGCATGCAGCACCCTGCGGAGATCTCTCTCTGAGCAAACCTGGGAGAATCCCGCCCGAGGTTCCACGGCATTGAAGGGAAAAGGACGAAAAAAAAAAAAGAGCGGGTTTTTCTCTCTCCTTTGGAAGAACTAAACGCTGCGTCAGCAGGAATCCCCCAGAGCTGCCAGCTGCCCAGCGTGGGAGAGAGAGAGAGAGAACGAGAGAACGAGAGAACAATGGAGATGCTACGAGTGGAGGAGGAGAGACGCGGTCCGTTTCGGAAAGGCCAACAGGGGGCTGGGACCCGGTGGCAAGCACGGGCGAGTCCGACCGCCGCACCCAAAAAATGACGACACGTTTAAAAGCCCGGCCACAGTTCCAGACCTCGGCCGGAGAGCCGAACCCTGTCCACAGCTACGCCTGCCATTTTCAGAGATGAGGACCTCTGCATGCCCTCTCCTAGGTCTTTAGGGCGGCATCTATAGAGCCAGAATGGGGCCTGTACACACATGCACCGACCTCTGCATGCCCTCTCCCAGTTCTTTAGCGTGGTATCTATCGAGCCAGAATGGGGCCTGTACACACATGCACCGACCTCTGCATGCCCTCTCCCAGTTCTTTCAGGCGGCATCTATAGAGCCAGAATGGAGCCAGGACACACATACTCCGACCTCTGCCTGCCCTCTCCCAGTTCTTTCGGGGCGGCATCTATAGAGCCAGAATGGAGCCAGGACAAACAAAAGCCGCCTCTCTGCCTGCCCTCTCCCAGCACGAATCCGCACCAAAAAAGCGTCTCCAGCCTTATCGCCGTCTCTAAATCTCCCCTCAAACAGGCGGGACGGCTGCGCACCCCCGGCGGTTTGGGTCTGGGTGTGTGGCTAACACGGCAGCGCCCCCTACCTGCTTGTTTTTGAGGTCGAGCGAGAGCTCGTAGTCGGAGGTGGAGGTGTGTGAGCAGGCGGTGGGCGCTCTTATGGGAGAGGCGGTGTGGTGCAGGCTGGCTCGCTCCCCCGCGCCCCCCCGGGCCCCCGCCCCCTCCTCCTCCTCCTCCTCCTCCTCCTCCACTGCATCCTCTGCGCTCCCCTCGAACCCAGGCTGCTGGGCGTCACTGTGGAAAGGAGAAAACGCAGAGTGAGGCTGCATCCTTCAACCTCTCCTCCCGCTAGTGCCCTGTGCATGCGACTGTGGTACGGCAGTACAGTACAGTATAGTACGGTGGCAGTGTCGTACACACACAAGGGCTGTGTGTGTGAGTGTAGTTTAATAGTATAGTACAGCATAGTATGGTGCCAGTGTAGTGTACACAATGGCTGTGTGTGAGTGTAGTTTAATAGTATAATACAGCATAGTATGGAGTCAGTATAGTACACACACAAGGGCTGTGTGTGTGACTGTAGTACAGCAGTATAGTACACTATAGTATGGTGCCAGTGTAGTACACACAAGGGCTGTGTGTGTGAGTGTAGTACAGTAGTATAGTACAGTAAAGTACGGCATCAGTATAGTACACACACAAGGGCTGTGTGTGTGAGTGTAGTTTAATAGTATAGTACAGCATAGTATGGTGCCAGTGTAGTGCACACAATGGCTGTGTGTGAGTGTAGTTTAATAGTATAGTACAGCATAGTATGGAGTCAGTATAGTACACACACAAGGGCTGTGTGTGTGAGTGTAGTTTAATAGTATAGTACAGCATAGTATGGAGTCAGTATAGTACACACACAAGGGCTGTGTGTGTGAGTGTAGTACAGTAGTATAGTATCGAGTGACGTTGGTATAGTACACACACAGGGGCCTTATGAGTGTGTGAGGGGAGTACAGCAGTCCTGGACAGTAGAGTACAATGTTTAAGGAAATGGCCTTGTAATTCAGCTGTCGATTTGACACCCAGTTGGGGCCCGACTGTTGTACTTGAGTGTAATACTTAACTTAACTTAAATCGCTCCAGTAAAAATCCAGCAGCGTGGATGAGAGTGTGAGCTAAATGCAATGCTGTGTGGCCGCTAAGTGTCACTGTAATGAACTCATGACGTGTGTTTGTACGGAGGCAACGCCCCACTCTGTAGGGAGAGCCCTGTAGATTACGCAGGGCGTGTGTAATGTCAGGGAGACGGGAAGAGTTCACACAGCGACAGCAGACAGAGTTTGGACACAGAGACCGGAGGCTCTGGACGGTGACACAGGCAGGCGTGACAGACGGGGGCAGTGCCTCCACCGCGATGGGGCTTCCCCCTCTTTTACAAGCCAAGGTCGCCTGTGACATCACCGTGACATCACCGTCGCTGCGGTTACAGTCACACCAGCGAAGCCATGACCCAAACAGATACTCAGAAACGGACAGACAGACGGACACGACGGACAACACTCAAACGCGGCAGCAGAGTGCTGTGAGCCTTCCAGCACCAAAATGAATTTGCCTCACGCTGTATTTTGCGAAAAATATCTTTTTTTCAAGCCCTCAAGGGTTTCTGTTCGCTGATCAGTTTGAAAATGCGATACTGTGCAGAAAACACAGCTGCGGCAGCTCCTGCTAGTTTCGCCCTAAAAGTCAGACAATTATGTGAAATGTCCCCACAATATTAGAGTCCTTACCTCCCTGTACATTCATACTAGGCGACTGCACTCTCTACTATATGCAGACACGTGTTGTCCATTGTAAGCAAGGCTAAATATTGTCCAGGGTTCTGGGACACAGAGGCTAACCAGACGCTGCAGTAAGTGTGTGGGAGAACACGACATAAAGCAAGTGCGGTTCTGAGACACAACACACACACACACGCACACACACACACACACACATACATACACACACAGCAGCTCTGTAGCCACACGAGCAACAAGACACACAGACGACCGCACGGCACCAGCAAAGCAACATCGAGAGCGTCTCGTCTCATTCTGCAAAACAGCACACAGTAGGTCAGGTCTGCACCGTTTAAGCATGTCTGTGTGTGTGTGTGTGTGTGTGTGTGTGTGAGTGAGTGTGTGTGTGTGTGCGTGTGTGTGTGTGTGTGCTTGCAAGCATGTGGCCGGGATGGAGTCCGTTCCTTTACCAGGAGGTATTACCTTAAAGAAGAAGAATAACCAACACTGCACACATACTGGTGTATGCTAACAGGCCACCAATGCAATGCAGTTGGGTGCTTGTGTGTGTGTGTGTGTGTGCGAGTGTGTGAGTGTGTGTGTGTGTGGGCTTCATATTAATGTAAAAACCAGTGAAAAGACAGTGAAAAAATGAAAACTTCAGATCAGAAACTGAGCAGAAGCTGTGATGTCCCTCAAGAGGAGTCCATGGTCAAGTCTCACTCAAAACGTTTAGCGGTAAGATTTTGCCCGATACATTCATCTCAATGTCTTCCTTCAGTGCAAGTGCAGTGCTTTTGTTCTGCTTGGTGACAAACTTTCCCATTACCTGGATGTAATCGCGAGCGACAGTTAAGTACAGAAGTTATTTGAAGCTGGGACTGGAGAAAGACTGTGAAATAAGAGACAAACACACAACGAACATGCTGACGCTGACACATGACACACAGCCCACTGGAGGCAGATTTACATGGGGGCACACAGAGCAGCTCAAACCGCGTGTGACACATGACCTCCCCGCTGCAGCCCATTCCCAGCGAACAGAAACCGTTGTGACAATGTTACAACACAGAAAAAAAACATTTCAGTCGCATAGGGGAGTAAAGCAGAAGTTTTGGGAACCCCTTCGGAAATGGAGGTGAAAGCTAAATATAAGCAAACTCGAGCGTCTCTACAAATAAACAAAACGCCGTCACCTCTCACCCAATTCCTCTTGGTTTTTGTTTTCTGAAAACCTTCTAAACAATGCTGGTTCACACCTGTACTTTAGCACAGCGAAGTCTTTGGGACACACTTGCAGTCTGTGGCTGTGACTGGTGCTCGAACAAAATGCCAGGTCAAGGCTGGACTGAACGAACGATATAATTGGGAGCACAAGTTGTCACAAAATCCTGAAGCGGATCGGCCCCGCTCCCATTCACAGGCAGATGAGGCTCTTCCTCCATACGGGACCGGGAACAGGGAGTTCTGAGCCCGCTGAACGGCAGAGGGAGGGGATTATCTGGATTTCAGGAACAGAAAGCCTGACTGCTCCTCAGAGGCCCTCTGCCAGCACTAAAGCAGGCTGGCTCACACCCCTCCCAAAAACACACTGTTTCCAATATGCTGTGTTTCATCATTCACCCGATGGCAGGCCGAGTTTGGCACGGCAGTTAAATAGGCTTGGCTATTCCTGTTTGTTTTTTGTTGTTGTTTGTTTTATTTTGCTTTTAGCTATTCTTACACCTTGTTTTATCATGATTTATAGTGGATTTAGTTTGGGTACCTATTTTGTGTATTCAGCTGTGTTTGTTGTTATTTTTAATGTTAATTTTTAATGAAAAAAATGAACAGTTACAAAGCATGAAAAGGGGGTGCTGGTGAAATGTATGATGGGAATTGTATTACAATGGCAAAATGGAAGACAGGTTTTACAGCATGGAATACTATTTTAAACATAGAGCAACAGAGAGATCAAAGAAAACTTCAATAATTATTCCGTTAAGTTTCTTTCAGCGCACAGGAAGAAAAAAAAAAAAACTCCAGAACACCTCCCAACGCACTTTTCTAAGCCTCGCTGAAAGCAAATGAAGTCGTCAACCAATTACCAGCAGCTGGTTTTACGAGTCTGCGTTTACGAGCGCGTTGCCGCTGACGACCGGTGCGGGAGGCCCGGCCCGTGCGCGGTGACACGGTGAGGTCAGAGCCATTACGCTGATTGGTATTCACCTGCGACAGGCTGTCTGCTGTGTCTGTACACTCTGTGCCTCACTAATCCCCTGTTCCCTTCATCTCCACACTGTGCCCTGAGCCCTGTCTGCAACAGCCCCGCTTTCATACTTCACAAACAATTCCTAAAAACACCCCCTCTTTCACAAACAATACCTAAAAACACCCCCCTCTTTCACAAACAATACCTAAAAACACCCCCCTCTTTCACAAACAATACCTAAAAACACCCCCTCTTTCACAAACAATACCTAAAAACACCCTCTCTTTTTAGCAAAAACACCCCAACACACATTAACATTAATGACATTAACAGAGGCTTCATGACGAACGTCTGTTGGGTAACAGCAATCAGTTCTCATTCACGGAGAGGTGAGCTATCTATCACACTCAAGCCCAGCCTGTAAGCTGGTACGCGCTGGATGGCACGTACTGTATTGGAAAGACTGGATGCCGTAACTGTGGGTATGTGAGTATGTGAGTATGTGGGTGTGTGTGTATGTGAGTATGTGGGTGTGTGATTTGTGGGTGTGTGTGTATGTGGGTATGTGTGTACGTGTGTATGTGGGTATGTGAGTATGTGGGTGTGTGTGTATGTGAGTGTGTGTGTATGTGAGTATGTGGGTGTGTGTGTACGTGTGTATGTGGGTATGTGAGTATGTGGGTGTGTGTGTATGTGGGTGTGTGTGTACGTGTGTATGTGGGTATGTGAGTATGTGGGTGTGTGTGTATGTGGGTGTGTGTGTATGTGAGTATGTGTGTATGTGAGTATGTGGGTATGTGTGTATGTGGGTGTGTGTGTATGTGGGTGTGTGTGTACGTGAGTATGTGGGTATGTGAGTATGTGGGTGTGTGTGTATGTGAGTATGTGAGTATGTGGGTGTGTGTGTATGTGAGTATGTGGGTGTGTGATTTGTGGGTGTGTGTGTACGTGTGTATGTGGGTATGTGAGTATGTGGGTGTGTGTGTATGTGGGTGTGTGTGTACGTGTGTATGTGGGTATGTGAGTATGTGGGTGTGTGTGTACGTGTGTATGTGTGTATGTGGGTGTGTGTGTATGTGTGTATGTGTGTATGTGGGTGTGTGTGTACGTGTGTATGTGGGTGTGTGAGCATGTGGGTGTGTGAGCATGTGGGTATGTGAGTATGTGGGTGTGTGTGTATGTGTGTACGTGTGTATGTGGGTGTGTGAACATGTGGGTGTGTGAGTATGTGCCGTCTCATACTGGCTCGCTGGTTAGGCTTTAGTGTGATCGATATCTCGGTAATGACCAGCCCCGTTCAAGCTGTATTATGAGAAACATTAACGAGTTCTGGGGGCTCTTGGCTCCACGGGCTCGAAGCAGGAAGATTACGATAATTAATGATTGAAATTAAAGGAAATAAAGCAAGTTCACATTCCCGCCTGGTTTTTGTGGACAGGAAGGCGTGCCCCAAGCCACAACTCCAGACACACAGCCCCGGCATTTAGTTAGTGTAACTCCAGTATCCCTTACGCGCTTTGAGCCGTAACCTTGGTTACTCAGCCACACACAAAAATCCAACGCAAAGTTGACCGTCGCTATAACCTCACGTTACTTCCCAGGCACCTTACCACTCCATCTACGAGAACCCATTGCAGTTCCCAAGCAGATGTTCCTCATCTGGCCTCTGTTAATATCATTTTATAGACCTGCTCGCTCCACTCAGAACAGAATTTACAAGACCTCCAACATTATGCGTTTCCAGTATCTTCCACAAGCGTTCCTCGCTGCAGCAGAGTTTATGAAGAGACCATTAATCAGATCATCAAGCAGAATACAAGGACCAGGGGTGGGGGGGGGGGGGGGGAGGGTGTTACGAGCGGATTCTGCACATTTAAGCTCTTTTTTGACGAGCCATGCGGGTAATATTTGTCTGGAATACATTTCCACACCTCCACCAGGAGCGCTGGAGTGGGATTTAAAAACCTCTACGCTGGGGCAATGTGACATTGTGCAGCGCAGGAGGACGTGATATTATATAGCGTTCACATTATTACATAATTTCCTGCTGCACAAAGGGAAATAACACGTATTTCCGAAATGGGAGCGTTTTTGTCGTGTAGAGTCCATCTCCTGCAGAAATGAAGCGCTCCTGCATTGTTCCCATCACAGGGCCTGGCACAAAGCTGCCTCACACTCAAAAAGCCCAAACTCTGCGATCGAGGCTGAGGACTGTAGTACACATGGTGCACTATGGGGGAGGAGGCCAGCATTGTGTGTGTGTGTGTGTGTGTGTGTGTGTGTGTGAGCATGGTGCACTATGGGGGAGGAGGCCAGCATTGTGTGTGTGTGTGTGTGTGTGTGTGTGTGTGTGTGTGTGTGTGTGTGTGTGTGTGAGCATGGTGCACTATAGGGGAGGAGGCCAGCATTGTGTATGTATGTGTGTGTGTGTGTGTGTGTGCGTGTGCCTGTTTGTCTGTGTTTTTATGTCTTTGTGTGTGTGCGAGTATGTACGTGTGTGTATGTGTAAGTGTCTGTGTATGTGTATGTGTATGTATGTATGTATGTATGTACGTGTGTGTGTGTGTGTGTGTGCGCGTGTGTGTGTATATGTGTGTGTGCGTATGTGTGTGCATGTGTGTGTATGTGTGTATGCGTGTGTGTGTATGTGTGTGTGCATGTGTGTATGTGTGTGTGCGTATGTGTGTGCATGTGTGTGTGTATGTGTGTATGCGTGTGTGTGTATGTATGTGTGCATGTGTGTATGTGTGTGTACGTATGTGTGTGCATGTGTGTGTGTATGTGTGTATGCGTGTGTGTGTATGTGTGTGTGCATGTGTGTATGTGTGCATGTGTGTACGTGTGTGTGCGTATGTGTGTGCATGTGTGTGTGTATGTGTGTATGCGTGTGTGCGTATGTGTGTGTATGTGTGTGTGCATGTGTGTATGTGTGTGTGCGTATGTGTGTGTATGTGTATGTGTGTGTGTATGTGTGTGTGTGTGTGTATATGTGTGTGTGTGTGTGTGTGTGTGTATGTGTGTGTGTGTAGGGGGGGGGGTTGTGTGTAGGGGGGGGGTTGTGTGTAGGGGGGGGGGTTGTGTGTAGGGGGGGGGTTGTGTGTAGGGGGGGGGTTGTGTGTAGGGGGGGGGTTGTGTAGTTGTTGAGGGGGTTGTGTAACTCTGAAGAGGGGCTCAGCACTGACGCTGCAGACAGGAGCAGACAGGATAACACTTAGCACAGCTCCAATCTGCTCCATGTGTCTCAGTTTAGCGCTGATCGCCAATTCCAAAACAAAAAGGGCTGCACACCAGGACACTGTAACTGACAGCGCTGGACTGCCCTCTGCAAACCCCCTGAACTGTCGCTCATGAAAAGTATAAACTACATACGAAGTGGAGACCTGGAAGACACTTCGCTAAAGATAATTACAGATGAGAATGCTCTATCATAAGGTTGTCATAACAATTGAGCCAGGGATGGGGTTAAAGTTCAATACAATGTTTGTCTCAGCAATGAGAACAGCGATGTCATCATCCCTCATTCTAGTATAAACTAGTCGTTGCTACGGCTACAACTCTAGGACTTGCCTCTAGGGTCTTGATTCTGATCTGGTTCTGATCTGCACTTTACTGTACGTCAGCTAAATGATTGTCATGTAATGTAATGTAATGTTCCAATGACCATCAAATGTGATAATCGCCATTGACAACGATCATACATCACAGAACTATAAACTGGCCTTTCAAGTTGGCTTTTTACAGTCATCGACAGGTACGGCACAGGTACTCAACCAACACAAAACCCTGTAGCACTGGTTTAAAATCGACCACCGTCTCTCGACCGGGTCCAAGGGAGAGGAGGAGTACAGCCGTTAAACCTGCAGGATCATTACATTAATTACAATAACAGCATAACTCGTCTCCAGAGCGACGTACAGTTGATTAGACTAAGCAGGAGACAATCCTCCCCTGGAGCAATGCAGGGTTAAGGGCCCAACGGCTGTGTGGATCTTATTGTGGCTACACCGGGGATCGAACCACTGACCATGCGGGTCCCAGTCATTCACCTTAACCACTACACTACAGGCTGCCTACATCAGGTCACAACAGGGTCAGGTGGGGAGGCAGAACCAGTAATTCCAAAAAGGGGGACGAAGCCTTTAAAAATGGAACAAGAGAGTGAGGAGAAGTAGTGAGAGAGAGAAGTTGAAAGAAATACGTGGGTTCTGCAGAGTCATAGAAGAGGAAGCAACCCAGCGGTCTCTCCTGCCGCTGGGTCGTTTCCTGCGTTCACCGTGAATGAAGCGGTGAGGGACACGTTCACTCCCATCAGCGGCCGCTTCCTCCGGCCCCTGCTGTTAATTACACTGTGGAGGGTTTGGCGTTGCTGCGCGTGCGTTTCCCCCTCCATTGTAGCGCCCCGTGTCCCGCTGAGTAATCACAGGCTGGAGAAAACGCCCATTCCCCGGCTCCCCGCATGCAGAAGAGCTCTCGGATTTAGATTTTAATCTGGGAAAATGTATTTTAAAAGCGCATTTTAAGTCGAGGGTGAGAGGAACAGCCAGTTTTCCCGAAGCAACTTCAAATAAGCGCAAAACACTCTTCACTGACCTGCAGTGTGCCATTCAGAACGTGGAGGTCTGAGCTGGGAGCCGTTTCCCCTTCATTGAGAAAGTATGCTAGATTTTCACAGTTGCAGTAATTGTATGAAGCAAAATATTTGCAAAATGTTTTAACTGTGTTTAACAAACCTCCCCCTTCCCATACAAATGCCATGGAGAAAGGCCCCAGCAAGGCCTGAGCAGTTTACATTACCAAACGGTTTACATTAAAATCATTCTGTAAAACAGAACTTGAAATTTGCATACAATGGCAAAACTTGTTTGCAATCCGAAAAAAATCTCAGATGACAACTCATTCATTGTTTTTTCCAGTAGTGAGGCAGGAAGAGAAAGCTAGAGGAAGTGAGAAAGGGAGAAAGACAGGTGAGGAGCGTGAGAGGTAGAGTGAAAGATAGAGACAGACACATGGAGATCTTCAGTCTCTGCTCTTGAGTGATGGTGTAGAGTAGTCCTGGTTCCGTCCCTACAGTCTGAGAATGAGATTTGTCAATTTAAGTTCTTTAAATTCAACATTTTCAAAGAGGATTTTTCAAGTGGCACACCTGTGACGGCACACCAGTTGGGAAACTCTGCCAAAGAGCCGAAGGCCTTTCCCACCGCGTTGGACAAAACAGCCGGGCGCACTGCCTTATGAGTCCCCACTGCGTTATGAGTCCCCACAAGGACAGGCACCGCCCAAGAGCTAAACTGCCTTGTGCTTTCAGCGAAACTCCGAAACAGGTTTACGATATTTTTACGAGGGCCACATTAGACGATTGTGACTTTCACGCGCTCGTAAAGCGCCCTTCAGGAGGGCGGGAGCCGGCCTTCCTCTCCGCTCAGAACAGCCTGACGGGAGACGGTTTGGACACAGATGATAAATTGCCAATGATAAACGCCGTCGCAAGCTTGTCCCAGAAGGTCATGTCACTCTGGATAACGGCCCCGCCTCCCCCCCGGCCAGACAACACAGAAAGACAGACATCAACTCATACCTGAAACAAAGAAACCCGCAAAAAAACCTTTTAGCCTCCCGTCAGGTGTCAACACGTGATTAGAATTTCATTAACTGGACATTCTAATGGTGATGTCACAAATCACTCCTGACGACTGAAAGCGATGGAATTCTAGAACATGTTTTTGACTCCCAAAACATTCCAAAAACCTCTTCAAATGGTGAAAAGAAAACAAATATTTTTTATTGCTTCCTATTTTATGCTGGATAGACAGGGAGCCGGTGTATCACTTCGTATCGTCTAATTCGGTCTGAAGACACGAAGGACCGTGAAATTCAATGCGACAAGCAAGTCCGTCTGGTTGTTTCACGAATGAAAGGAAACTCAATCTATCCAAGCAAAATTCATTGTCTCAAGGCGCTGATGCATCTGCGGCCTGACAAAAGTCATTCTCAATGGGCAGGAGAAATTGCCTGTCGTGCGGGTGGACAGTATCTTATTCCAATATGTCCAAAGGGTTTTCCATGGACGTGTTGGGTGACTTTCTCAAAGAAAACAAACTTTACTTGCAGCATGCTTTTTGGTTTGGGGCTATTACTGTATAATCAGTCCATTCAGTCATTGCAGCATACTCAAGGAAGATTCTTCAGAGCACTTCAACTGAACTCCCATCCCACCGGCAAATGTCCGTAAAATTAGAACCGTCAGGTGAAGAACTGATCTGAGAGTGGCAGTGTCGTAAAGAAATTAGGATTTTTACTCATCCAGGTGAGCCCCGCTGACATAGAAATGCTTTCTTCCCAGAAGCCCATAGACGCTCTCTCATGGTGGATGGCTGAGACAGATACAGGAAATGGTACCTGCTTAGCAGTGACATGGAGGGGGCCCCATTAGGGCTTTACCCACCCAGGTAGCCTGTGGTGGGTAGGGTAGACCTCAATGCATAGAGAAAACCCCTTTCCCAAACAGGCGGCCTGTAGCGTAGTGGTTGAGGTAGAAGACTGGGACCCGCAAGGTCGGTGGTTCGATCCCCGGTGTAGCCACACTAAGATCCGCACAGCCGTTGGGCCCTCAACCCTGCATTGCTCCAGGGGAGGTTTGTCTCCCGCTTAGTCTAATCAACTGTAAGTCGCTCTGGATTAGAGTAATGTAATGTAATGCAATGTAATGTGGTTATCCAGCGTATCTGCGCATTATTTCACCTGAGCACGATGCATATTCATCAGACGTTTGTTTCAAACAAGCACTAACACACCTGGCTCTACTAATCACACATTTAAAGAGTCTCTGCTAAGGACCTTGATGAGTAGATTCAGGGGGTGTAGCTGCTCGGTTGTTACAAAGTCCTGCACCCACACCTGCCCTCTCTGGGTAAGATGGAGTATCCCTGCAGTGGGGTTTGATGCATGGTTGCCCGCAGCCACGGTAAGGAGAGCCGGCAGCTCGTGGGTCTGGATGCATGAACGCAGAAACAGAACAGTACCTGGGAAAAAGAGCGTCTGCAGCAGGAGGAGAGAGGCTGTGTCTCAAAGCAGAGTCCTCCATGGGGGGGGGGGGGGCCACAATTGCTTTCCAAGCCATTAAGACAAGAACGCTAAGAGCTGCGTAGGCTTGGTCTCAGATCAGAAGCTTAAAAGTAAATAAATAAATGAATAAAAGTCTGTTGCACCTGCACTGCAATCTTTCGAAGAGAGAGAGCCTTCTGTTGTAACGTTGTCATTGTAACCGGATTATAAAATGATCATAAAACATCAGATTTTTTTCTTTTTTTTTTAAAGTGCTTACAGCTCAGGAGGCAACTTGAGGAAACTATAATCAAAAGCTATTAATCAGTATTCGTGGGCCTGGGATCAGAAATTTCACATTTCAAAGCCTCTTGTGAACGTTCTGTTCAAGTTGAATCCCGTTCAAAACCGCGCTATAAAAGCTTAAGAGTCTGCAACCTCTCTGCCAGGAGCCATCACTGAAGACCTGCGGGACAACAGCGGACCAGCAGGTCAAACCACATCTCAGTAAAGTCAACAGCAGTTTGGTTTCTGCCATTTTGTCACGCCTCTGGGACTGTGTTCGGAGAGAATGTTCTCACAACGTTACGGGAATGTTTTGTCAATGTTATAACATTGCCGCGACCTGGTAACAGCATTGCGAGAACGTTTTGCATCAGCTGGGGTGTATAACCCTACAGATCGTGCCGTCAGAAGGCTCATGAAGCGCTGGCCCTGAAATATTCACATCATATTTGAAATCCAATTCTCTCGGGAACCAAGGCAGGGAAGTCCTCAACAGCCCGTATTTGGGCAAGGTAAAAAGCCTTTTTGACTGACACAAATACACAGAGATGGACAGAAAATGTACAAGGAAGACGAAAACTTCTGTCCCGCACAACCACAACCCCCCCCCCCTCCCACAGTGAACACCCACCCGCCCCCCTCCCACAGTCAGGCCCCCCTCCCACAGTGAACACCCCCCCACCCCCCTCCCACAGTGAACACCCCCCCACCCCCCTCCCCCCTCCCACAGTCAACACCCCCCCGCCCCCCTCCCACAGTGAACACCCCCCCACAGTCAGGCCCCCCTCCTACAGTCAGGTGAAATACAACACAAAACGCAACACTCAACACAGTTTGGAAGGCTGGAAGACAGAGTGCACAATGTATTATCTATAATCCTGCTGAAAGTGAAGGGCTGTCTCTGGCTATTTGCTGTAAGCCACCGTAATGTTCCAGCAGAAAAAGCCATCTCCACTTCACCTCTTTACACATTCAAAAGCATCGACAGAGATGGATGTCCCCTCCTGAAAAAGGTTGTAAAAAAAAATAAAATAAATAAAAATACTTGAAAAGGTGAAAAATAGCTTAGAGTGAAGAGCGCATGAATAATGTAAACTTCGGCGTAGCTGAAATTCCACTCCTCGTTTCAGTTCTCTGCCGTTTGCGTGCCACTCTGTGATCCAGTTATGTAACCGCTCTACCTGCTGGGCTTTTAATGTGCAAAAAGCCAGGGAGGACACCAAGCCTCCAGCATAGCAACAGCACAGCGCCCCACTTTCCCCACAGTCTTTCCCCAGCACCTCCTGTGACAGCTTTCCCAAATCTTTCTGGTCTGTTGGGGTCAGGCCTGCGTTCTTTCAAAATAAAAGTCCTTCATCAGAGGTCTCTTGGGGTCAGGCCTGCGTTCTCTCAAAATAAAAGTGCTTTATCAGAGGTCTGTTGGGGTCAGGCCTGTGTTCTCTCAAAATAAAAGTGCTTTATCAGAGGTCTGTTGGGGTCAGGCCTGTGTTCTCTCAAAATAAAAGTCCTTTCCTGAGCTCTGTACCGTCACAGCTTGCTGAGCCTGGCGTCAGGACCGCGTGCATTTCTGAGCGAAGGCTATTTTTACACCGGTGCCCATAAACCCGTCTGTCTGTGTGTGAAATATGGTTTGATGGCCCTGTAGAAATGTCTGTGTGTGAACTGCGGACTTCTGCAATTCTTCAACAACAATGACATTCCGTTAAATCCTGATCTGTATTCACGAAGACTGATGTTTTTATGTTATTCCCATTATAATTACATTGGAGTGATATTACAGACAGATAGAGAAAGAGGAGAGAGATAATTTAGTATTTATTTCCGTTCGTAGCATATGTTCTCCTCATTAATTATGACATCTGTTATATTAAACTTCTGTTTGTTAAAGATAAATGAATGTGTGTATGAAGGGCTAGCTGTTTGGGGAAAGAGGGGGGGGTTCTGTTTAGCTGTTAACAGAATAGATGCATTCTAAAGCTTGAGCAACATCATTTCTCAGGTGTCCGAGTTGTAATTGCCAGCGGCACGAGAGAGAAACACAGACAGGAGGGTACGAGAGAGAAACACAGACAGGAGGGTGTACGAGAGAGAAACACAGACAGGAGGGTGTACGAGAGAGAAACACAGACAGGAGGGTACGAGAGAGGAACACAGACAGGAGGGTACGAGAGAGAAACACAGACAGGAGGGTGTACGAGAGAGAAACACAGACAGGAGGGTGTACGAGAGAGAAACACAGACAGGAGGGTGTACGAGAGAGAAACACAGACAGGAGGGTGTACGAGAGAGAAACACAGACAGGAGGGTGTACGAGAGAGAAACACAGACAGGAGGGTGTACGAGAGAGAAACACAGACAGGAGGGTGTACGAGAGAGAAACACAGACAGGAGGGTGTACGAGAGAGAAACACAGACAGGAGGGTGTACGAGAGAGAAACACAGACAGGAGGGTGTACGAGAGAGAAACACAGACAGGAGGGGTGTGTGTTCTCCACGGAGCTGCTGTAACTCACAGCGAAACGAGAGACAAAATGGAGGGAGGAGAGGGAGGAGGAGGCTGGACGGCACACCACGCCGCTCCTGACAACAGGAGGCTGACGGTGAATAACGAGTGCTGCGATGCCGCACCAGAGACCTGTTCATCACCACGGAAACACACAAACACGCAAACACACAAACACACAAACACACAAACACACAAACAACATTACATTACATTAATGCCATTCGGCAGATGCTCTTATCCAGAGCGACGTACAACAAAGTGCATTACCCATAACCAGGGATAAGTGCGCTGAAAGACCCTAGAGGGAAGTACAATTTCAACTGCTACCTGGACGACAACGATAAGGACCAGGGCCTATTTGATTTTCTTTTTTGATTTTTCTTTTTTTTTAAACCAACAAATAAACGAACAACAAAGCTAAAGTGATCAAACTTAACTAGCCAAACACTGCTTACCTAGCCAAACTAAAAATGCCGATACACGAAAAAGACAAACAAGACACACAAGCACACACAGACGCGCATGCACGCACGAGCGTACACGTACACGCACACACACACACAGAAACACACGCACAAATACACACACACCGATGTAGGCAAAGACAGGTCATTTTCACAACATAAAAGGCATTATTTTTCATCTTAATCTGAATTGCTCACTGAATGCCCTCAGAGACTAGGTATTGCATTGCCGTGTGTGTGTGTGTGCGTGTGCGTGTGCACACGTGCGAGTCTGTGTCCGCGCGTGCATGTTTGTGTACACGTGTGCTTGCGCACACAACAAACTCTACCCTTCAGTCTCAATAGATACCACACAGCATACACTAGATTAAGTAGCGCAGTATATTAAAATCACCACACTGTTGACTCAGGGGTAAACAATCAGAGCAAAGTCCCACACATACCAAATCCTCACATACCTGACCACTTCCAACCTGCCAAACAACGAAAGGAAATATACAGAGGAAATATACAGAACAATGAAAAGTACAGAAAGCAGCGCTACCGGGGTAGAGAATAACAATAAAAAAGTCAACAAATAATAACAGTAGGTGCACTTCGGTATTGGGGTAATAATACAAAAATAAAGACAAACCAAAACACTTCTCTGCGCCTTCAGTGAAACACCTTGTCCACGGCTCGCTCTGAAAAACGATGATTAAAAAAAAGTCGAGCACACTTCAGCAAAAACTGTGCCAGGGAGTTCCATCAACCTCAAAAGCAAAAAGAGGCCAAAGTTGAGGAACGTGTCAGGAGTGGGTAAGGAATGGGCTTCAGGAGCCTTGGCCAATGTGTGAGGTGGCAACCAGTGGTGGTTACATTTACATTTTTGTCCATTTAAGTCGATATTTAAGCTCCACCAAAACCTATCCGATTCCATGATAGGTCTATTGTGAATATGTAATAGACCGTCTTAAAACATCTCTCTGGCTACGACTGCTTTCAGAATAGCACCCCTGCCCTGGCATACGGAGAAGAACTCATATGTGCACGTTTATTCCCAGAATCATTCACGCTGTTTAAAAAGAGAACAACCCTCCACACCATGAAAATGTATGTTTGTCCTTTTCCAAGTCCAAAGACAAAGAAGAACCGAATACGGAGTCAACACTGCTTCAGAGAAAAAGAAGAGGCATAATTAATTTGTCATTCTCTCTTCATAGAAATACAGATTTAAGTTCATTAAATGAGTTAAAACTAGTCTGGCTTTCTCAAAGATGTCTCAACAATGGCAAGGTTATTTGAATGACAAGCACGATAAAATGTTTAATAGCGGCGTTTTATCAGGCCAGGACAGAACACAAAGAAAAGGCACGCTCGGTCACCAATCATGTTAAAACCCTTTTATCACTGCGCTCCTGAAAGCGTACGTGCGAGATGCTGATTCCACAATCCCTCGGTGCCGCACGGGAACCGGGGTGCGAGGTCGGGTTTTCAAAAGTGAACTCGCTCATAAGTTAAGACGCCGTTTTAGCCCCCGACGCCCCGACCCGCCACCCCATCAAAGCCACCCGACCTCCCGTCCGGCGGGAAAGAGTCTTCAAAGCCAGACGGGCTCTCTGGCGAGACGATAAGAAAGCTGAGTCAATTACGGCTCCGTTCAGACGCATATGGTCGGTCTTTCAGCCGGTCGGCATGTCAGGGCCCGGCGCGGGGCGTGCGGGCTGTCCCGTTTAGTCTGTTTTCTGGGCGGGGAACAGCGAGGGCTCCGCCGCTCTGACAGAGGCCACCGCGCGCCCCGGATGGAGGGAAAGGCCAAAAAGACACATCGGCGTGATTACGAGCTGGGGAAACAAATATCGAATCCAACGCAACCTAGCCTGTCTATAGTGCTCCAGAAATATGTTGGAAAAAAAACAAGACAAGACAACTGTGAGGATGTGTCTCATTTTAAAAGTGTATAATTAATTCCCCCCCCCCCTTCCCTCCCTCACAGCCTCAACTGATGTGCAGCTGATTCAAAATGGCCGCCGGAAGCACTCCCCATTGATGTTGGTAGAAGAGAAATCCCCCCGTTTACTACAAGAGCTGACAGAGAGCATAAGACATAGGTGCTACAATGAACAATCTACTCAAAGAGCCATGTATTATCGAGTGTATTTTCTTCTATCACTCATGAGATACTTTAAAGGTGCAATAAGAAAAGTAATGTCATCGTTCATCGCACTGTTCTGGAGGATGGCGGTGACTCATCTCAACTGTCTTCACCAAACAGTCACACTAAGGCACAATCTTAAAACATGGCCAACTGCAACTGCCGTTCATTTTTGTCCTGTCGACGGAGCCAAACCAAGAAAAATATGTCTTTGTCCCAAGACACTGTACAGGACATGCCTGTCAGCCATATCACTGGCCATGTTTCAGACGTGGCCCAACCTGGCAAGCTGGGCCAAAGACATTTACAATCATTGCACTTTCTTTTGAAACAAATTCCTCGTAAAAAATCTCACAATGCCCCTGATTTCATTGTTTTGCCACCCATTCTTTTTCTAAATATAACATTTGCAAAAGCTGAAAAGCTACTTAAACAAAATCAATACAGGAAACATTGAAATTGCGTTGGGGATGATACAAACTATTTAATGTTAAAGCACACAGCATTTCCATGACCGACCACACACACACACACACACACACACATACACACACACACACACACATACATACACACACACATACATACACACACACACACACACACATGACCGCACAATTATCCTGTGCGCACAGTACAACCGTTACGCAAGCGTTGTGTAACAAAGCATCAGCAGTCTCCCCTCCACGCAGGCCTTTCTCCCTCGCTGAGCTGGGGGTATAATCACGATCTCTCTCAGGGCGGCAATGATTCTCAGTTCATTATTTCTTAAACCACGTAATGAGCTCTTCCCAAGGGGTCCAATTTCTGAGGAAAAAGGAAGAGGAGGAGGTCGTGCGTATCTGACTCTACGGACGGCGAATTCATCTGCGATAACTCGCCGAAGACATCATCCACAGCGTCCAGTGGGCGAGGCTCTGGGCATGGCGGGAGGGGGGAGAATAATAACTTGGGATGAGACGCCGTTTCACCGGGACCCGATTGCGGATGCAGTTTTTCCCCCGGATCGGGGGTATGGATTTCCGATACACCGCGAGCCAGAAAAGGAACGCCGGGAATCCGTTTGCCTTTTTTTTTCCCGGAGCGGTCGACTCCCCGGGAGAGATGAGGGTATTTATGCGGATGAAAAGTCTCATTCGCTCGTCAGAGAGACACGGGCGCAGAGAGGGCTTATAGAAATCTCTTTTGCCGGAAGCTTCCGGAGAGCGGGCTGCTCTGAGGTTCTCGTTAACGCGCGGCGGTTCAGCGCGTCAGCCCGCGATGATGCCGAACTCATCACAAAGAGAGCGCGGTCCCCGTTTCTGAGACCTGCCTCTGAGGAATACACGTGCCACGGCGTATAATCATCGCCAATATGCCCAATGAACTCATCTCTGAAGATTCACTCAATCAGATCCGGCACCATTTAGAAACGGAAACGATGGGAGATATACTGTAAAGCTCCACTTCAGGGAACTGGGAGAATTCTACTTATTCTACTAACTCAAACACCAGGCTTGCAGGAAGACGAGAAGACTAAAATAAAATAAAATAAAACCGGTCTACCTGGATTTTTGGCAATGGATAAAGTAAGAGGCTTCCATCTTAGATTTAATCATCAGTCGTACTTCAGACCTGCAGTTTGAGCTTACTCAAAGACCTTATAAAGGTTCTGGAAATTCAAGAAAAACTTTTGTGGGTCCCTTTTTGTGCACCAAGCAAACTTACATAGAAAGTATGGCGCAGGGATAAGCAGGTAAGCAGGTGTACACTCCACTATGCCACTTGCTACTATGAGACAGTCAGAGCAGCAGAGAGAGAGGGGGGCTGTTAAATAAATACAGTACCCCCACCCAGAGATACAGTACCCCCACCCAGAGATACAGTACCCCCACCCAGAGATACAGTACCCCCACCCAGAGATACAGTACCCCTGCCCAGAGATACAGTACCCCCACCCAGAGATACAGTACCCCCACCCAGAGATACAGTACCCCCACCCAGAGATAGAGATACTGTACCGTCCGCCATCACAGCCAAACCCAGCCAGGGCTCGCCTCATTAACTAGCCAATTAAGCTGCAATCAATTAGCCAAAGAACACTGTGTTCAGGAAGAGATCAGAGAAGGCCCTGCTGGGCTGGCACACAGAGCCTGTCAGGGCCCAGCAGCCATGCTTACCTGCCACACTGAGGAGAGAGAGGGCTGCACAGAAGAAGAGGGATGAGAGAGAGGAAGAAAGGGGAGAGAGAGGGGGAGAGAGAGTAAGAGGAAGGCAGACAGAAGGAAAGGGATGAGAGAGACGGAGAAAGAGGAGAGAGAGGGGGAGAGGGAGGAGAGAGACAGAAAGAGGTAGGCAGACAGAAAGAGATGAGAGAGAGAGAGAAGACGAGAGAGGGAGGAGGCTTTTTGCTGAAGAAAGGGAGGCTGGTCTCCGTGCATCTGCAGCTGTATCTGATGGGGGGTAGAGAGCAGGCCAGTCCCAGTGACCACACACACACACACACACACTCACACACTCACACACGCACGCACACACACACACACACACACTCACACACACACACACACACACACACACACACACACACTCACACACACACACACACACACACACACACACACACACACTCACACACACACACACGCACACACACGCACACACACACACACACACACACACACACTCTCACACACTCACAGCCCTCCTCTCTCACCAAGCCTCCGACAGTCCCATAG
The DNA here is from genome assembly GCF_963514075.1 of Conger conger. Lineage (NCBI taxonomy): Eukaryota > Metazoa > Chordata > Actinopteri > Anguilliformes > Congridae > Conger > Conger conger. The sequence goes on from NC_083778.1 coordinate 12,891,909, forward strand.
GAACTCATTACAGCGTTGTCAGCCTCAAATCTACCGCGCCGCGTTTCGATCCGGCTAATGAACCGCACGTCACAACGGGTGACGCGGTCTTCGACAGGACTGCGGGAGCGTGAGGTCAACGGGGCGGAGAGAAAATGTAGATTTTATTTTTGCCGTCGGCTTTTCTGTGGCAGAGACCGAATAGATGTCACACTGAGGCTGTCGCGGTAATGGCCGTTCCCCGGCTGCCATCCGCCATGCAGCGGTCAGAGATCGCGAATGCGATTCCATCCCCTCTCTTCTCAGGAACTTTGCTACTTTTCCCGTGACACTTCCTCATTTCTGCCCTTAATATTTATTTAGTGTACTATTGCCCCCAAGCTGACACTTATTCCTCCTGTCTACCTGCCAAAGCTGTCAAACATATGCATGCGCACACTCATGCAACAAACATGAACACAAACACACAGACACACACAAGCACACAAGCGCACACACATACGCACACACAGGATCAAACGTGAACACACACACACACACACACACACACACCCACAAGTAAACGTAAAACACACAAACAAACGTGAACATGCACACACATGAACTAACACTAATACACTCACAAGAACAAACGTGAACACACACACACACACACAAACAAACGTTAACATACACACACACAAACAAACGTGAACACACACACACACAAACAAACGTGAACACACACACACACACAAACAAACGTGAACACACACACAGACACACAAACAAACGTGAACACACACACACAGACACAGACAAACACTTCAAATTTCATTTCAGTCACTCATTCTCTATTTCCCCCTCATCTCCTCTGTTCAGCCCTCTTCCCTGTCAGTCACTCAGTGCTTTCATCATCGCCCTGATGAGACAGAGCCGAGGCGCTGTGGAGCCGAATGCAGAGCAGTCAGGGAAAAATAACATTACAGCAGGAGAAACTGGACTCCATTCGGGCTCCAACGTACACACCCTGGAGCCCACAGTTTAGAGGAAACACACTATCACGACTGCTCAGCCAGGAACCCCAAACTCTCAACACTTTACTGGTCTAGAGAGGGAAATACCCAACGCGCTACAAGCCAGCGAAAGAAAAAAGGATCCAATAGGTGCTCTACAACCAGGACAGATGGATTACACAAAACTCCTTACGCAGACAGCTTCACAGGGGCTAGCCCAAGATAAGAGACGGTGGACCTCAAGAGAAATGCACTCTGTTTAATGTGAGACTGACATTTCGACATCAAACGATGTTCTCGGAGTGAAAAACAGAAACATGGGCGAGATTCACTGGTCTGTCAAGCTCAGGTTTGTTAAGAATAATTGGGTTCAAACCAATGAGGACCACCTAACAATGGTGAGTTTTTACAGGGCAAACTGCCCCAGGCTGCAGGCCCTGCAGGCCTCTATGCAGGCTCACCTGATCAGTACTCCGCCGCAGCCGTTCAATCAAAGCACCGCTGCTGGCCGTGAGCGTAGGCAGGAGCTGCCATTTCCCCCGAAAGTCCACACAAAGCATACGTGTGATGTATGGGCTAGCGGGGGCCGCCCGGGTCTCCTGTAAAGGAAATGAAATGGCCCCTGCCAAACCCGTGTCCTCCCGCACGCATCCCGGCCAGTCCCATTCAGCGGGGGCGTATCGCCCGCCGTCCGTTCAAATTGAGTTTCTGAGTTTCTCAGAGACCACCTGCCATCACAAACGCCTACGTCAGGGACGGCGACTCCCTGCCGTGTCTCTCTCTGCAGGGCTCTCAGCTCTGTGCGAGAGACAGGGATGCACGCCGTTCGGTTTTTTTCACGGTTGCGGTGACAGCTGTTATTCCGACATCGCTTCCTCGCGAAATTCTCGACAAGCGAGACAGGAACACAGCTCCGCTCGGAAAAAGCAAACGTCAAATCTTCAGTCGGTTCTTCTTGTTTTGTTGTTGTTCTTGTTGTTTGGAGCCCCAGCGCAGACCCCGCTGGCCTGACCTCTGACCTCTCTGCTGGAGCGCACAGAGAACACGGCGGCTCGTTAAGCTACGACAGGGTGCAGGCGGGCTCTCTGACAGACAGCAGGGCCCGGAGAGCCCGGCGGTTCTCCTTACCGAGCAGCAGCACCGAGGCGTGAAGGCGGGGGGAGGCCTGACCTCGCTCTGACCGGGCTGTATAACCCGGCTAACACAAAAACCTTCTCGCAACGTCACTGAAATGTTCCGGCAACGTCAAAGCTTTTCCGCAGCATTGCGGGAGCGTTGTGAGAACGTCTCGTGTTCGGACACGGCTGCAGAAACGAGCGCTCTCTCACCATGTACTGACAGCACGCCCCACTCTCACCACGTACTGACAGCACGCCCCACTCTCACCACGTACTGACAGCACGCCCCACTCTCACCACGTACTGACAGCACGCCCCACTCTCACCACGTACTGACAGCACGCCCCACTCTCACCATGTACTGACAGCACGCCCCACTCTTACCACGTACTGACAGCACGCCCCACTCTCACCACGTACTGACAGCACGCCCCAATCTCTCACCACGTACTGACAGCTCGCCTGCTCTCTGATCATGTACTGACAGCACGCCGGCTCTCTCACCATGTACTGACAGCACGCCCCGCTCTCTCACCACATACTGACAGCACGCCCGCTCTCTCACCATGTACTGACAGCACGCCCGCTCTCTCACCATGTACTGACAGCACGCCCCACTCTCTCACCACTTACTGACAGCACGCCCGCTCTCTCACCATGTACTGACAGCATGCCCCACTCACTCACCACATACTGACAGCACATCTGCTCTCTCACCACGTACTGACAGCCCCGCTCACTCACCATGTACTGACAGCACGCCCGGCGCTGAGCAGTGACGCGGACGACTACATCCGTAAACTGCACAGTAGCATACGACCCGTCCTAAATTTCACCCTGATTTTCATTCAAACGTAGTAGGAGCAGTTCGCCAAGTATGTGCCTTTAGACACAGCCATGGAGACAAAGCCTGCTTGCGTCCTTCCAGTGTCAGAGTTGATTTAACACCGAAAAACGTTACCGCGTACAGCACGGAGATAGAGGTCGAGAACAGCGCCGGTTAAGCAAGAACCAGCGAGACAGACGGATGAGACACGCAGAGATATCGGCGCTTTCACGCCGAACAGCTGACTCACACTGAGCTGTTCTCACAGGCGGGGGAACCCGCGTGAGAGAGGGAGTACCGCGGAGCGCGGCAGACGATGTGACGATTCACCGACGCTTCAGACTCTTTATTTATACTGCAGTCAGCGAGTGCTAAACAGCGAGCGCCGATATTAACACCTCCTAATGAACGGAGCGGATGCCTAATTCCATTAGGTCCTGAAAATAAGACTGAGATGGAGTGAAATGGAGAGGACTAAAACGGGAAACCCACGGGACTGCAGCATATGGATGGAGATATTTGATTATGGGCGATTTGATTTGTTTTGTGTGTGTGTGTGTGTGTGTGTGTGAGAGAGAGAGAGCTCATCATGCATAAGGGAGAACAGAGTGGACCATTGCACATTTTCTATCAAACCAAATCGGGGCTCAGTCAATGGTGCGTGAAGCGTTATTCTCGGCAGGGTGAAGTCATTATTTACATCGCGCAAAGACGGCCCTGTTTTAATCTGCTCTCGTAATGTGCAGTGATAATATCCCTTTACATTCCAGGAGGAATTGAGTCTCTCTTCTTCTTCTGTGGTTTCCGTGGCAGGAGAAGGCCTCCACTCTGAGGCTTAACAGCTGAAATAGCCCCGGCGCTTTAAAGCACTTAAACACACAGTGTGGTCCGAGGCTCACTCAGACCGGGAGACGACGCGCGTCAGGAGCGCGGTGTGGTGTTTGTGCCGCATCATTAGGCCCGGTCAGGTTGTTCAGCGACAAGATCCTCAAGTCTCCGGAGAACTCAGACGTCTGATGCGTCTGACGGCTCTCGTTCAGTGCGGTGGAAAGGAGGGTGGAGAACCAGCAGTTCTGGGCCCGTGAGGACCGTGATTTGAGGAACAGGGTCCTGTCGTATGTTTATTAAATAGTGGTTAAGTTGCTTGACTGGGGACCTGGCAGGCTGGTGGTTCAAACCTATTGAATACGTGTTGGTGAACACTGGCTCATCCATGGGAGAGGCATGGAAAACACAGTCGCATAACAGTCACAAACACAGTCACATAACAGTCACAAACACAGTCACATAACAGAGGGGCTGGCTCCAGTTGTTGGGAAATTGAAATGGAGTTTCAGAAAAGGTGACTCGTGTCAGCTCAGTCTCTGGCCATATTGGATTCAGGAACCAGTGCTGGAGTAAGCAATCAACTCTCACATTCTCTGGCGTAAACAGACTACACCTGCCAGGGTATTGAGGTCTTGCCTCCACTACATAAGGGTAGGGTGCAGCGAATGTGGCATGAGGCATCACATGATCAAGCAATCTGCAGGTCTGCCCTCTTCCCGAACACCCCAGACACCGTGTAGCTGAGCACGCTAATGCACTGGCGGTGTACGTGTCTTAGAGCCAGCTTAGGGTACGCTACTGGGGCCCAGCACTGAGAGCTGTGCTGGCTACAGCCATTCAGTTTAACTACATCGACATTTCACATGGGGCTGTGAAATGCTTAATCGACAAAGATCAAAGCAAACAAATTAAATTATTTCATCCCTATTTCATCCGTGTTCTTTGTATATTCAGCCATGTATGGAAGCAATTAAAGCGTTAGCATGCTAACCTGGAGAGCATTTAATCATGTTATTTTTCAAGCAAGGCAGCCGTTAGCATGCAGTCGTGGAGAGCATTAGCACACTAATCAGGAAAACTGGGTCACAGACTGCTTGTCTCCAATCAGCGCAAAGGACCCAACCCGCAAAAACAGCCCTAACCAAACCCCCCCCCCCTCTTAAAAAAAACAAAGAACAAACAAGCGGGCGTTAGGAGATATCGCTCTTTGTGTTGACGATTCAGTAATCCTTCGCCACCCCAGAGTTGTGCTGTTCAGCCAGCGGCCTGTAGGTGGCGCTTTGCTCCCCCCAGAGCCGCGTTGCGTAATCCCCTCAGGGGGGGGGACGACGCCGTCGATAGAAATGTATTTCTCCTGGAGCAGAACCCGACGCGTCCCTGCGGCCGCAGCAGGCCCGGCGTAACTGCTATCGATGTCCTCCTCGCGGGCAGCGGCGTCAGCGGCGTCGGCGTCGAGCGTAAATTAATCTGTCGCCTCGACACGGGCCGAGACCCGGGCGCCTGCAAACAAGATGTTCATCACGCGTGTGCGGGGCCGATTACACCACATTAAGTTAGGCCGGCTCGAGAATCAAGACCGAGCGCTTCAGAGAGGGGCGAGAATGAATGCGGTGAATACGCTTATCACCACGCGGACAACGCCGCTCAGTGGAGTGGGCAGCGTGTCACGGCCGCGGGCGTGTTCCATCGCTCTCATCGCCAGGGAAACTCCAGTTATAATACAAGTCCAGAGCTCCTTTGTTTTGTTTCCCGTGATCCACACTAACTACTCTCACTTGGCATGTTTGAGCCAGTGTCCAGTACCCAAGAATATACTTCATTTGGAGATTGTAATATCTGATTATTTGTCGTCATCAGATACATTCGTTCATCGTCTGATTCATTTGTCGGAATATCAATAACAATATCAATGTCATTGCAATAAAAATGTGGAGATGACACATTCAGAGGTGGTCAATGAGTGATTAACGTGGGTGAGGATTTTCTCTACGAATGGCAGTTTTTCATTACGAGGGCATGACAGTAAACACATCGCACCCAGAAACATAAACCGTGCTCGCCTGCCTTCGTTTGTTTGCGAGGCTGGACACGTCGGTAAATAAAGAGCAGCTGATTGGTTCACTGCCCTGTGTGACGTCACAGAGCAAAGGGAAGCAGGGAAGACGGACAGCTCCCCAAAGCTTCACGACTACAAAATGGAGGCAGAGTGGAGGAGCCGAGAGCTACAGCTAAGAGCCCCGCCCGGGGCCAGCGCTTTTCCCGGAGCCCGGAAGCACACCCTTACCTTGTAGAACAGTTTGGGGATTCCCCTTCAGGAGCCTCAGGAGCGGGGCAGCAGAACTGGTGCAGGACCGTCTGGTTCCTGTGAAGGGGAACGATGGGAAACACCATAAATTTGACAGAACATATTCTTCATATTCAGGAATTTTAGCATTGCACTCATTTTCTTTTGAGTCAGTTAGTTATTTGAGGGGGTGTCATGGGGAGTCTCTTGCTGTGTTGTTGGCTACCCTTACTCATCCATACCGAGTAAATATTTACATTATTAAACATAAATAAATAACGTGTTATTTAGCCGATGCTTTTATCCAAAGCGACTTACAGTTAATTTGATGAAGCAGGGGGGGACAATCCTCCCCTGGAGCAATGCAGGGTTAAGGGCCTTGCTCGAGGGCCCAACGGCTGTGTGGATCGTACCGTGGCTCCACCGGCGCTTGAACCACCAACCCTCCAGGTCCCAGTCAGGCACCGTAGCCACTCGACTACAGCCTATCCCATAATACTCTCACAGCAGCTCAGTGCAGAGCTTCTGCTTGCTGTCAGTTGAAAGCCGTCCCACACAGACGGCCAGTGTTAATTGAGTGTTTATTGAGCCGAAATTGGCCGAAGCCGGAAAGAAGTGTAAAATGATAACCGTATTGACCCGCACGGAACTCCGCTCTGCGACCACGGCGACCGGGGAGACCGCGCCGCTCCGGTCGGGCGGAATGAGTAATTACTTTCTGATGATTGCGCTCGCTCTTCCAAAAAGTCCTGGTCAGCAAAAGCAAAAAAAAAGAAGAGTCAACTTTCGCACATCGATTCAGAGGACGGGCGTGTCGTTCTGACGGGGAACGGAGGGGCGATGATTCCTGCCGTTCTCACGAGCGAGGCAGGCACTGTTTCAGTGGGCGGGTTGTCCTAAAGCCCTTCAGTTACACACATCGATCGCGAGGCGGGCAGTGGGACGTTAGCCAAAGCCGCAACCGTTTCAAGGTTAAAGCGGAGCGTCGCACAGCAGTTATCAGGCGGGGGAGAAAGGGTATTCGTCTTAAGCGGTGGGATAACAGCGCTTTTGTCTTCCCGGGGTTTTGATATGCCGTTGGCGGCGGGTAAGGCTCAGAGTACCACCGCATTCGCAGAAGTGTGTCAGGAGCTTCCACATCCTGCACCGGGGAGTTCAGGGAGGAACTGCTCGCCTCCGTCTGATTTGTAAAACATGGCGTCTGGCTTTTGGCAGGGTACCAAAAAGCAGAGTGGTGCCGCTGACTTTCTCCTTCACGAAGGCGCGGCAGGGTAGTCTGACGGTCAGAGAACCGGGCTGGGAACCTAAAGGTTGCAGGTATCATTCCCCAGGAGGACTGGACCTTGAGCAATGTAAATATAAATAACGATATTGAATTGCTAAACTGAATAAAGCGAGTCACCTACTGAATAACTTAAACTGAATTGCTTCAGTCAATATCCCGCAAAATGGATGCTCTGTTAACATGTGACGTACATTGCTTTGAATAAGTCTGCCAAATGCCTGGAACATGATATCATACGGAGAACAGAACATAGAGAAAGAAAAACAGAGCTAATCTGAATGGGCAGGTACAGGTGCACTGGTACTGATGCCAGCCTCTCAGAACTAATCAGGCCTCTTCAGCACAGGGAAGGCGTTCTTGACAAGGTCCCAAAATGGATGCCATTTAGGGGAGGCACGCCCAGGAATAGACTGTCCAAGGCCTCCATAGACAGGGTGCACATGCGGATAAGATGAGGGGAATTTCACAAAGCAGCTTTACTGAGTTAGCAGGTTAACTGTGCTGAGTAAAACCAGGTACAGCACATTTTAACTTCAGTCCATGTTCCAGATGTCCAGGTTTTACTCAAATCCTGCTTTGAGAAACAGGGCCCTGGTTTCAGCCTGGCTTTCTGAACTAGACAGCTCACAGCTCACGTGAAGCAGCTCACAGCAAAGGGCTTGCACAGCAATCACACCACCTTACTCTGTGCAAGACACTCTGAATAAGAGCTCATTATAAATTCATAACTGTAGATGAAATGCACGTACCGGTTGACATTCATGGCATTATTGTTATCATGGTTCAGGCAGAAATTAAACAACTGTTACAGCGCCTCCGTGTGGGTAAGATTGTGTCTGGGTCAGTGCATAGCATGTCTGTATCTGTGCTTCTGTCTGAGAGGCTATGGAGTTAATCTATTACCTTGCTGGAGGTTGCCATAACAACCACGGCTTGCTCTGACCCGTCCACAGAGCAAAGCGATGATTGGTTAAGACTGCGAATCACAAATACCTTTTACACTCAGAATCCAAAGTAAAACGTTGGTAGTATTTTCAAAGAATGTATGGAATAAACTTCCATCAAGTCAATCTCAATAAAAATTAAAAATAAAGAATTAGCTGAATCTTTTCTCCAAAGTGACTTACAGTTGATTAGGCTTAGCAGGGGCTTAGTCTGATGTGGGGTTGAGGGCCTTGCTCAATGGCACGACAGCTGTGCGGATCTCATTGTGGCTGCACCGGGGCTTGAACCCCCGCCAACCTTCCGAGGCCCAGTCATGTACCACAAGGCTACAGGATGCCCTAATTCACACAAATAAGACACGAAATATCAACTTCCATGAAAAATAACATATGATTTCTCAATAATATATTTGAGGCACAGCGTGCTGACAATTTAGAATTTGGTTGATAAAATCTGCATTAAGAAAAATAAGGCAAATCTGTTTTTTTAGAAAACGGCGTCGTGATCAAAAAATAATTAGAAGGCATCGCTGAGACGCTTCCGTCATTAGGGACAGCCATGGCGTCCGTCTCCAGCCGATGCCTCGCACAATAAAGCTGGCCCTCGGTCCCCGCACTCCGCAGCAAGCAGACCCAATCATCGCTTATTCCAGAGAGCTAACCTCGTCAGCAAAAACCCCGCTCACAGGCCCACACGCCCAGGATATACGGCTTCTCCCTGCTGTGTGTGAGGCCACGATTAATCACCGGTGTTTCATATCGCAGTTATTAAGTGTGAAGGCACAGCGGTGTCATCGAGTATTAGCAGAGACCGCGGTCTAGGAAGGGGAATACCCGGCGCGCTACAAGCCAGCTAAGAAATAGGCGCTCTACAACCAGGACAGACAGATAGATATAGATTTGTGGGGAACGGAGTGATCTTGACGTATGCACGCCCTATACGATGTAACTGATGGGTATATATATACACACTTCTGGGTGCGGCCTGTGTGTTTGTTTTTTGACTCTAAAGATGTTGTTTGATGTCAGTCTCGCCTGTTAAACCGAGTGAGTCCAGTGCGCTCCACTGTCTCCTGATGTCAGGCTAGCCCCTGTGCAGTTGTCCGGGGAAGGGAGTCTCATATAGACCGTGTTTCTGTTGGTGTCTCTGCAGTGTTATGCGGTGGTCCTGCGCTCTCTCTCTCGCGGTGTGAACGCCGGGGGGGGGGAACGCCGGGGGGGGGGACGCCGGGGAACGGCGGAATGACGCACTTCAGCGCGTAGCGCAGGGCGCTTGTTCTCCAGCTCTCAGGAAGCAAAGGGCAATCAGACAAGCGGAGAGAAATGGGTCAGTTACACTCCACAATAAGGTTCCGTCAGTTGTTGGTTTTAATCAACTTCTCCTGAGAAGTTCATCTGTACAGCGCCGTTAATGTATTTAATTCATGTGAACAACTATTAGTTATTACCACTTCATTATGGAATTAAAAAGTCAGTTCATGTATTTGTTAACGGTTAACTAATTATAAGTTCATCCAATGGTCTGCTACTTTATAAATATCATGTCACAAATATGTTAGTTAGTTGGTAACCAATGCATTAACTAATTAAGTTAATTTCATTGTGCTTAATTAATGTATTTGTCCATCGTTCATTCATGTTAACAGCTACACTATTTGATGCCAATTGATGAACCTTATTCCAAAGTGCGACCAAGGGGTCCTTTGAAAACATTACGGCACTGAAGCCGCATGATTTGGACTCCATTACCCCAGCATTAGTCTGGGGTGGCTCTCCGACACTTCAGCACAAGAAAACAAATTGCATAAATGAATCCCATCTGCCGTGTACACAGGGGCCATCGCTGCCACCACAAGCACTTTATCATTTACAGCGGAACACGCTGTGCTAATGCAGTCGCTTTTAATGCACACACAACTAAATTAGCTTCAGTTCACCTCATTTTCTTAATCAATGATTTCAACGGGAGGGGTTTTCTTATTCCCACTGATGTTTTCGATGGAGAGCATCTCCAAACAATGCATCAAACGGGACGGGTTCAAACCCGGACGTTTCTGTATTATTTATGTTCCTTTTAGCTATGCTTTTCACCGCAATAAAAATCAGTTTCCCCAGGGCAGGCAATAAGGTAGAAAGTAAGTAAATGTGATTTCTAAATATCTGTGCATTTTAAACCAGGGGATGGATATTCCCACTCCTGGAGGGCTAGTGTGTGTATCATTTTATTTTCACCAATCCCCCCCGGTTCATTGTTCTCATTAGCAGTTTGCACTTATGGCAGTTTACTGTAGATACTGTATATTAGACCACAGTAAAACCAGTTCACATGGTCCTCCGCTGCCATTTGTCAACTTACCAACACTGTGAATTTAACTATTATTGTAGCTATTATGTGATGCACATATTATGTGTCTTATAAACTGCTGATCTGGGATTTTCATGCACAACAGTCTCTAGAGTTTGTAGAGAATGATGCGAAAAATAAAAAACATCCACTGAGCAGCAGTTATGCGGGCAGAAACGCCTTGTTAATGAGAGAGGTCAGAGGAGAAGGGCCAGACTGATCAAAGCTGACAGGAAGGTGACAATTAGGCAAATAACCACACCTTACAACAGTGGTATGCAGAAGAGCATCTCTGAACACAGAACACATCATAACTCTAAGTGGATAGGGGAGAGCAGCAAAAGACCAATAAGTCAAAACAATAAGTCTAATAAATACCTAATGAAGTGCTCACTGAGTGCAGAATGATGAAAGTTTCAGTGGTTTGTATATATTTTCCTTTGCTATTAGGAATATACACATGCTATTACACATATAATTGGTCTTATTTCTTGCTGACCGCAAAATAAATATGACTAATGCTTTTCACACCTCGAGCTCGCAGTCACCTGATCGTCAACGCGCCAGGCTTTGCATCACGCTGTGTTTCTGTCAGGGGAAACAGAATTCAGTCGAGTCGTATTTACATCACACCTACCCCTCCGCCAAGAGAAACTGAGACACGGCATATCCAGAACAATCCGTGCTGGGATGACTTCTGCGGTGGCGTGTTTAGCGGAACGGGCGCAGCGGTGTGAACGCTCAGTGAACACGTCAGTTTGTTTCAGTTAATCCCAATAACGGGAGGGCCCTACCCAGAGCTTCAGTCCAAGATGCTAAATGGTAAATGGACGGCATTTATATCGCTCTTTTATCCAAACTGCTTTTCAATTGATGTCTCTCGTTCACCCATTCACACACACTCTCACACATTTGAATACTTTTATTCATGTCCACGTGCCAAAGTGACAATAAAGGACATGAACAATATAGACAGACAGTCCAGAGTAATGACATGGACACTTGCAGGATTGTTAGGGGTACAGGTAGCAGTGTCGCCTCCAAATGTGGTGGCTATTATTGCTGACATGGGGTATTATCTCACACACTCACACTCTCTCTCTCTCACTCTCATACACACACACACACACACACTCACACACACTCACACACTCTCTCTCACTCTCTCTCTCTCACACACTCACACACTCTCTCACACACTCACACACACTCTCTCACACACTCTCACACACTCTCATACTCTCACACACTCTCTCACTCTCTCTCTCACACTCTCTCTCACTCTCTCACACTCTCTCACACTCTCTCACACTCTCTCTCACTCTCTCTCTCTCTCTCTCTCTCACACACACACACACACACTCTCACACACACTCACACACACACACACACAGCAACGGCGATAGGCTGCCATGCAAGGCACCGACCAGCTCATCCAGAGCAACTGGAGGTTAGGTGTCTGTGGTGTCTTAAAATGGCCGCTCGCCCTGAATTACAGCACACCAAACTAACCCAGATATCCCACACCCTCAGCACTCCTCCTCAGCCATGACACAGCCAGCCGGGCCTCACGGTGTGCGTGGGTTTCCTCTGAATCAGTCGCCCGGGGCAGGCGACGGGCGACAGGCACGTAATGGCTTCCCGAGCTTCGCCTAACCAGGATTATCAAGGACAGTTGTTCGTGAGGGGGGTGGGGTAGGTGGGGAGGGGGGGGATAGGGGGATGGCGGGGCGGGAGGGTTTTTAGAACATTATGACCATAAATCAGATCAGCCACTGGAGGGAAGCGGCTGGGGAGAAATTAAATTAAAAACGCCGCCCAGAGCAGAGGGAAGACACGCCGTCCTGGTGGTCCGTCTCTCCCCCAGCCTCCCCCCACCACCTCCACCACGCCCCCTCCCCGCCCAGAGCTTACTCAGTGCAGAATGTTACCGTACGGTACACTCTCAGCCATCCCCAACCCGTAGGACAACTGCCATTAACCTCCATCTCGCCTAACAGCCCTGCTTATAGCTTATGCACCATTTACTGGCTGTATGTTAGTGACTAAGGTACATGACTAGGACCCACAAGGCTCGATCCCTGGTGTAGCCACGATAAGATCCATACAGCTGTTGCGCCCTTGAGTAAGGCCCTTAACCCCACATTGCTCCAGGGGAGGATTGTCTTAGTCTTATCAACTTGTCAATCAACTGTACTGTAAGTCACTTTGGGGAAAAAACATTGTTTTTAACTGCACTGCTGCTGAACACAGTCATTGCACACAGACCTGGGTCACAGTCATTGTTTTGGATTCAAACACGTTTCTACGCTTTACCGAGCTTGTCTGGGGGTATTGAAGCCTATGAAACGCATTTAAATCCGAAACAAGTACGCCTAAATCGACCCGGGGGTGGCTGCACGCAAACGGCACGGCTGCTCGAGCGCGTTGCGTCGGCGTTAACGAGACGGGCACCGCCGTCGCCCTCGGGGTGCTCCGCAGGTCCCGCTGGACAGCGGTGCGGAGGTTCCCGGCTGGCCGGTCGCTTCACGAGCGCGACAGCGTTAGTCTCCGATGTCGTGCGCCTCCGCGGCTAAGCCTCTTACACACGCGGTGCGGGTCTGTAAGCTCCGGCGTTTCAGGACGTAATCCGCACGCCCGCAGCACACGCCACACTCTCCCGCCGGTGTCTCACGGCGGACAACACCGCCACCGTGTTTCACCACCGCTCCTAAATGGTAAAATGGTTGGCATTTATATAGCACCTTTATCCAAAGCGCTGTACGATTGATGCTTCTCATTCACTCATTCATACACACACTCACACACCGACGGCGATCGGCTGCCATGCAAGGCGCCAACCAGCTCGTCAGGAGCATTTGGGGGTTGCTCAGGGACACTGCGACACAGCCCGGGCGGGGGATCAAACCGGCAACCCTTCGACTGCCAGACGACTGCTCTTACTGCCTGAGCCATGTCGCCCCTAAAGTGTCGCCCCTAAAGCTCCTGAAGTGTGGGTACTGTAGTCTCACGCTTCCCTCTCTGTGTACAGAAGAGCCGGCTACCCCATTTCTCTCAGGCCTCTCACACACACAGGGGGAAATAAAAATGAATTACTGACTTTGTTTTTTGTTTTTTTTACACCACTTCAGTGGCAGACATGCAGTGGTGGTAATATTAACTTAGGACAATCACATAATTCGCACACGGTGGGATGACGGGTGGCTGGAGACAGGAAATATGATTTATCCAGCTTATTCTGCAGATGTTTGCATACCTTCAGGGTATAATAAGAGGAATATTGCTTTGGTTTCTGTCTTTTTTGTGTCTGGTCTGATGTATTTGCAGCAATGACTGCATTCTTACAGTTCCAGTTCAGGCCTGGGGGTGGCTAAAATCACATTACTCCTTCATTT
>NC_083778.1:12913406-12938406 GCF_963514075.1 Conger conger
ATTATCGGCGAATATTTACCAAGTAAAGCAATAATCATTTTCACATTTTGATTTCATTACTGCCCTCATCAGGTCCACAGTATCGGATGAATAATATAATGGCCAAAACATATTTAGTCTGTTGTCCACGCAAAGAACACTTAATGATGCCTGGGATTGATTTCAATATGCGGGTATTATTATTATTTAAAGATTGACTGGACGAAGCAAAAGCCGCAAAACTAGCACTGATGCTAACAAATAATAAATACAATAATAGACTCAAATTGAACGCAACCCCGCTTGAGGTCAAGTGCTGGTGGAGCTGTTGACACAAGGGTACAGCGGGGCAATGCGCGGGGGGAACAGAATCGCTCTTTCGCCCAGGCCAGGAGAAACGTTCCCATAAATACCATCCACTTTACACGAGACGTTCTCATTTGTGAATTATTACTGCAGCAATGCCCCCAGGAGTACGCGACAGCAGGGCGCCATGTGTTCATGTCTTCTCCGCTAATAGACCCATAATCTCAGCAAACCAACGTCCCGCACCGCCTCTCCGCGCCGGAGAACACCGCGCTCACCGAGGACCGCGAACGCGGCCCGTGATGAAACCGCCGTCGCGAGTCGACGTGCGTCGCCGGGGCGCTAGCGGTGCCGCTAAACGGCTACGCTCACGCTCCCTCTCTGACCACCCGCCCCCCGGCTGCAGGTGGTCATGTGATCGGCAGGCACGGGCAGACGGAATCCCTGGGGATTCACGGCACAGTAAGCTCAGGCGATGCATTCAATCGCCGTCCGCAGCCCAGAGCATCGTGGGTAATTTAGAGCCGCAGTCTCCGGTTAGAGTGCGGCACCTTTAACACAAACCGCCACCAATGCTGTGTTCAGATGGATCACAGCAGATGGTAGATGGTAAACCGGACGCCATTATAGTGGGCGAAAGCATAATGGTAAATCTGAATTCCAAACCACATGTGATACAACACAACAAAACAAAAATATTTATTTTTTGGATATTTCCTCCCCAACATAGATAAAGAGCACCTTTTATAATCCATGTTGGAAACCGTCTATATTATTGGACAGGTACTGAGCAACTTCACCATAAGCCCGGTGTGTAGCGAAATCCAGTGACGCACACAAGCCATTATGACATCACTGTGCGGAGAGGTCATGGAGGTCATGGAGTCATCGGTCTACTCTTCAGCTCTGCTTCGAGACGACAACACCCGAAGCAGAACAGGAGGTGGATCTGTGGAGTTCAAAACACCTCAGCCCTCAAGAGCGAGAGAGCGGACCCGGTCACGTGGTTAACGGTCACGTGCCTCTCGGGCATCTTGGCGAATTTGGAGGTTGTTGCCGTGACAGCTGTTCCGGCCGTTGACGTGGGCGATCGCCGCGTCGAGCCTCGTTCACACGAACGCCAGGAGCCCCACGCCGGCGCTCCAGCTGGCAGTGGCGGGCTGGGATTCCGCTCCGTCTCCGGAAAAGTGCAGCAATCTGCTGACGGCCCACACACACACACACGCACACACACAAACGCACACACACACACGCACACACACACACACACACACACACGCACACACACACACACGCACACACTTACACACATGTACATACATGTACACACATACATACCCGCACTGCTATCCAGCCATTCAGACTCTACTACACCGGGCCCGGAGACGTGACACCGCTTCCGTACAAATCCATACATTATCCGCTCAGTACATGCAGGCCCTTCAGCGGTCCCGTTTCTGTCACGCGTCTTACCGCCCTGCTGCCCTGCCTGCCACTGCTGGACTACCTGTGGGGGAAAGTAGCCCCGCCCGCCAGCGAACTTAAGCTCCACAATCAATCGGGGTGATAATCTAACCCTGGGAACGACAAGCCCTCAAAGACTTTAAACCCCCAGAGACATGCAGTCACCCCCGAGTAGGGAAATAGAGACGGTAGAGAGGGAGGGAGGGAGGGGGGGGGGGTTCTAACAGAAACCAGAAACCAGTGGGCGGCAAATAAATTTAAGGCGTTCGCACAAATCCCCCCCGCGGCATTCTGGGCAATAGACCCGACGGACGGCGTCTGAAGCGAGCGGACCCTCCGCTGGGACCAATCAGGTGTCCCGCTGGGACGCGGGTAATGATCTCTCTGTGGAACACGGCCCTTTGGTGCGGCAAAGGGCCGTGCCCCCCCCCCCCCCCACAGCTTAGGAGCCGCATAACGAGCCACACTTCCACACTCTGTGATGTCAATCACGCTGACATCACAGAGCATAAACCACCGGCAGCAGGAGATTAAAAAGGCCTCCGTTCAGCACCACTGCAGTGCGTGCCCCCCCTCCCCCCTTTCACATGATGTGCACTCTCGTACAGTGCATTTCTCCCGCTATCAGAGGGGCAAAACACACGAGAGGATTGCTGTGAACACTTGAGCTTTTCGCCCCAAACCCTAAGTTAAGAACCAAAGGCATCGCTCAGACTGTGGGCTGAACCTGGATCTACGATGGGGCATTCAGAACGTCTGGATCCATTGCAAAATGGAGAGGAGGCGTCAATATCCTTTTAAACCTTTAAGGTGTGAGGTCACAAACATGAGAACGTTCTTTACTGAACGTTCTTTACTGAACGTTCTAACGCTGACGTCACAATCACCGCTGCTGATTGAAAGCACTGGAGTTCGAGAACACTTCATTCTGGAACAAAGTGTTCTTGAATTTCGACCTAGAATTGAAGGTAAATAATAGTTAATAATACTTTATGATGGTCATGATTACATCTCTGTGTGACTTTTCTCGTCTTTGGCTGTCTTCTCAGTGTGCTCAGATTCCCCGCGGTGTCACAGGAGTGCTATTAGTCAGTTTGCCAGGGAATCTATAAAGGAAGCAGTCCGTGAGAGACATTTCAATCCGGCGTAGGACAAACACTGCTTAAAATTATAATATGCGCCAAGCCCTCAATGATCACAGTGGCTGCAGGCTCCGATTCTTCCAGGGAATTCAATGTTTCAATTTATCAATGTTTTGATGGAGGTCAGGTTTGAGTAAACTGGTGGTGTAAAGACGCCAGCGAGAGCCGTCAGGCGAGTCTTCTCTGAGACCGGCCTTTCGTGAGAGACGTGGTTCGCTTTGATGCAGCCTCGCGACTGTTAAGTGAACTTTGGACAACTGCCCCGGCAGTCGTCTTCAGACGTGTTGAGCAACGCGCACGGCACATTCCTCCGCATCAAAGCAAGCATTACGACCGAATACAGAATTTCACAAACAGAATTAAAAAACGAATGTCAAAAATGCTGCGTGAAACATTAAAAATCTGAATGTTATTGTTGCATTTAAAAAAAAAGAATGGTTTATCAATGCATCTGCTTCGATCATTTCAGTTTGATAAATGGGAATAATAATTATTATAAGTATTATTATTTTCTTTTCACTGAAAGTGAATCCTTACTTGCTTATTCACTTGGTCCAAGAAATGTACCCCGTTCACAAGTTATTTCTGTTCATTTATTTCAATATTAATGCATGTTCTGTCATTATAAATCAGCACATTCTGATTACGAATGCCTACACCAAACGCATAATGATGCACTGACGATGATTTCACTGTGCGGTTCAGTTTAAGAATACACCTGCACTAAATTTAGGAGACGCGTTTGAGTTCCAAATACTCTAGAAAAACGGCATTTTTTAGGGGTTATAACAACGATAAAATTGTTCTGCATTTAGCAAACAACTCCAAGTCACTGCAAGCGAGCCTGTGCGTGGCCACCTCTCCTCAGGTGTGGAGGCAAGGAGGCGAAAATACGCAAACACATAACGCACATTCACCGCGCATCTAATCACAACCGTTTGTGTTCAAATTATGTTCACTCTAATTGATAAATGCACTGCATTAGCTTCATGACGTCAATAATGAGTTGCGTCGTTAAAGAAATTACTTTCCTAAGAATGTGTACAATGGGAGGCAATTTTTTGAATTATAATCAAGTACGTGAACCTTTTAAAAACAATCCCCCAAGTGAATAGCCTACATTAACTTACTCTGCTTTCCTGGCGAGCCCGACCGACCTGCAGAGTGTCGTGGGTGTCTGGGGGACCAGGGACTTGCAGCACTGGCTCTTTTTGTCCTCCTCGGCGGACTCGGGACTGGACTGGCCCGGCTGCGGAGACGGAGGAGAGGTGGGCACCAGCTGCAGCTGGTGACCGGCCGGTTGAGATGGATGCTGCGGCTGAGCCGGCAGGCAGTGGAGCTGGTGCGGTGGGTGACCGGGAAGAGTCCCGGCTTTATTCGCCGGATGCTGATGCAGAAGGACCGGCGGCTGCGGGCTCCCGGTCCGCTGGGACGGGTGGTGGTGGTGGTGGTGGTAGTGGTGCGTCGCGTGGGGCTCCTTCAGCTGCCGGTTCTCGCCGATCAGCTCCTCCACCTTCCGCTCGAGCTCGTCTATGCGCTGCCTCTGCGTCTGGATCAGGCTCTGCTGGTTCTGCACGATGGTGGTGAGTTCTTTCAGGTAGAGGACCGCTTTCATGGGGTTATCCAACAGGCTCTCCATACCTGTTATTCTGCGTTGTGTGTCGCTTGCCTTGCGTCGCAACGAGCGAAATATAGGGGCTTTTTTCCCCTCGATTTCTCAGCGCCTAATTGGAGACTGAGGATGCTCTTCGCCGGGGCTACACTGTCCCTCTCCTGTTGCGTGTACTCTGAAGATGCTAGAAACGGTACTGATGCAAGCAAAGAAATCTACAGATCGGAGGAGGAGCCAGGGTAGGATGACGTAGAAGCGCATAACAACGAGACGTCTTTTCAATAAAAAAAAGTTAACTCCTTCAAATCTATTTCACTAAATATTATAATAGCAAGATTTAATAAAAACGTGTTCAATGTGCATAAATAACCTAATACTGTTCAATTAATTCATCAATATGTGCGCGGGTGCAGTGATTATTCACAAAGGAAGAAAAACGTGATTTTTTTTCGGGAAAAAAAGACAGATTTCACAACACAGTAGATAATTCTCATTATACCCATGTCATTAAAACGTACACATGCGTTTTCACTGGCCTGTAGTAATCGGCGTTTTTGAACTCGAGTAGGGAGGCACGACGTAAGCGCAATAACTTCTCACAGAGAAAAAATAAATAAATAAAATAAATTTTTTAAAAAGCGATGAATACACGCCGAGTAGCAGTAGAGCGGGCATTGTCTCCTTCCCACAAACATCTTCCCTTCACAGAGCACCCAATAATCCAAACTGCTTACGCATTCACCGGTTGACACACAATTTAATGAGCATCAATATTCACTTGGCATACACTGGCTACTGAGTAAAGTAAGCCAAAGGAAGATCTTTACTCTCGATAGGTACAGGATACACGTCTGGATTGTTTAATACTGTAATTATCACCGGTGTTTTCCAGTCAAACTATAATTGGTTTTCCGCTTCTGAAATGATTTAAATGACAAGAACTTTATTTAAAAACATTCCTTCACGATTTTTTTCTTTCTTGTGGCTTCTTCATAGTTTATACATATAGCTATACAGCAGAGTCGTTCGGCTTTTTGCATGATGTTGCGATACATTTTACCCTTATCCTTTGACTAAACTCACTTTTCTTTTACAAAACGTGCAAGTGTTTTTAGTGTAAATACCACGACAGCGGACACTCAGGGAAGACATAAACTAATAAACCGGGCAGTAGCACTTTCTAATTCAGTGCGTAAAGCGGTCATGTGTCATAATCGCAGACTTTTTTCCTTTCCTTTGGCAATCCTCACAGCGCAATCAGCGGAGGACCGCGGCAACAGAAGGCGGCTCTCATACCAATCATAATTACAGGCGAATCATAATTACAGACCTGCTTTTCGCTCGCCCGTGTGACGGATTCAACCGCTTTGTCTTCTGCGGTCAGACCAGAGGCGCTCGAGCAGGCTCTTCTATTGCAGGGATACTCAGTCTTACGCAGAAAGGGCTGGTGGGGGTGCAGGCTTTTGTCCCAACCAAACACGAACACGCCTGACTCGACTCATCAGCCATTAGAGCCGTTGCTAAGGACCTTGATTAGTAGAGTCAGGTGTGTAACTGCTTGGTCGGAACAAAAGCCTGCACCCACACCGGCCCTCTCTGGGTAAGATTGGCACCAGCACTTTATCCAGAACATGCCATAGCAAAACTCAATTTCCACCTCCAAAGTCCAAAGACATGTGCACTGCCCCTGGTAAATAAAAATAAATAAACTTTAGATTTCACTGGGGCCTTCAGCTCCTGTGTCAGTGTGTTCATATACAGGTAAACTGTCGCATCGTAGTGACCAACATTAGAGCCACAGCCTATAGTCTTGCATGGCAGCCTATTGCCGTTGGTGTGTGAGTGTGTGTGAATGGGTGAATGAGAAGCATTGATTGTATGAAGCGCTTTGGGTAAAAGCGTGATATAAATGCAGTTGGGGGCGACATGGCTCAGGCAGTTAGAGCAGTCGTCTGGCAGTCGCAGGGTTGCTGGTTGGATCCCGCCCGGGCTGTGTCGAAGTGTCCCTGAGCAAGACACCTAACCCCCAAATGCTCCTGACGAGCTGGTCGGCGCCTTGCATGGCAGCCAATTGCTGTTGGTGTGTGAGTGTGTGTATGAATGGGTGAATGAGAAGCATTAATTGTACAGCGCTTTGGATAAAGGCGCTATATAAAATGCCAACCATTTACCATTGATTCTTAAAGAAGGACGGTGGTCGAAAATGGGCCCAGCTTTAACTTTGACACGCTAGCACAGCTTCACCTGGTTGGTGAAAAACTAGACACAAGCACAGCTCTCTTTTGATTGGTCGCTCTCTAGCTCTGCATCACAGTCACTCCCCTCTTTCACCCAATCCCATTGGCTGGCCACACAGGGCACTCGGCTGCATAACCTTGAGATTGTTTTAATGTGGAACTGGTGTTGTGCTTGTGAATTGTATTGAATTTCTGTGTTGTAATCTCTGCTTGCTCCTCCCTTGGCCAGGGCTCCCTTGAAAAAGAGATAACCACCTCAATGGAACTGACCTGGTTAAATAAAAGAGAAATAAAAATAATCTGAAATTAATATTTCCATTACCACACATCCGATTCAACAGCCCAACTGCTCTCTGACCGTAGCTCGTTGAAAATGAACGGGGGGAGAGAGTGAGGTCCGACCCGTTCGCCTGAAGTGCGGGGCGTTGTGTCTGCACACTGACCTGGCAGATAAATGCTGTTTGCGTAACCAGGCTGGCCTGGTGATTCCCTTCTGTTCCGGCGCACTTCTGCACCACTGGGGGCAGACAGTCAACGTGAACAGATTATGGCGTCGTGTCTCGGAGATTACGCACAGCTCAACGGAGAATACCTGTCCATAACAGATTTAGAAAAATGAGCTGACAAATAGTTTGAAAGTTATGAAAACAACCGGCCTCCTGCAATTACTAATTCAAATTCATATTTTAATTCAAAACGGAAACGGGAAAACATTTCACGTCCCCAGCCAATTAAAGTCAGATATATACCATAATAAATGCAGCTGTGCCAACTTTGAAACAAGCAATTGGATTCCTTTTTAAAAAAAGAAATGCGGAATACACGGTATTTTATATTTCTTCTGCACCAGTTGGAGCAAATATATCAAAATGACAAATATACACCCATAGTTTTGAAATATGGGCTTGTAAGCGTTGGTGGGTTGTGCTGAGACTGTAGAATTCAGATTTTTTTTATTTTGTTGAAGGAAGTTTGCCCCCATTTACCTTACAAAGTCAATGGAGTGAGCACATGAAATATAGCATTGCAAGTGATAGAAACACAGAGCTACACATCTGTGCTACGAGGGGGGGGGGGGGGGGGGTGATGGAAATGAGCAAAGGATCAATTCCGCACAGACATAAGGAAGTATTTTTCACAGACACACACACACACACACACAGAGTGGTCACTGTGTGGAATTGCTTGGCAAGACAGATACACTGGGGGTTTTCAAGACCAGGCTTTAGACAGTGGTAGATATTATTTAGCTTTCAGGCAAACTAAGCAGTAGGTACACTTTATTGGCAGGAAAAGGCAGCATTGCTGAATAGCCTGTTCTTGTCGGTATGTTATGCTATCTTATGTTATGTTATGTTATGTTATGTTATGTTATGTTATGTTATGTTATACTATTCTATGCTTTGTTATGTTATGTTCTGCTTTGTTATGTTATGTTATGTTATGTTGTGTTATGTCATTCCACAGCACAGTGATGAGAGTACAGAGATCCTTACTGGCTGTTTTAGCATTTTACATCACACAGCAGCATCATCCAATGGCATCGCACCTAATTCTCACATCATTTCTGCACAGAAGGACATCCTGAGTCACTGCCGTTAATTTTTATCACCCGATGACATCTGGTCATGAGCATGTCAAGAGGAACTAAAACTGTGCAGCCCCTCTGCTCCTTACGTCCCGTGTTTCAAGACAACTGGCCGTGTTAAACAGCGCTAACACGTTCAAACACGTGAAAACGGCCATTAAGAACCAATGGCCAAGGATGCCGCGTGAATTTTACTCTTTACTGAAGTGATAAAAACAGACAACAACGGTATTCATTTCATGCTGTACTCTGTCGCAAACAAAACAAATATCGTAAACATCGACTGACCTTGACGGTATTTAAGACATTATGACGCAGAGGCAGTCGAAAGGCTGCCTCGTCGCTCATTCCGTATTCCAGACGACGCCCGCTCATAAACTTAATAGCTGAAAAGGATTCAGTCTGTTCTCCCAAAAAAATACCAAGGCAGTAAAAAAAAAAAAAGCCAGACATATTTCTGATGTGGGATATTAGTGTTCCATACAGTATACCCAAGGAAAAATCTTTAACTTAACTGTGTCCTTTATTCTCCTCAAGGTGAGTAGCCTTCGTGACAGGGAAGGTCAGGGGGGTGATGTCACGTAAATGGTAAATGGTTGGCATTCATATTAGCGCCTTTATCCAAAGCGCTGTACAATTGATGCTTCTCATACACACACTCACACACCGACGGCGACACCAACGGCTGCCATGCAAGGCGCCGACCAGCTCGTCAGGAGCATTTGGGGGTTAGGTGTCTTGCTCTGGGACACTTTGTCACAGCCCAGGCGGGGGATCGAACCGGCAACCCTCCGACTGCCAGACGACTGCTCTAACTGCCTGAGCCATGTCGCGTCTTACTATCGAGACTCACAGGACTTACTGCAGGACAATGACTCACATTTTTTGCCCTGAACAGCACCCTGGGGGCAGAAGGACATTTTCTTCCCCTCGATGTTCCTACCGAAGCAAATCCCATTCTACCCTCGAAACTAATAGCTGCTCAAATGGACCCATTTCAGTTAAGATTACCCAAACCCCCTGGACTGAGTTGAACAATATCATTTGTGATTGTATAATTATTTTAAAAGTGAGCAAAACAAAGAGGGGGGGGGGGAAGGAACAGGTTAGCCTTGAACCCTGCTCTCCTGCTTGAGAGACACTCACACCAGCCATAACACCAAATCTGCTGGGAGCCAGCACTGCCTTTTCAGTATATGAGGCTGATCATACGGGGGGGGGGGGTCACACTATCATAGGGATTGTACAGGGAATAAAAACATGGAGCCTTATTTTAAAACCACTTAATAGGACGTTTGGCCATGACAGTGGCCAGTTCAACCTGTGTGCTCTGTGACATCATCTTAAAGTGTCTGGAATTCTGCAGGACTACGGCACCACTGGTCTATGGGAACTACAACTCCCACTCAGCTCATGGAAGTGAGACACGCCATCTTGTGCAGTGGTATGTTTGGTCATTTTAGGATGCCGTGGGGTACTGCCTAAACCCAATAAGGATCATGGCGTCCTGTTCGTCCCCACTGGAGGAACAGGGCCTGCTCAGAGACTGGGTGCAGTGCAGTGATGTCTGTTTAAATTCATACAGTTAATTTTATTGCATTTGAGCAAAGCATATAACACCACATTTGTGTAGTCAGGCCGTCTCAAGTTGGGCTTAACACCGCAGTGCAACGATCAATTTTAATATGTGTACAAGGTCTACTCAAAATAGCTCTCGGCAAACCTCCAAATCCAATAACAATGCCCTCCAACTCCACTTAAAAAAAAAATGAATGGCTCTTTGTTGTTTAGTCAAAAGGTGCAGCAATTGAATGCACATACTGTCGTGATTTATAAGGATTTCTTCTTCCTTTTTTGTCCAAGGCGCAGGCTAATTGTGTCTCAAAGTATATACCGAAACACAGACTGTGGAGCTCTTCAGTTATCCTAGGATTTAAACCATTAAAAATACATGTTTTTATTACCTTTATTACTTTTATAAACTTCTATGAAAAGTTCATTACCTGGATCAGCTAATCTTGAGCCTGCACTTTGTTATAGATGCAGTCACCTTTCTGTAACATCTGAGCCCAACCTGATGACAGGATATTGACACAACACAGGTGTAGGCAGGTGTAATCTTCCAAATGGAAATAAAGTGTCTGTGTGGCTATCTTCCTGATGACTCTACAGTGCTGAGTTTGTGATATGAAAACAATGATATGAAACACTTTGGAATCACTGTAGATGAAGTTGATTAAAATGGCACAAATGTCAGAGCATGGCACAGTCACCAGTTTTCCTTATTTTGTCCTCAGACCCCAGCGGGTTAATGCGTTATAATTCAGTCGTTTTTCGCTCAAATGACCCCGTTGTTCGGATGCGATCGCACTTCATCACCTGTGCAGGTCAAAAGAGTCAGATGAGTCTGGGAGAGCGTTGGCATTGAAATGCTCACACCAACACTGGCACAAGAGCGGCTGCCATTCCACACCCATTCAGAATACCACACCCGGCCTGCGAGTGTCTGGGCTAGCTTTTTGTGGCCAAAATGGCACCCATAATCTCGTGAGAATCTAGCCAGAATCGATCAATTCATAATTTCATTTTTATACAGGCCAAGTCTGTGAAAGTCATCTTTGCAATCCCCATACGCCTCTCCATAGGAAAACATGCAATTAAAGTAACACCGCGATTGGCAATTCACAATATGGCAATAAACTATTCCCGCTAATTTGGATTTTTATCTCGTGTAAAAGCTGTCGGCTTGCTTTTGATTTAGTGCCAATTAATTATCTGGAAATCACTGTAACACCCCATTCGAAAAGAAGCCAGGAAGACGCAGGGTTGATAATTGATTTATTTCTTTAAAAGATGGCATTTCCATCTCTCTCATATTTCCATCCTGGAGATTTATGGGCTTGTTGCTGCCAGGATACCACAAGGGTCACGACCGCTCCACTGGCCAATGGAATCCAGGCACTTTTGGCACTGAAGTTTAATAGAGTAGAGTAATTTCACTGAGAAAATTAAAATGGTATATTTACGGGAAAAGGAGTCGGCGGGTCATATTGGGGGAAGGTGTCGCTATAAACTGTGAAGAAGCTCTCATGGATCGCTCTCCATGGCCAATCACTGCGGCCGGGGCCTGGTCAATAGCAATTACACTGGGTGAATCAATGAAAAAGAACGGTCTGGTAAAAAAATAAAAATAATAAATGGTGTCATGTTTAATAGTAACTCTACCGAGCACCAACCGCAGCACACACACACACACACTCACACGCACACACACACACACTCACACGCATAGGCACACGTACGTGAACACACGCACACACACGTGTACATTTCGTTATGTTCTGTTGCTCCTCATACAGTTGCTTTAGCAACACATAATATTGTAGCTGCAACTGTGTTCATATTTGTCAGGGATTAAATGATAATCCACCAAATCCAGAACTGACCCAAAATCATTGCTCCCGATTGTCTGAGTGTACAATGCTGATATGTTGGTCGAGCTACCTTCAGATTCCTCTTCAGGCTTTTAGATTAGATTAGAAAAATTCAGTGCACATCCTTTCATGGTTCAGAATTAGAACAGACATTCCAAGTAAATCAGGATAAACTCCAAACTGACATGGGACTCCAGGTAGCAGATTCCCCAGTGAATTAACAGCATGCTCTGGGAAATTCAAGACTAGTGCTTCTGCATCTAATTGCAATATTTAGTGCTGAATAAAACCATCACTTTCAAGGTGAAGCAAGAACACATGTCTTTGCATCAGTCTCTCTATTCTGCACTCCCAAACACAATTTGAGTTAGGCCTATGCCGTTTTAACATTAATTTACTTTGGATAAAAGCAGACACTTTCATCTGAAGCGACATACAATAGGTGGACACTAAAAGGTCATAGTAACAGCTACAGAACACAGGGTTGGATAAGGTACAGGGTTAGCATAACAGATCAGTTGTCTACTTAATATCGTTCACAAGGTAAACATAGGCAAAGTCAGTGCGTATGGTGTCTCAGCCTAGAAGCAAATAACATAACATCGGATAAATGCAGCACCGAGATGGATACAAATTCAAAGTAACAGTGCGAGAAGAAGTTGCAAAGTACAACACGAGGGTAAAAAGGTCAAGATGCAAGTGGCGTGAGTCACACTGCAATAAGGTGACAAGTCAGGATAGAGCTGAGCCTTCAGGCTGCGGCATCTCAACGATTCTATTGGGTTTTAAGCTGCCTCAACGTTACTATTGAAACGCAGCCACAGTGATGGGTCACTGTGTGTTTTTCCTGGTCTGAAATTATGTAATTACTTCACCTGATGGAAATGAATAATGCATTACAAAATCCAATTAAATGTTTCTTACGCTCACGCTGGAAAACCCCGCACTGTTCAACGTGGCGAATGATGGATATGCTTATCCTATAGTCTATGAGCGCTGATCAGTCAAGGGAATGTGAGTTGATTTACATACATAAGGGCGGCTCTGACTCTTATTTGTGTTATCGCCCTGTTTACAAAATGGAAATAGTTTTGTTTGTTTTTTTTACTCAGAATTGATGTGAAATTGTAATAATGCACTTTTCAGTCCTTTGTAAGATAGTAGCATATGTTGTTATACAGGGCATTCCCTTGGATTGCACCTTGAACCATGAAGGGAACAAGGCATTTATTCTGCATGGCAGATGTGGTATGGAGTTAATGATGATCTTTAACTGCAAATTTAATAACCAATAAGAAACAAACTGTTCATTAAATCAGAGTGTACAGGTATGTACATTACATTAATGGCATTTGGCAGATGCTCTTATCCAGAATGACGTACAGTTGATTAGACTAAGCAGGAGACAATCCTCCGCTGGAGCAATGCAGGGTTAAGGGCCTTGCTCAAGGGCCGAACGGGTGTGCGGATCTTATTGTGGCTACACCGGGGATCGAACCACCGACCTTGCGGGTCCTGGTCATATACCTTAACCACTTTTGACACAAAAGTGTCAAACAAATGTAGCCTATTGAAAAACACATGCACAGCATCTCCATGATTAAGCCATACTACGGAGTTTGTGCACCCTTGGTGCCAAACGGAAATCATGGAGATCAAACAGATAGAGAACAGAAAACAACACAGTGGTGCAGTGTAAAAATATCAAAGAAAAACAAAAAAGACAAAAAACAACAGCGACACGGGTCAACTTGAAGCCCGGAAATGTGGCACTGGTTTGGACAGGAGCAGAGAGTGTGCGTTACCCGACATCGATTGATCTTGTGATTAGCTGACACTTGAGGAAAGTGTCACTAAACATTAAATCCAACTTGGTCCTAGACAGTGTCCATCTCCAACTACAAAGTAACTCTCTCTCTTTCTCTCTCTCGCATGAATTACAAAATAGTATCATGTGAAAAATGAGTGGTTGCAGTCCACAGGTGTCAGAACTGTGCCTTAATGAAGTCTTAATAAAGAAACGTTATACGAGACGAAATATAAAAGCAAAACAACATTCAGATAATTGTGCTCATTTGGAATTTAAGCAAGTTAATCCCGTTGTACAACAGTGTGCTTCCATTCCCGTGAAATCAGACAAAGAAATGTTTCCAATGCTTCTCCATGGCAAAAAGATCATATTGGAATCATGAGGAAAGCAGTCAATGTTGTTGCTAATGTTGCTAATAAATATTGATAATTAATAATTGATGATAATGATGATTATTGTTATTATGTTTCTATTTTTATTTATATTCACCATTAACAGAGTAAACACATGCAGGGGCATAATGGTTAAGGTACATGACTGGGACCCGCAAGGTCGGTGGTTCGATCCCCGGTGTAGCCACAATAAGATCCGCACAGCCGTTGGGCCCTTGAGCAAGGCCCCTTAACCCTGCATTGCTCCAGGGGAGGATTGTCTCCTGCTTAGTCTAATCAACTGCACATCACTCGGGATAATAGCATCTGCCAAATGCCATTAATGTAATGTAACGTAATGCAAGAACAAGGCCTATCTGTACTGTCTGTTTCTATCTGTACAAAGAAAGCGTTCCCTCCCTCCATTAACAGGCTGTTAACTGATCATTATGTGCACACATTATGGGAAGGCAGCGATCACTCAGACGGTGAAATCTTTGAAGGACTAATTTTTCTCAGATACGGATTTGGCACATCGCCACCCAAGTCTCCCGTACTGTAACGGATACCTGCTCACATCCTCTACCGATGCGGGTAAAGAGGTGTGAATATTGACCCATTTCGGGTCTCTGGGTAAACAGATCGGAGGAAATGGAGCAAGTAACTTCGAGACTGCCCCTATTTTAATACATTTTTTTTTCATCTGTGCTGAAGCGATTCTCAGTGGCCGTGACGCACAATGGTGGCAGGGCCAATGTCTTTACCCACAATGCACCGGGGGGCCACCACGGCCCGGCGGTGTTCTGCTCCCGCTGATCTGTAGGTGCGACAGGTCAGGATGTGACCGTACGTTCGGTGATCAGGTCCCTGGTGAAATCTCGACAGAGACGCTGCTTCATGGTCACCGCCTTTTCAGCTGCACGAAGTCTCTCCCTCTGTTTCAGCTCAAATCAACCGCTGCAGAGACATGATCTCTCTCCCCCAGGCTCATACGAATGCAGATCATACCGATACAAATTCCCTTCGCGATAACCCTTATATAAAGTCCTTGTGTGCCCCCTTACATAAATTCTGTTGCAGCTGATGGGTGCAGTACTGTCCAACCAAGGGATGGGTTCGTTCACAGGATTTCAATATCGCTGATGTCCTCTGTTAGAGTGGACTGTGCAAACCAGTGAATCAGGAGAGGGAGAGGGTCCAGAAATTACCTCTCTTCTAAAATGGTTCTGCGATTGAAAACCATTTCTGACAGATTTTCACAGGGGGACTGGAAGGAGCCTTGGTTTAACTCCGAGATGCACCTCGAACCTCCGATAGACCTTGGCTGCCCTGTGTAATGCATCAAAAATAACTGCCATTTTGTAAAAGTGTTAAAATCCCTCTTGCAAACAGCGGAATGGCCCTGGCGGCAGACGCTCCTGCCCTGTAATTCCGCTTTTCAAGAGAAAAAGGACAGAAAGGAGAAAACCCCGAGAGAGCTTTATCAGAGGGAAGGCGGTTTTATCCTGGGGCTATGTTAATGCGGAAGTTGGAGAAAGCGGGATGCGGAAAATGCGATGATTGATGATTTCACTTAACGCTCCCTTTCCCTGCAGAAGCGCCGTTTTGGTGACGGGCGGGTAAACGTTCCCGTTCCCGGCAGTCCGCCCCGGAGGCGCTTGGCGGGTGAAATGAACGGTAATCCAGTCGGGAGCATCCTAGGATCCGGTTAATTACGGAGTGCTTTTCTCGCACAACGCCGGGACACAGCGCTCTATGAGAGGAGAGCTCCGTCCAGGAAATCAAATCTTCCTTATCTCTGCTAATTTCACAGGCCTTTCTTCCCCGCCGGCTGTTTTCCGTGTTGTGGAAAGTTGTGAAAATAAATGTGCTTAAAAACGTTTTCCTGTGGGAAATAAGTTTGGGGAGATTCGGGCCCATTTATAACCCAAGTGGGAGCGCCGCGGTGCCCTTGGGCGTGGTTTTAAAAAGGTTGCCGCAACGCTGCTGCTATTCACTGTTGACCTTACTGAAAATGTTCAAATAATCGCACAAGTTTATTCTTCTATTAGTTTTTTCTCCACAACTTTGTTTCCCCTTCTCTCGTGGTGCATCTTCACCCCAAACATTTGTAATGGAAGGGTCCACAGGAGGACCTAATGCCCAGGTGGAGTGGAAACTCTAACTGTCCAATAGCTGATTGACCTGACTAGGGTCAAATGTATAATTGTCTTCGATTCGAATACTGTTCTACGCTTTACTGAGCATGTCTGACGTATTGGAACCCATGACATACTCTCAGAAAGTGCAAAATTCCACCTTTTGATCTTCTTGGTTGCATCAATTGCAAAGACAAGATCAATCGAGCACAGAAAAGTATTTGAATCCAAAAACAATTACGTATTTGACATCGGTCTGGCTGTAATTACCCCTTGATCCACAAGTATGCAAAATTCACTGCTTCACTGTTCAATTGAATAACTGTTCATTTCTGAATTCTGAATCCATAAGTCAGGAAATAAACAAACACTACATTGAGCTTCCTAATTGTTCTGAAATATTCCCGGTTTTCTTTTAAAAGTCTTCAATAATTAGTTTCAATAATTGACTTTCAGACAAAAACTTTTT
The DNA here is from genome assembly GCF_963514075.1 of Conger conger. Taxonomy (NCBI): domain Eukaryota; kingdom Metazoa; phylum Chordata; class Actinopteri; order Anguilliformes; family Congridae; genus Conger; species Conger conger. The sequence continues at coordinate 12,929,957 of NC_083778.1, forward strand.
TGTCACACTCACAATAGCATAGCTGTTTCTTTTGTATAAAATACAGATGATTATATTCTGTATTGGCGGCATGGATGGTGCAGTGGGTAGCACTGCTGCCTCACAGCAAGGAGGTCCTGGGTTCGAATCCCCATAAGCCAGGGCCTATCTGTGTGGAGTTTGCATGTTCTCCCCGTGTCTGCGTGGGTTTCCTCTGGGTACTCCGGATTCCTCCCACAGTCCACAGGTTAGGCTGATTGGAGAGTCTAAATTGCCCATAGGTATGAGTGGGTGAGTGAATGGACTGGCGACCTGTCCAGGGTGTATTCCTGCCTTTCGTCCAATGTATGCTGGGATAGGCTCCAGCCCCCCCCGCAACCCTGTTCAGGATAAGCGGGTTAGGATAATGGATGAATGAATGAATGAATATACTGTATTTCCACTCACTGAGCACTTTATTAGAAACCGACTTCTTCATTTGACCAATCCTGTGGCAGCAGGGCAATACATACATAATCATGCCGATATGGGTCAGGAGCTCTCAGGCTCTAAAATGAGATGTTTCTCACAGATTTTTCATATTTATGGAAAAATGGCTAGTCGTTTTGGAATGAAAACAATGAGAAGGTGACAACCAAAGTGTCAAAATATTTCTATTACAATAATTGTGTGTTCATTTAAACTGCTGGGCTAAATTAGACATAAAAGAGGTCATAAAATCTTAACATAACGGGAGGGCGATTGTGTGAAAGCTGAGAAAAAAATACACCTGGGTTGGTGTGCTTAAATGGACAGAAGGACCACTGGTGACCCACAGCAGACAAGGGGAGGTAGAGAAATCGATCTTTCCTTTATTTCAGAGCAGATGTGCAGATGGGAAAGGAGGAGGACAGGGTGGATTTGGGGGAGGGGGGGGATCAGCTCAGAGAAACAGCATTTGTAGTTTGTTGCCTTGGCAATGTCACTGTCGGGGATTAATAACACATCCCTGAGCTCGTATTTATAAATAAATATATTAATAACATGACGAATACAGCAAGAAATACGCACGGATAATAATCCCCCCCCGTCGCGGTGTAGGGCTTTCAAAGCCATCCAGCTGGTTTCCATGGTGACGGCTGGAGGAAACGCGGGCGATCTTCGCCCGTAGACGACATCTGTGGGGGAGAGAGAGAGGGAGAGAGGGATAGAGAGAGAGATAGAGGGAGAGAGGGAGGGAGAGAGAGAGAGAGGGAGAGAGGGAGGGAGGGAAGGAGAGAGAGGGAGAGAGGGGGCAGAGTGAGAGAGGGAGAAAGAGAGAAAGAGGGGTGAGAGAGGGAAAGAGAGAGAGGGGGAGAGAGGGAGAGGGAGAGAGAGATTGGGGCGTGTGTGCGCCAGCAAATCCAAGGAGGGTGACAGACACCAAACAACAACAAACAAGCCAAACACAACAAACAAGCCAAACAACAACAAACAAGCCAAACACAACAAACAAGCCAAACACAACAACAAGCCAAACACAACAAACAAGCCAAACACAACAAACAAGCCAAACACAACAAACAAGCCAAACACAACAACAAGCCAAACACAACAAACAAGCCAAACACAACAAACAAGCCAAACACAACAACAAGCCAAACACAACAAACAAGCCAAACAAAACAAACAAGCCAAACACAACAAGCCAAACACAACAAACAAGCCAAACACAACAACAAGCCAAACACAACAAACAAGCCAAACACAACAAGCCAAACACAACAAACAAGCCAAACACAACAAGCCAAACACAACAAACAAGCCAAACATCGGAATGCAAAATGAGTGGGGTGGAGATAGTGGGAGGGAGAAATAGGGGGAGAGAGAGAGAGGGAGAGAGAGAGGGAGGGAGGGAGGGAGAGAGATGATGACAAATAAGTATAGTTTAGTGTTAAATGTAAGCTTTAATAACATTGTTGGCTTTACAGAATGTATTGTTATTTTATCATCAAGCAAATTGAATTAAACTGAAGTGAGACTCACTCGCTGACTCCTCACGCAGCCTCTGTGACTCCATACACACTCACTGTGACTCCTCACGGTCACATCAATCCCTTTCGTTTTAAAGCGCCCCCCTCAGGTCCTGCCACAGGCCCCTGCCCCTGACAGGGACGCAGTGGACCCGGCCTGCCCCAGAGCCACACCACATTGCTGTTAATTCAGGTGGCCTAAAAGCACAAACACACATAAACACACACACACACACTCACACACTCTCACAGATACACATAAACACACACACACACACTCACACACTCTCACAGATACACATAAACACACAGACACACTCTCACACACTCTCACAGATACACATAAACACCCACACACACACTCTCACACATACACATAAACACACACTCACATACACATAAACACACACACACACACACATACACATAAACACACACACTCACTCACACTCACACACACACATAAACACATACACACACACTCTCACACACACACACACTCACGCACACATACACATAAACACACACTCTCACACACACACACACTCTCTCACACACACACACACACACAAACTCTCTCACACACACACACACACTCTCACACACACACACACACACGCACAGTGGCAGAGGCAGAGCAGGACAGCTCATTACAGGGCTGATGTTGTGCGTGTTGTGTGTGTGTGTGTGCGTGTGTTTATGTGTATGTGTGAGAGTGTGTGTGTGTGTGTGTGCGTGTTGTGTGTGTGTGTGTGCGTGTGTGCGTGTGCGTGTTGTGCTGACTCTGATCTCTCACTCACAGTGTGGGTGTCAGGAGCCGTATGGGAATCAAAGACAGAAACCACCCTCCGCCACCCCTGCAGTCTGTCATCCCCGCGCAGGGAACAGCCCATAAATACACCCTTTTCATCTTCTCATACTCTCCCTGTGAGGGGTGTTTTACAGGAAACCTGCTGCGACATTGTTTTATAAAGCCTATCAACTACCACCGTGTCAGGCTGTTATTTTATTGTTTCGCACGTCAAAAAAAAATAAAAACCTTCAGCACCTTTTTCCTCTGCACCTACCTGTCTGTTCTCAGAGATTTCCCCGAATCGCACATCAGTAAGGCTTTATGGATGTATTCCTGTGGGCACAATATTAATATTTCCCAGGCTCATTAACTTCCTCATTATCTCTCAGGCAGGTTATTACACTGCGGACGTGTAGTGTACCATTGAGCTGCCTGTAACTCCTTTCAGTAATTTATGTAGCCGGGACGCTCCGATATCACGCACACACACCCCAAACTGAGAGGCTCTCACCACTTAATCTCTCACCACCCGCTGAGGCACAAAGGGGGAAGAGATGATGCTTCTGGAGACCCCGAGGAACGAGTACTGAGAGAGAGAGGGAGAGAGATAGGGAGGGAGAGAGGGAGACAGAGAGAGAGTGGGGAGAGAGAGACATACAGAGAGAATGGGAGAGAGAGAGAAAGAAAGAGAGGGACATAGAGAGAGAGATGGAGAGCGAGACAGAGAGCGAGAGTGGGAGGGAGAGAGGGAGACAGAGAGAGTGGGGGAGAGAGAGACATACAGAGAGAATGGGAGAGAGAGATGGAGAGTGAGACAGAGAGCGAGAGTGGGAGGGAGAGAGGGAGACAGAGAGAGTGGGGGAGAGAGAGACATACAGAGAGAAAGAAAGAGAGGGACATAGAGACAGAGAGCAAGAGTGGGAGAGAGACACAGAGAGAATGGAGGAGAGAGACATACAGAGAGAGTGGGGGAGAGAGAGAGACATAGAGAGAGAGAGAGACAGACAGAGGGAGATAGAAAGACAGAGAGACAAACAGAGAGAGTAGGAGAGAGAGAGAGGAGGAATGGCAGAATGCTGAGGCCCTGTGCCTGCTCTGTTGATAAGCAGCCTGCTCCTGTTGCATCTGTTCATTCTTCTGTTCCCATCAGGGTGAAGCATGCCAGGAGGCCGAGGTCACACACACACGTCTATACACACACACACACACACAAACACACACACACACACACACAGTAAAAGCAGTCGTCTGGCAGTCGGAGGGTTGCCGGTTCGATCCCCCGCCCGGGCTGTGTCGAAGTGTCCCTGAGCAAGACACCTAACCCCCAAATGCTCCTGACGAGCTGGTCGGCGCCTTGCATGGCAGCCAATCGCCATTGGTGTGTGAGTGTGTGTATGAATGGGTGAATGAGAAGCATCGATTGTACAGCGCTTTGGATAAAGGCGCTATATAAATGCCAACCATATACCAACACACACACACATGCATATACACACATATACACACACACACACACACACACACACACAGAGCTGTGGCAGAGGCAGCAGCTGGCACTGTTCTCTATTGGCACCTACTGGTCATTGTGAAGTACTGCAGAATGGACAGCCAGCAGTAGTTCAGACGGAGGACTGCACGCTCTTTCCAATCACTTTTTTTCACCTCCTATCTCCTGTCCTTGCACCTTTTCCTGCTCCCAGCTCCACCCACTGGGAAAGGTTACAAAAGAGAGAGGAGAAAAGGGTAATTGAGACACTGAATTATATAAATCTCCTTCTGAAGTCAGCTACAGAAGCAGCCCGATGTCGAGAGGTGGATTCACAGGTTGATCACTTATGCGTCACACTGTTTGACTAAAATCCCTGAATAGCATATCAGGAAAGTTTCACATCAAGATTACCCAGCCAGAGTCAGTGTTTAAACCCGCACACAAAACCCGCCCACAGTCGCTCGCTCGTGAGGAACGGTGTGGTCGCACTCTCTCCGCGGAATGGAGGCTCCCAGCTGTTACCAGGGAAACAGGGAAACAGGGATGCTGGGCGTGTGCGATCGCCACTGTCCGGTTCTGCCTGCCAGAGCCCCGTCACCATGGTATTCGCTGGTCCTCCTGGCCTGCACCTGACCTGCACCTGGCCTGCACCTGACCTGCACCTGGCCTGCACCTGGCCTGCACCTGACCTGCACCTGGCCTGCACCTGGCCTGCACCTGGCCTGCACCTGACCTGCACCTGGCCTGCACCTGAACTGCACCTGGCCTGCACCTGAACTGCACCTGGCCTGCACCTGACCTGCACCTGGCCTGCACCTGAACTGCACCTGACCTGCACCTGGCCTGCCTGAAATTCCTCACTGTACTTTCCTGAGCCGACCAAGAGGACCAGAAGACTGGGTCTTCACTTACATGCAAGTATTTCATAGGTTCCAATACACGAAACAGGCAGAGTAAAGCAGAGAAAAGTATTTGAATCCAAAACAATTGCGCCCTGTATTTGACCCAGGTCTGGTCTGAACCCCTGCCCGTCTGAAATGTGGAGATTCAGCCTCTCACTGCAACCAAGCCAGATACACTCCACTTAATGCCAGCTGCACGGAAGTTATCCAAACCCCCCCCCCCCACCCGCACCCCCGCTCCCCTCTTACACCTATCCTTTACCAGGGAGCGCACACAAGCAGCGTCATCTGGAAGGAGATTCCCAGGCATTTGTCCGCCTGTCAGCGGCAGACGCCGGAAAAACACTTGTGACCGAATCCCAGCCGTTAGCGCTCGCGGCGCGGCTAATCGCAGGCTTCACCTGAAGCAGCTCTGCCTCTCGCTCAGGGTGCCGTGACACACAGCCACTGCTCAGACGTGTTTGCTGCCGTCTCCTTTTTAAAGACTTCTTTCCCTCCGGAGCACTTGGTGTGCATGGCCAAAATGGCCTGTAGCGTAGTGGTTAAGGTGCATGACTGGGACCTGCAAGGTCGGTAGTTCTAATCCCGGTGTAGCCACAATAAGATCCGCACAGCTGTTGGGCCCTTGAGCAAGGCCCTTAACCCTGCATTACTACAGGGGAGGACTGTCGCCTGCTTAGTCTAATCAACTGTATATCGCTCTGGATAAGTGCCAAATGCCATTTATGTTATGAAATGTTTGGCAAACTCCAGATGCATGGTTTTGTTTATTGTGCTCAGTCAGGGCTGTCTTCGTGCCACCCTTCCAAAGAGTTTGTTGGAGATACCATTATATGATTATTTTTGAAACTTGGGGACCACAAGATGCAACCAGTCGCTGTAATTCTTGAACTGTAATCGTTGGGCTTTTTCTTTGGCATCCCTCGCCATCCGTGGGGACAATGTGCACTTGCGTCCTCCTCTTGGCAAGTATGCAACCGTTCCTTATGTTTTAGGTTTTTTTATTATTGCCCTGACAGTGCTAAGTGGCGTGTTTAACCGTTTATGTAATTTTGGGACCCGCTGCCAGACTTGTGGCGGTCAATTACCATCTGTCTCTTCTGAGCTGACAGTTCTTTGGCTTTTCCCATGCTGATGGATGACAGAGGGGATTTTGCATGCTCTTTACCTCATTTTCATCCTCGAGCGAAGCAGGCAGTGATGGAATGACACAATATAGTTCCTTTAGACAAACTCTAATTAGATAACATTTTATTGACAATTTCATTTTGATATTGCTTATAACATAGAGATTACCATTCACATTCACACTGCAAACAGCATACCAACTAAAACAACGTGGTTTCATAACCCACAAACAAAGAAAATGGATGGTGTAGTACAGGTGCATAGAGAGGGGGAGAGTCAGATACAACCCCAGTCTTAGCATTTCAGAACAGGGGAGTGCGAACTGGTACAGTAATTACATCACAATTACATGACATTACACAATTACAATAATTACATTGCAAGCTGTCTCCACCGGCTGCACAGATGGTGCAGTGGGTAGCACTGCCGCCTCAGAGCAAGGAGGTCCTGGGTTTGAATCCCCGTCAGCTGGGGCCTCTCTGTGCAGAGCTTGCATGTTCTCCCCGTGTCTGCGTGGGTTTCCTCCGGGTACTCCGGTTTCCTCCCACAGTCCAAAGACATGCAGGTTAGGCTGATTGGAGAGGCTAAATTGCCCGTAGGTATGAGTGAATGGTGTGTGTGCCCTGCGATGGACTGTCGACCTGTCCAGGGTGTATTCCTGCCTTTTGCCCAATGTATGCTGGGATAGGCTCCAGCCCCCTGTGACCCTGTTCAGGATAAGCAGGTTAAGATAATTAATGAATGAACGAATGTCTCCACCTTCTGTGCAGGATTTCAGACATATTCCTTTGTATTGGGCTCATTCTATGTAGAATATAGCTAACAGGCCATTTGAGTGGCCATGAGGTCATTAGGATAATTAGCAGAACATACGTCTTCTGCTGTTTTTATGCTGGAGTGCTTTTATGTGTTCGTCAGGGTCTGAGCTGTGTGGAATTTAATACTCCCATTCCCGCTTATAAATGGACCGGTTTCATTGCACCGTTGCCAATTAAGCTTTTATGTGCAATTCATGCGGACGTCTTGGTACTTGTAACGGCTGCCGATAACATTTAACATCAAAAACAGTCTTTTCACTATTTTATTGCCAATCTAGTGATCTTACACTGCCGTCAGTACAAGCTTCATTTAAGTCTGAGGTTTGGTTTCTTTCTTTTTTAAACGAAGTGCTGAAACGTACCGTTTGAAACGTTGCCTGATGATAAAAGTTCAGTGTTTCGCCGAGAACAGCTAGCTCTGCCAAGCAACACGGCCGGGTAAAGTAGAAGGCTACCAAAAATACTTTTAGCTTTCACCCTGCTCCTTCAGCGGTGGCCATTAATGAAGCCATGCCTTACAGAGCACTTTCCCTCCCCGAAAAACCACTGCCACAGAATTGCGCGGCATACATAATTTAATAATTTAAAAACCTTCTCGTGTGGATGAGCCTTCCTGTCAGCTCCCACCCGCCCACCATTTTAGAGTGCTAACCCCGGCGCTCTGATGGAACAATTACGAACGCGTAGGAAAATGGCTCGTTGAAAAGTTCACACGACTGACAGCGAAACGTCCCCGGTTCCAGACAGCGAGCGTGTTCATAAATCAGTAGGATCTGAGAGGGCAGGGCGGCGGGGGGGGGTGAGGTCCCGTCAGACACACGCGTGTGCGGGGCCGTGTGAGGCGACGCACGGATCCCCGGCAGCTTCTTCTCAAGCAGTAATTATTTTTTGAATACCTGAGTATTTTCGCGGAGGCGTCATGAGGGAGGGAGAGTGGTGGGCTGTGTGCGACTCGAGGGTAAAGGGAGATCCCGGCGCTCCAGTCGTTCCTTTGCCTGAAGCAGTTTAAGGATGGTGGGAATGCTGATTCACTCTCACCTCAGTCCCACCGCACCATTTTCTACAGCATCAGAGCTTCGAAGAGGCACAGGGAGGTGTGTTCGTGTCGACACTCAGGCTAAAAAGGCACAATGCGTGTCACTGGGACGGCACCTTATAGGTACATAGAATTGCACCCGTAGTCCTGGATTTAGATACTGTCATTCAGTGGTTACCAAAGCTCTTCTTGGGTACTCCCAGCCAGGACCAGGATTCAAAATGGCTGGAAACAAATCATTAGAGACGGGGATAAGTCAAGCTACAATCAAGCCTATGCGCATCGTAGAGATGTGGACTACAACACCGGCAAAG
>NC_083778.1:12943406-12995906 GCF_963514075.1 Conger conger
GCCGTGAGCAGCTGAACAGAAACCTGTGCCCAGGTAATTTTCTTTGAGAAAAAAACTCTTTGAGAAAAAAAGCCCATCCTCCGCTGGCTGACAAGGTGTTATGGGAGATGGATAGAACAGAAATGTGTTGTATATATATATAAAAAAAAAAAAAACATAACACATGGGTTTGGTGCCATTAACAAGCAGGTGTTACTAGTGCCATGAGAACAACTTTCACTTCAAATCACTTCAAAATGTCGCCACGGCATGAAATACATGAAGTTTCATTTTGGATCAAATGTCAATACTTTTGACCAAAACTTGCTTTTCAGGCAAACACCAGACCTGAACCCCAAATTAGCAAGCAATCTAAAAACTGCATTGTTTTTTTTAAAAGAGTTTCCATTTTGTATAAGTGTTTTTCCAGAAGTTTTCAAACTCCAGCAAACCATACATTTGCAATGCGTCTCCATCCCCCTCTATCTTCAGGTAGCCGTGGACTCCATCATGAAACTCTCCCCCTGGCAGTGGTACCACTCAGCAGGATCCAAATGCAATCTGTCCTCACCACCCCGAAAAGGAAAATGGCTCTTAGAAGAACATTCACACCGGGCTGTTTTCATTTCACTGTTGATAGAATCCAGACGTACGACGTTTGAATTATTCAGTTATGGCTCTCTGCGCCTTAGCTCTCCTAATGCTAATGCCCGACTGATTGGTCCCGGCCAAAAGCAAACAATCCCATCATGCACCGGGCCTGGCCTGTCTGCCTATGCTTTTAAGAGCCTTTGCGGACGCATGATGGACTCTTTTAGCGACGACTGGCTCAGTTTGGTCTGGCAAGGAACTCGTTCAGTTCAGAATTTGGTCTGGGCAGGGCTTCTAAGTAATAACTGACTTGATGGTCTGGTCTGTGCTTTGACTCCTTATGACTGACTGCATGATTTGGTCATTGAGCCATGACAGACACATGATGGACTCTTTCAGTTAAGACTGACTCAATTTGGTCTGTGCATAGATTCTTAGTTTTGACTGACTCAATGATTTGGTCTGTGCATAGATTCTTAGTTCTGACTGACTCAATGATTTGGTCTGTGCATAGATTCTTAGTTCTGACTGACTCAATGATTTGGTCTGTGCATAGATTCTTAGTTTTGTGTTGTGTTGTGTGCAGGATCTCCCACAGTAATAACAGACTGGATGATTTGGTCGGTATTAGGACAGGTCCAAAGTCATAAATTGTGCTTTTCCACAGTGGTCCATCCCAGTCTCATCCCCATCACACTCCCTCTTCCTTGCAGTTGTTCAGGATTCGCTGACTGACTGATCTGTCACTTTTCATTGCCAAAATGGTAATATAATAATTTACCATTTAATTGAGATTAATGTATGATAAAATCCCCTTTCCCCCCACATTATTTTTGGAAGCATCTTGCCACAAGATTAAATTCTGAAAAAATAATTGTTCACAGAACTGGGTCCTTTAGACAGCAGCACAATTCTAGCAGAACATCCATTTTCATCGACACCATCTAAAGAATTTAATTTATGCACTAGGCTCAGGTGTCAGCTGCAAATTCCTAAGACTGATATCAATGTGTTTTCGATTTGATATTTACCTCCTGTTAAGATGATAATAAACCCAGTATACTGACGAATCTCCATAAATGGATCTTTGGACCATAACCTTTAAACACAAATGTCAATCTAATTAAACGAATATATTTTAATTTTCCGCTTAAAACTAAATCCATATATTTGCGTCTGAATTCTGCCGGAAAGTTTGTACAAAATGCAATAATAATTAAGGGAGGTCATTGGAAATCGCAAGCTAAAGTGATCTATGGGAAATCAAGGTTTTGAGAGATCAGTGAACTCTTTGGTTGCACTGTCAATTCTTATATAGACCCAATCACAGCCAACACAGCCCACGATGACAACTGGGAGGGACCACCAATGTCTCTCCTCCCATTGGTCACACTAAAGCGAGGGATGGAATTCAGGGCAACAATTGGCAGGAGGCCACCATTTTACTTTTGGTCACACTTCACAATAAGGTTCACGAATTGGCATCAACTAATATAGTTCTTAACATGAATTAATGATGGACAAATGCAGTAATTAACCATGAAACTTTTACTTAGTTCATGCATTTGTTAACAACTAACTAACATATTTGGTACATGAAATTTATACATTAGGATGAACTTCTAATTAGTTAACCATTAACAAATACATTAACTGACTTTTTCATTGCAATATGTACTGGCAAAAACTAATGGAGTTGTTAACATGAATTAATGATGTACAAACACATTAACAGACCCGTAAAGATCAACTTCACAGTAGTAGCGATTTAACTATAATAGTTCTTGCCAATTCATGGAACTTCATTGTACGGCGTTACCTTACTTTGTTTCCATTTCAAGGACTATTTTACCGACTATTGACAAAAGAAAAATAAAGTGTTCATTACTGCGACCGTATAGAACTTAAATGGCCGACACAGAGGTCTGGTACTAAACACTGGGCACGGTTCAATGGATGTTTCAATTCTTATCTGGGACTTTAAAGAAGCCATTACCGCGGCAACTGATTCTGACCGCTCGCCCTCCATCACGGGGGGAGAACGAGGGAGCGGGCCCCTCTGCAGCCAATTAAAACGTCCGGCGGATTTAATACGCCGTGACTCACCTGCGCCCTTCAATTAATCCTCCCCCTAAAAAACGGGAACGAAGCTACTCCTCGAGGGCCCCGCTGGTCTTCGGCCGTTTCTGCGTCTCACAAGCCTCGGGTCCAGGGACCGCGGACAGGCGAATTATCCTTCATCCTGTCCGCACCGTCCTTCCCTGTCCTGCCCTGGTTTGAGGGAACACTGACTGCGTCAACACAGGGACTGGAGCATAAAGAAAAGCCCGACACAACCATTATCAAGGACAAGTCCAAAGCACTGACACCGCTATTATTTAATATCAACAGATATTTTAATAATAAACATGAACATAATTCACACAAATTCAGCAAATATAGACAACGCAAAACACCGAGGTAGCCCGAGCACCTCACAATAAATCACTGAACGCCTGGCGCACCATGGGTTTAAAACATCGCAGTGGATTAATAGCCCAGGTCAGGAACAAATAGGCGCCATCTTTAAAGTGTGAGCTTCTTGAACATCGTCAGAAACAAAATGTCCTAATCTGATCCCTGTAACAGAGGTAGCAACGTCAGCAGCTCAGTAACAAGCTTAAATGGACGATTCATGCAAGAGCTGGTCGTATTGTGTCATTGATCATGGCTTCTGACATCATACCCCTTAACACAAAATAAACAGTCCTTAATATAGTCTGTAAATATCAAACAGTCATTCATGAGACAAGCATGGCTGAATAATGCAGATATTGCACCATGTTCATCACACGTAACTCACCCCGTTCTCCCCACCGAGACCAGAGCAGCCACTTTAATCCTCATCTCTTCTTAACACTGACAATAAACATCTCCATATACCTTCAACGGCTCAGCTTTGTCCTTCAAATAAACCAAACTGCATATCTGTGACTGGTGACTGCTCAACTACCCAAAAAAGGCGGGGTGTTGGGTCCGGTTCTGGAACTGACAGCTGATTGGTTCCTGCAGGAGGAATGTTGGGGTCTCGTGTGGCCTGACGGGTGGGGGCGGATGTGTGGCGTGCCCCTCGGGTCCGACTGGGTCCCCTCTGCAGTGCGCTACGCTCCGCCCTGCTGCTGCCTCTTCTCCAGAAAGAACTAGAGGTGGAGAGACGGCATTAAGAGACCGACTGAGGCAGAGAGAGTGGCTACGGGCGCCATTTTACCCCCCACCCCCCTGCTAAATGACACACATCACTACATCAAGGAAAACACATTCCACACTGTCCTGGGGATACCCGCCTCTATAAGAGTCATATTGCAAGAACAGTTGACAGGAGGCCAGGACAAGAGGACAACTGTAACTTCAAACTTGTCAGAAAAATGGTTCATGTCTTTTAAATCAAGTTTTTTGCGGCCTCTTTACCCGTTTACCTCCTTGAAAGGGACTTGAGGAAAGAAACAAATCACTGTGCACAGAGACCTTTCCCAGTAAGAAAACACATGCTAACTCACTCATTTATATGCAATTAATACATTTTAAAGATCACGCGATAAAAAATAAAAAACGCTGCATACAGTAACGTCATAGGAGTTCAACTGCCAAAGTGACTGTGAATTAAGCATTAAAACTTAAAATTTAATTAGAAAAGCTCTAGGTAACGTGCCAGTTGTGACTTGTACAGTCCAGGGGAGGGGGGGGAGGGGGGGGAGGGGGGGGGGGGGGGGGGGGGGGGGGGGGGAGTAGTAGAAGGGTGAAATGGGGGATCATTCAGTGTTTTGTGTCTGTGTGTAGCCGTGTGGTTGTTGGAGAGGTCAGACTGTAGGAGGGGATCATTCAGTGTTTTGTGTCCGTGTGTAGCAGTGTGGCTGTCGGAGAGGTCAGACCATTAGTAGGGGGGTGGAGGGGGGATCATTCTGTGTTTTGTGTCTGTGGCTGTTGGAGAGGTCAGACTGTAGGAGGGGATCATTCAGTGTTTTGTGTCCGTGGTTGTTGGAGAGGTCAGACTGTAGGAGGGGATCATTCAGTGTTTTGTGTCCGTGTGTAGCAGCGTGGCTGTTGGAGAGGTCAGACTGTAGGAGGGGATCATTCAGTGTTTTGTGTCCGTGGTTGTTGGAGAGGTCAGACTGTAGGAGGGATCATTCAGTGTTTTGTGTCCGTGTGTAGCCGGGTGGCTGTTGGAGAGGTCAGACTGCAGGAGGGGGCTGGAGGGGTGGAAGGCGTACCTTTCGGACGCTGCCGAAGGCGGGGCCGAAGGCGGGCTGCACGCGGGTGCTGGCTTTGATCCAGTCGGGCAGCTTGTGCAGCGTGGCGGGCCGTGAGTACCGCCGGTCCAGCAGCAGGATGCAGGCGTAGTCGCCACGGTGACGGATCGCTCTTCCTGTAGGGAGAGGGAGGGGGCGGTTAGATGGGAACTGGCAACTCATGGTTCTCCATCAAGCACAGACATGCACACAGGAAGGCACACGGACACACATAGACACACACACAGGCAGGTGCACACACGCACAGCGACAGACACACACACAGGCAGACACATGGGTACACACATGCACAAACACACACAGAGACAGATACATGCACACACACACACACACACACACACACACACACACAGAGTCACAGACACACACACACTCTCTCACACACACTCTCTCTCACACACACTCTCTCACACACACTCTCTCACACACACTCTCTCACACACACTCTCTCACACACTCTCTCACACACACACACACACACACACACACACAGGCAAGTCAGTGTCCAAAGCCTTTCCAAAAAGGTCACCCTGCACAGAGCGCAGCCTCCCTACCTATGGACTGATTCACAGCCTTCATGCAGAGGTTTTCAACCAGCGCCTTCCCAGGGCTCCTGCCCCCGACGTGAGGCTGCAGTCAAACACAGAGCAGAGGTGACACAGCGCAGCGGAGAAACACACTTCTGTACTCACGTCATTCACGACTGTAAGGGCCGACCACACCAAGAACTACCGCTATAAACGATAACTATAACCACAACTGAGCAATGCCCTCCTGTACATAGCCATATTTTACATTAAACCTTGTAAATTCGGACGGATTTTGATTGCCTGTCGGTGTTTGTATCATTCATGCAGCTGAACAAAATTGTTCTGAAAGTGATCCCAACGATATTGTTTGTCTCCGTCGTTGTTGTTATAGTATAGAAATTTCATTTAAAACTATACATTATTGTTCTTGGTGTGGACGGGCCTCAACTTAAAATGAACCATGAAATGGATGACGTTTGACCAGAGCAGAATCAAAGGCTACTCTGACTCACCATGTTCTTGTCCAGATAGGCCATCTTCTCCTGCAGCTCTGGGGACTTGATATTGGGGTACGGCATCCCAACCATGACAACGCACCTGCAGACACAGGACACGCCGGCATTAACAAACCACAGCCACCGCACCCATCCGCCACAGTGGAGCAACTTTCAATTTGTGTTTTATAATGATTCAAGGAAAACATTTCCAATTTTGGTCCAAGTATGCATATTTGTTCTGGAAATATGAGCTAATTTCCCACACTGTTCGCAAAACGATTTCCCACGTGACATGTTTTTGCCTAAGTATCGGATGACGTTGCTAAATATAACCCCCAGAGTCCACGTAATCTGCCTCTTTGAGAGCCTTTTGACACCTTCTGAGAACCCTGTTGATCTTCTAGATGAGTAAAATGTTGTTTATTTTGCTCCTCAATCCCTCTCCTTCATTATTGTATACTCTCCACATAAGCTACACTTTTGCCACTGTCCATGTTCACCCTGAGAGCTGATGACAGCAGGGGTTAGGGACTTCACAAAAAGTCTCTGTGAATGTTTCGTGGGTGTTTTAGACAGGACAGGAAGGGAACGCTGACGCACACGGGCCTTAAAAACACAAACCCCACTCCAGCAGGACGGGCAGGCTGGGGAAATCACTGCTTCGCAATCCACTCCTCTCTGCTTTTTCTGAGGCCTTAAATCCGTCTCAGAGCGCCCCGAAAGGCGGGGAGAATTATCCCGGCTCGGCCGGGAAAGACAGGACGGGACAGAGCGGAGCAGCGAAGGCTAATTGTGTCTGAGCGAGGGAGGGAGAGATAAGGACCGGGGCGAGAGGCGCCCCTTCAGCGGGACGCTGGGAGACTCCAGGAGCTCACGGAACGAAGAGCTCAAAGTTTAACAGGGTGACGCGGTGCACTAAAGAGAAACATTCTTGGACTGTGTGGTAGGAAAGGTGGACATTTTCTGTGTGAAATGTGTACTTTCCTTATTCAGCTTAAACATAAGTTGTGAGGATGTACGGTAGCAGACCAGCAGACTCTTGAATGTCCAAGACAAATGTCTCAGAGACAACGGCTGTGTTCAAAACCGCAAACTAGCATACAACCCGGAGTCATTTTCAGGCAGATTTTCATTGAAGTATGCGGTTTGAAGACAGTCACTCATGGTTTATCTTCTTGACCGCAGTCAGAGGCTCACCTGCCTCATATTCACACTGAAAGAGTGACCGCAGTCAGATGCTCACCTGCCCAGCTCGTCAGAGAAGTTGATGCCCTCGCTCATCTTGCCCCCGACGACAGAGAGCAGCAGCGCCCCCGTCAGGGAGCCCCCGGTATGACCGCAGCGCTGCGGGGAGATCAGGCACAAACCGGTCACAACGTCTCCACTGCTTCGACTCAGAAACAGGGTCACGTTCAGCCCCCGCTGAAACACAAAACGCATCGTTTCGACCGCAGGCTCGAGGAGCCGGTCAGCGCCTACCTGGATGCACTTGGAGTACTCCGTCAGCACCTGCTCCACCTGGCTGGCTTTCTTGGGCTCCTGGAAAATCTGCGAGGCCATTGAGCAAGAGTGAGGCCAAGAAGAGCAACAACACAATGTTTTATGTTTTACTGCTGACAAGGCAGCCTGTAGCATCGTACAGGACACGACTGGGACCCTGGAAGGACGGTGGTTCAAGCCCTAGTGTAGCCACGATAAGATGCGCACAGCATAACCCCACATTGCTCCAGGGGGGATCGTCCCCTGCTTAGTCTAATGAACTGTAAGTTGCTTTTGGATAAAACGCTGTGATGCGATGTGATTGTGATATCATCATGCTCTAAGTGGTTTGTGATAAATGGCAGGCATTTATATAGCGCCTTTATCCAAAGCGCTGTACAATTGATGCTTCTCCATTCACCCATTCATACACACACTCACACACCGACGGCGATTGGCTGCCATGCAAGGCCCCGACCAGCTCGTCAGGAGCATTTGGGGGTTAGGTGTCTTGCTCAGGGACACTTCGACACAGCCCAGGCGGGGGATCGAACCGGCAACCCTCCGACTGCCAGACGACTGCTCTTACTGCCTGAGCCATGTGATTGTGATGTCGTACTGTCAGTAGTTTGATTGTGAGGTCATGCTCTAAGTGGTTTGTGATTGTGATGTCATGCTGTAGGCAGCATGCGATTGGCCGGTCCCCACCTTCTTCTTGGCAGAGAGCCTCTCCAGGGCCCCGCTGGTGCCCCAGTGCGTCAGGACCCGCCTCTCGTACTCGTACGAAGGGAAGAAGCACACCACCCCGCCCGGCACCACGTTGCACAGGTTCGACAGGATCCGCCCCACCTCGTCCATCTGCAGCCAATCACAGAGGGAGACGGGTGTGCGCAACAGCCCAGAGGCCAATCAGATTCACTTCCCCATCAGCCATTTCAAACCATTGTGAGGTTCGGTGAATAAAGCAACAGAATGGTATTACTTGAAGGCCCTCACGCATAAGCTTTCTCCTCCTAGTTTTAGTATCTAAAACGCCCACAAAACATTCACAAAGAGCAGTGATGTAGGTGTTTTTTAAGTCCCTAACCCTGCTCCCAGAGTGCCCCAATGGTCAGCACTCTGTGCTAACATTTAGCAACGTCATCCGATAATTATGCAGAAACATATGCCATGTCACATGGGAAATCAGTTCACAGTTCGTAAAAATAGCAACTTGAAAATATGCATACTTCTACCAAAATATATATTTTTTTACTTTAATCAGTTTTAAGCTCCAAGATCATAGGAAAAGCTTAAAAACAGGAAAACTATGTGCGTTTAACCCTGCATTAGGTACAAGTATTTGTTAAGGTATAACATAACGGTGCACGAGGTAGTGTTAGATTTCTGTGTTTTCAAGATGCAACTGAGTTAGAATGTTCTGCTCCTATTCCCACACCTTCAAATGCATGTCCCCACAGTCACCCTGTTTTCCCCAGTCTATTTAAATTTCCTTTCCTGGTCTTGATTTGAGGTCTAGGTGCCGACAATCATTTGTCTTTGGCCTAACCAGGAAACCCGTCAATAGAAATGATCATATCTAAAGGAGTGCTTTGTCACAAAAAATGAAGCACTTCCTTTCAGATCGTTTCCATTTGTTGAGAGACTGAATATAAACAGTGTCATTATCAGTAAGGAGTGTGTAAGATTGGAGACAGCTCAGGAGAACGTACACATTACCTGGAACCACAAATAAAGAGCAGAACTCGTCTTACACCCTCAAATTTCCAGGAACGGCTCTTTCTTTCCGGAACGCGATTTTGAAGTACCAGTAGCGAACAGTTACAATTAAGAAGAAGAAACAAGAATTTCTCCAGCAGTCCGAGCTGGGCCTGGCCCTCACCATCTGTGGCGTTTCCCGGTTCTGGAAGGTGAACTCCAGCTCCTGCCCCGAGGGACCGCTGCACAGCACTATGGGTAAGATATTCTCCGGGGGGGTCACATGACCTGCAGAGCAAATTCATAGTAATGAGGAAGCACGCAGCTTAGACTCCACCCATTCGCAGCGTGCCTCGTCATTGACCAGTAAACCGTTTAATCCTTTCAAGAGTCATCCCCCAAAACTCTTAAATCACTGTTTCAAAACCATCAGTGTTATAACGTTCGGTTATTCAAATGACATCTTTGTAATGTAAACGTGCACTAATCGCTGCCGTTTCAAGCCTAACTGGCAACGAACACAAAAATAACTACTAAATGAAATGAAGAAATGAGCCCCTGCTTGTGAGCAGGGTGAAGCGCCCTGCACCAGGGCGGGAATGCTGCCGCTGACTGCACTGGACACAGCGATGGCGAGGAACAGCGCTCACCGCAGGAGAACTCAGCGATGCGATCCACAGACACGCCGGCCGACAGCAGCAGCTGGTCCTTGAAGTCGGACACCTGTGAGCAGAGCAGACCCTTAGTGCCCCTAATACACCCCAACACACCACCCCTAGTGCCCCTAGTACACCCCAACACACCACCCCTAGAGCCCCTAATACACCCCAACACACCATCCCTAGAGCCCCTAATACACCCCAACACACCACCCCTAGAGCCCCTAATACACCCCAACACACCATCCCTAGAGCCCCTAATACACCCCAACACACCATCCCTAAAGCCCCTAATACACCCCAACACACCACCCCTAGAGCCCCTAATACACCCCAACACACCATCCCTAGAGCCCCTAATACACCCCAACACACCACCCCTAGAGCCCCTAATACACCCCAACACACCATCCCTTGAGCCCCTAATACACCCCAACACACCATCCCTAAAGCCCCTAATACACCCCAACACACCACCCCTAGTGCCCCCAATACACCCCAACACACCACCCCTAGAACCCCTAATACACCCCAACACACCATCCCTAGAGCCCCTAATACACCCCAACACACCACCCCTAGTGCCCCTAATACACCCCAACACACCACCCCTAGTGCCCCCAATACACCCCAACACACCACCCCTAGAACCCCTAATACACCCCAACACACCATCCCTAGAGCCCCTAATACACCCCAACACACCACCCCCTAGAACCCCCCTAATACACCCCAACACACCACCCCCTAGAACCCCTCTAATACACCCAACACACCATCCCTAAAGCCCCCTAATACACCCCAACACACCATCCCTAAAGCCCCCTAATACACCCAAACACAAACTGAAGAGGGTACGAGTATGAAGATTATGTTTACATTACATTCACATTCATTTGCAGATGCTTTTATCCAAAGTGATTCAAAATAAGCCCATTAAAAGTAATTGGAACGATAACAGGACCATCATCGTGAAAATTATGGAAAATCATCAGAAATTTCCATGTTCCTCCAGAGCAGTCATCTAACATTTGAATGTGTTTATGGCAGCCTGTAGCCTAGTGGTTAAGGTAAATGACTGAGACCTGGAAAGTTGGTGGTCCAAGCCCCGGTGTAGCCACGATAAGTTCCGCACAGCCGTTGGGCCCTTGAGCAAGACCCTTAACTCCACATTGCTCCAGGGGGGATTGTCCCCTGCTTGGTCGAATCAACTGTAAGTCACTTTGGATAAACGCATCAGCTGTAAAGTGATCTGAAAGATCTTACGGGCTGCATGGTTCCCCCGGCGATGATGACGGCCCTGCAGTCCTTCAGCACCGGGGCGAAGTGCACCGCCGGGTTCAGCAGCAGGAACTTCACACTGCTCTGAGCCAGAACCCCTGCAGAACCACACACAGAACCCAGAACCCAAACGCTGAAGCGCCTTCAACGAGCATACGCAGAGAATATCTGTGCAACAGCTACACTGCAAAAACCAAAAAGAAGTCTTACATTTAGACTTAAAATCTTCTTAATTTTTTGGTTAAAATGGATTAAAAATATCGCCAATGAGGTGAGAGAGTTTCACTCAATTCAAGATTTTACAATCAGGTAAGATAATTTACAAATGAAGTCTTTCAAGTTAGTGTTTGTCAATAGATTTTAAGTCTCATTAGAAAAGAGACGATGAAGATGAAAGATTGATGAATTGCATGATGCTACATGGGTGGATTGTAGTGCAGTGGTTGAGGTAAATTACTGGGACACGCAATGTTGGTGGTTCTAATCCCGGTGTAGCCACAATAAGATCCACTCAGCCGTTGGGCCCTTGAGCAAGGCCCTTAACCCTGCATTGCTCCAGGGGAGGATTGTCTCCTGCTTAGTCTAATCAACTGTACGTCGCTCTGGATAAGAGCCAAATGCCAATAATGTGATGTGATGATGCTGTTGACCTGACAGTGTGTGGAGGTCCCAGAGACTCAGGATCACCAGTCCACAGGCAGAATCATTTGGGAACCCCTGAACTATAGACGAGCTTCACACACCTTGCCTCTGGACCACGACCCGTCCATCTTTGTTGGCGTTGGTGAGAGCAAGGAGGAAACCCTCCACCTGCATCATGGGGGAGGACATGCTGGTCTGCCTCCCCTCTTCTGCCCCCGTCTGGTCAGGAGTGGGTACTGCAATGCCACAATGATAAAAACTTGTCATGCTTTTTCTAATTGGGATTTTTTACTGAAGGTACGATTGACATAGTACATTATGTTGACATATGTGAGTCATGGAAGACGCATTATACACAAGAAATGCATCAGTCAGGTAAAAGGGGAAGCGGCGCATGCCAAAAGGAAGTCCCACAACAGCTATCTGCAACGCAGTGTGGTTCTGTGCAGAAATCACTTCTGTTCAGGACCAGTATTGTTACGTATAGCAATTATAAAAATCAGAAATGAACCTAGATCTAGAAAGGTGTTTAAGTCAATAAATTTTAACTGATCAATTAAGTGCTGTGTAACAATACACGGCTCTCCGGGACCAGCGTTGCCATGACGTCAGCGACACGCTCCGCCGGTTTGCCACGCCGGCGCTGACCCGGGTGTTCTCTGGCGCCTGGACCGACCTGTCTGTGCCTTCTGCCCGTTCTGCAGGGACTGCAGGAAGTGGGCCAGCCCCTCCGTCCTCCGGTTCTCCTTATTGGACGAGGCGACCTTCGCCCCCGCCCCCTGGTACCGCTCCACAAAGCCGCACAGCTGCACAGACAAGAGGCCACGGGTTAACGTCATTTTTCAGGTCGCCGTCCGTGTGTGTGTGCGCACCACTACATCACGGGTTCTCAATTCATTTTCTGCCCGGTCCACTTTCTAGGATTCAAATGAGTTTGCGGGTTTGCCACTGTTCATTTACTTGCTTTGCAATTGTCTGTCAATCCTGTCTAGATTCCACTTTCGGAAGGTTTGGCTCATGACGCACCAACGTGGAGGCAGTTGTGGAGGTGATCGTTGGTAATTCTGTTTATTTTGATTTAGTTGACTTTTCTCAACATCGCTTGTTTTATTCTGTTCATTATATGATCCAATTTTTCTGCTCCGTCTTGTTTACAGTTCTCTGAACATCAAGACAGAGACACACTTTCGAAAGTTTATTGCCATTATTACTAGGAACCGAGAGACAGAGAGAGAGAGAGAGAGAGAGACAGAGAGAGAGACATTCACTGCTCTAGCATGATGCCATCATTTATACTGGGCAATAAATAAGCCAGTCTGTTCTCGAGCACTGCACCGGAACATGCAGTTCAGCCGCCAAGAAAAACAACATCACGCTCTGTCCCCGCACACGCAAAGGGAGGGAGACAAACTCGCTCTTATTTTATCATTTCCATATAATGGATATTAATGAACCCCCGAGTTACGTCAAGCAAACACACTCCACACAGAAAGCCACTTCACTGCTTTACCTCGATAATCCAACTGCGAGCCTGACCTCGGCCAGCCACGTTCGGTGGCTCAGCACATCGATCAACAGCACACTCGTTTAAGAGAGAAAGCCTCTCGCAAAAGGCTTCATCACCGTTTTTTCTTTCCTTCTCAGAATTACAAATTTACGGAGACGAGATTTATGGGGGGGGGGGGGGGGGGGAGGAATGGAAATCAGAATAGTGTTAAACAGGAGTGGGTTTGATGGAGTTAAACGGGAGTGGGTTTGTTGGTGTTGGGCAGGAGTGGGTTTGATGGTGTTGGGCAGGAGCGGGTTTGATGGTGTTAAACGGGAGTGGGTTTGATGGTGTTGGCCAGGAGTGGGTTTGATGGTGTTAAACGGGAGTGGGTTTGATGGTGTTGGGCAGGAGTGGGTTTGATAGTGTTGGGCAGGAGTGGGTTTGATGGTGTTAAATGGGAGTGGGTTTGATGGTGTTAAACGGGAGTGGGTTTGATGGTGTTGGGCTGGAGTGGATTTGATGGTGTTAAACGGGAGTGGGTTCAATATTGATTGACAGGGGTGGGTTTTATAAAACCAGAAACAAAAGGCAGTTTGGCAGGAAAAAAAAACAAAAACCGAAATAAAATCAACATGACAGTTTGTGAGCAAAAACTTTTAGGTAACCATCAATAACTTTGTTCCATGCAATTTTAAAAATGCTTACACGGGGAATTTCAGTGCAAGAACTACACCACATACAGTACCAAACAGACCGGCGCTGAACCCGGTTAAACGCTCAGTCACCATGACACGCTTACCTTCCTGCTAATGAGACTCTTCTGGAAGTACCTCTGCACCTGCATTAGTGGAGAAGAACACAGCATCCATCAAACCCGCAGGAAGGAGGCCCTCACACTCTCAGTTTCCACTGCGACTCATCAATACACGCACACTACAGCTTCCGTCAAATCCATTTCACAGGCTTTCAGTCAGAGGGGAAGACGGCTCCGCGTTCTCCGATCGATGGACCTCTGACGACGCGGCCCCGGTCCTTCAGTCCTTCAGCCGAAGCGCAAACTTTCATTTCTACAGCGTGATTCATTACGCTGCCTCGTGGCAGGACTCAAAATTTTTATTTTTAAAAACAGACAGGGCGCTGAGGTGGGCCGTTACCTTGAAGAGGTTAATGTTATCGATCATCGCCCTGAAGAGGAAGTCGTTGATGGTCAGCAGCTCGGTGCCTGGGGGCGAGACGGACGGGAAACGAGGAGTGTAATTAATCCAGCGTTCGTTACGGCACGATCGATGCTCGTCACACAGCTCGGATCCGACACTCACGCCCCGAACAACCACGGGCAACGGACAACAAAGGACAAAACACTCCAACACACACACCAAGAGTGCTGTCACAGACATACTAATAGTGCTGTAATAAACACCCTAATGATGCTCTAATTATTCTGTAATGAACATACAAATAATGTTGTGACAGACACCAGTCACAGTAGAAGACACTAATAATGCTGTCAGAGACACAATGTTCAAAACAAAACATTTGCTTTTACTCCTATATTTAGAATATCTATTACTTTTTCGCTAAACAAGACTAAATTATTATGCCAACGGAGTAAAAACATTTTTCTTATCAAGCAAACAGTACCTTAAACCAAGTTAATATACTACTTGAGAAAAGAAAAAAAAGACTACAACACTATTTTTTTATATGCTGCAAGAGAGGACACACTAATAATCCTGCAACAGACACCCTAATTACTCTCTAATAAAGACATTAATAATGCTCTAGTAATCGAGTAATATAATAGACGTAGGAGGTGTGAAGTGGAGTTGGGTTGTGTTTTGGGACGCTCCTGGGGTGCCCCTCTTACCTGCCTGACAAGTCTGAGAGTGAGGGTTCTGTCCCACCTTCCCTGCAGAGACACAAACCACAGTCAGCCCGCAGCCAAGACGCGACGTCCTCACAACGCCGCGGCAACGCTGTGGCAACGTTGCGGCATTGAAGAAACAATTTCAGCAACGTTGGGAGAACATTTCTGCGTGTGCTGGGGCGGGATGAGCGAGCGCTAATCGCAGGCAGGCCGGGTTTACACGCGGCCGCCGGCAGACCAAACGCAAATGAGCGCTCCAGCCACTACAGCCGAAAAACAAGGCCCGCAGCGGGAGGTGCGACCTCCGCTATCCCCCGACAGGCAGGAGGGTTTAAGCGCTCTGTTACCTCCCAACACACGGACCAGCCCGTCCAGCACGAACAGGATCTGCTTGATGTACATCAGGTTCTTGGCTTTCAGGCGATTCCTGCAAACAGACGGGCGACACTCGCGTCGGTCAAAAACACTCCAGCCAACCGGCAGCAGGGCTGATGTGGAGTTTAACATCTTGACGTTCATCTTAACATCTTATCTTTGAGTTGAGGACAATTGCCTGATGCATAACACACTGTTCAAATAAGAATGAGTCAGGTTCTTTTTCCTTTAAGCTTACAAAATCCAAATTCCTCTCACATAGAAAACAATACGATTGTATTTTGCTATTTGAATGTCTTATTCGATAGTAATAACTAAATAAAGGCTGGTTTTTGGCCTCAGAGGGACTGCAGTAAGTATAGACCACTTCTGGCACCTTGTGGCAGTAAGGGGAAGGACACCCGGCCTCGCGCTGCTGAAACGCAGCTGGTGAGACAGACGCAGAGGCCTTTCTGTGTTTGCCGTGGGCAATTACAGGAAATTAAACATCATGTTTTCATTGGCTGCCCCGGCACTGTTGTATCACCGGGAGGCGAGATTAGCAGTTCCTGTTTATGGAGTACCGCAGTACTGCGCTGAATGAGTTTCATACAAACACAGAAGTATTAAAGCGTCTCAAAAAACATTCCCTGGCTTACGGCTCCCTGCCATTTGTGCCGTGGCGCTGCGGGAACGCCATCTGAACGTCCATCTCAAACACGCTCCACAGCTACTGCTCGTCAAAAGCCCGCTGTTTCTGGTGCAATTCCCCCCCCAGGCAATGTCACACTGCTTAAGTGTCACACACTTCTGCGTTCTGCGCGTTACAGAGGCGAGCTGGACCCATCTCTGGCGATCTCTCTGAAGCCAGGAGCCGAAATCAGCGCAGGGAAGAGGACGCAAACTGTGACGAGGAACAGGAAGAGGAAATTCTCACCTGTAGCGCTCCTGGTACTGGGACAGCTGGGAGTGAGCGCAGCACACCTGAGAGACAGAGAGAGAGACTGAGCCAGAGGCCAACTCCTGTCCAACGCCACTGAGCCAGAGGCCCACTCCTGTTTAACAACAGCAAACTCACTCCTGTCCAACACCACTAAACCCACTCCTGTCCAACACCAAACCCACTCCTGTCCAACACCACTAAACCCACTCCTGCCCAACACCAAACCCACTCCTGTCCAACACCACTAAACCCACTCCTGTCCAACACCACCAAACCCACTCCTGTTTAACAACAGCAAACCCACTCCTGCCCAACACCAAACCCACTCCTGTCCAACACCACCAAACCCACTCCTGTTTAACAACAGCAAACCCACTCCTGTCCAACGCCACTGAGCCAGAGGCCCACTCCTGTTTAACAACAGCAAACCCACTCCTGTCCAACACCACTAAACCCACTCCTGTCCAACACCACTAAACCCACTCCTGTCCAACACCACTAAACCCACTCCTGTCCAACACCAAACCCACTCCTGTCCAACACCACTAAACCCAGTCCTGCCCAACACCACTAAACCCAGTCCTGCCCAACACCAAACCCACTCCTGTTTAACAACAGCAAACCCACTCCTGTCCAACACCACCAAACCCACTCCTGTCCAACACCACCAAACCCACTCCTGTCCAACACCACCAAACCCACTCCTGTCCAACGCCACTGAGCCAGAGGCCCACTCCTGTTTAACAACAGCAAACCCAGTCCTGCCCAACACCAAACCCACTCCTGTTTAACAACAGCAAACCCACTCCTGTCCAACACCACTAAACCCACTCCTGTTTAACAACAGCAAACCCACTCCTGTCCAACACCACCAAACCCACTCCTGTCCAACACCACCAAACCCACTCCTGTCCAACACCACCAAACCCACTCCTGTTTAACAACAGCAAACCCACTCCTGTCCAACGCCACTGAGCCAGAGGCCAACTCCTGTTTAACAACAGCAAACCCACTCCTGTCCAACACCACCAAACCCACTCCTGTCCAACACCACCAAACCCACTCCTGTTTAACAACAGCAAACCCACTCCTGTTTAATAACACCAAACCCACTCCTGCCCAACACCAAACCCACTCCTGCCCAACACCATCAAATACACCCCCTCTGGAACACAATCAAACCCACCCCTGTGAATCACTTTTGAAAAACAAAGCCGCGCCTGTTCAACACCATTGAACCCGAAGGCAAAGGCCAGGCGCCGTGTACGGCACACACTCCTGGTGCCCGGCCAACACACACAAGCACCCGGGCGGGCGCTGGCAACTTCCTGCTTGATCGACAGCCAGCGCGGGCACACAAACCGGAGCCTCTCGCTCAGCAAGTGTTTACGCGTCCCGTCGGAGAGGTCGTCGGGTTCGTGCCGAAAGGACTGGTTTCTCCCGCGGGGCGGGGGCGGGGTTACCTGGGCGGCGCTGATCTCGGAGCTGTGGATGCAGCTGATGGTGTCGGTCAGGTTGTGCGCCTCGTCGATTATCACCACCTGGTCCTTCAGCCTGATGCCCGAGGCGCGCCGCGTGGCCTCGTGGAGCAGCGTCTGATAGGGCAGCACCACCAGCTGGAGGGGAAATAACCAATGAGATCTCTTTATTTTATTTATTTATTTATTTATTTACCGGGGGACGGCGCACATTGACATTTCGCAGTTTCCACGTCAGCGTAAGCGTGCCAGAGTTCGCTAATGAGCTCGTTTTCATCTGTAGTCCCAAGCCTGCGTGTGAAGGCCCAACTTCGCACGGAGCAGAGATGATGTCGTTTTTTTTTGTTTGTTTTTTTTTTTTTAAGTCCCTAACCCTGCCCCCAGAGCTCACGCGTCAGCTAACTGCAAAAACATGTTTTACGAACGGCTCTGAAAAATCGCACTTTGACTGTAAAATATTCACACTTCTACCAAAATATATATTTTTTTTTTTTACTTGGATGGAACACAAATATGAAAAGCTAAAAAACGCAACGACAATACGTGTGGGCTTTTAATAAATTAGAGCACAAGGAAACCCCCCCCGACAAGGCCTACTGGGTAGAATGAGCATAAGAACAGGCCGTTAAACACACACGCCATACATAACGAAAGCTGAAAGAAAGAAGAAGAAAAAAAGCACTGCACTTCAGCAAAACTTTAAATGGCCGATCCGGGAGGAAGCCAAAAACATTTATCCATTTATCCTGAAAAAGTAATCTGTTCACAGACGCATATCACAGGGGCCGTAATGGGTTATCCAGGGGACAGGCTGGACCGCCATTTTGGCTCTTCCTGTCGGCTGGAAGCTACCATGGCCCCAGGGCCGAGTTTGAACACTTTAAAAAACACATCCTTCCTTCCATGTTCCCTCGTCTCTGTGTGTCCAGGAAGGGGCTAGCCAGCTGCTGTGACAGGGAGAATTTGCTTCATAAAGCTTTTGGTAAGTGAAGAGTGGAAACGCGACCTGTCCTCGTTGGCTGAGTGATAGAATGAGAGCAAGGTATAAATGACTACAAGGCCCAAGATGCCTTGCATGAAAGGAAAGTATGAAATGCAAGCGCAAATTTATTCACTGACATACAAAGTATTGATGCTGAATATACACAGCTAGAACTGTAATATGTAATATATAATACGCCAGTGGATGTGTGGTGAGCTACTGGCGCAAAATGGCTGCCGTTTCCCCCTCATCGCCGTAACTGCTTTGAGTGTCCAGAAAAGTGATATATAAATGTAATGATCTATCTATCTATCTACATACTGCCGCAATATACCGTAACATACAGTATCGGCAACGGTTTGCTGGAACACATACAGTGGGACGTACAGTTTATTTCTATGGTGGGGCAGGATGACCGTGGTGCAGACAAGCCTCACCTGGGCAGCTGGGATAGCCAGTCTTCCCCCGTAGTACGGGCAGGCCTTGGTCTCCTTCCCCAGGGCCACCAGCTGCTCGATATCCCGCACCTTGGCCAGCACCTGGTCCCGCAGGCTCTGCAGCGCCCCCTGCTTGTAGAAGGGGCACACGGCCTTGGCCACGCCCCGACGCCTCTTCGGCTCCTCATCTGCCGCCTTCTCCTTCCTCTCTGGGAGGTGGAAAACCCAGGACCCAGGTTCAGAGAGTAAAATCCACCCCAGGGTTTTGCTCCAGTCAAGTGGCACAATTCCTCAGCAAGGAGGTAGAACTAATTCCAGTTCATGGGTGGAAGAAACTTTTCACCTCTGGTCAAGAGGCACAATCGGCACAATCAAGAACTTCAACAGGGCCTCACTTCCAGGGCCAGAATAACTCGATGCGATTTACAGAGCACATTATGGGGGTTTAATTTTGAAGACAGCTTTGAATATGGAGCATCAGTGGATGAGTGAGTCTGCTGTTGGGAGCTTGCAGGTTAACAGTGGTAGAAAGGAAGAGAGGTAGAGAGGTAGGGTGGTACAGGGGTTAGGGTTCCAGCCAGGGCTCACCGTGTTTGTTCTTCTGCATCTCCAGGCAGCGGTCGTTGATGAGCTGAATGCTGCCCAGCCTCAGGACCTCCTCGTTGATGCACAGGTTCTGTGAGATGAAACGGAACCGACTCACTGGAACTACAAGGCCCAGAGTGCACTGGGACTACACGGCCCACGGGCACTGGGACTACACGGCCCACAGGGCATTGGGACTACACAGCCCATGTGGCACTGGGACTACACGGCCCACGGGGCACTGGGACTACATGGCCCACAATGCAGTGGGGCTGCATGGCCCACTGTTTGTAATAGAGTGCAGTGGAAATGAATGGGCCTTCCACTCACCTGCCGAGACCCCAGAGTAACCAGGCTGACGTCCCCAGCAAACGGGCTCTTCTGCACCTCATGCACAAACTGGGCCAGCTGTGAGTGTGTGCGGCTACAGTAGTATATCTGAGCATGAGGGACAGCACTGTTAGTATATTGCCTATGAGAAAACAGACTGAAGGCAGGCTCCGGGATACACCTCCAAATGGTTCGATGAGGTCTTCACAAACCTTGGTCACATGGTCTTCTTCCAGATCATCATCATCATCATCTTCATCACAAAACCTAAGGAAAAGATAAAAGACGAGCGTTGAAAATATGACGGCTGTGGATTTGTGAAGAAAGGCAGCTTCCTGTGAACTACAGTACGTACAGTGCTGAACAGACAGCATGCGTGCGTGTGCGTTCTTGCTCAAATTTTATTGCTTTTATCATTGGTTATCATGACCTATTTCCTGTTGGACACAAGAGACTGGCATATGCTTTTATAACCCTCAGGCGGAAATAACTCTTATCAGTATTATGTAGCCGTAATGGGCTCTACCACCCAAATATCCAGCAGCTGTAACCTCAGTTACCATGGAATTGTCCTTCTGCACAAACATTCTGTTCAGTCTGTGCGCACACACCCTGCACTCTCTGACTGATAATCTCCTCCTGTTTATGCATCGTTTTGACAGGAGTAATGCTCTGCTGTGGACGAATCAGGGGGCACGGCAGGAGGAGGGGGGGGATCCTCAGTGAAAGTGTTGGTGGCGCTGTAACTCAGAGGGGTGCAGTCTGACAGATTTAGCGTTCCCGGGCCAGCCGTCCCCTCCTCACCCTCACCCTCACCCACCTGTTCCTGGGCTTGACGTCATCATCGCTCTCGTACTCGGCCACGATGAGCTCCTCCTCCCCGTCCTCCAGCCCCGCCCCAGGCCCGGGCCCCTCCTCCTCCTCCTGCGGGGCGTCTCTGCCGAGCTGGAGCAGCCGCGCCGCCTCCTCGTCCGCGCCGGTCTGCGGGACGCACGGGCATCACCCCCGAACTGTGCCACTGCACCCGCCCCCCGTTCCCACACAGCCGCCCCCCCCGGAGTGAGTCACAACAAGGCCCCCTCTCTGGAGCAGGGTGGTGAAGTCTGAAAGTCCTCTGTCCGACCTGCTGTCATTATGCATGTGACAATTGCCAAACGACTTTTATTTAAGGGAAAGTACAGGTACTGGGCTTTTTATTTACTTTCCCTGCACATGTTTCATCTAAGTTCAAATTTGTTTTCTGCTCTTAAATTTTTGTTTCTGTACAAATAAATGAAAAACTAAAAAAATACATATTTTGTGTCCATATCCGAACATCTGAAAAAATCTACTGCCTGCCACAGAAGGCTTTACTTCAGAAGCGAGGGCAGTTTCTAAATAAATCCCAATACTGCAAGCTACTTCCTCGAGATGAATTATCTCTGAATATTTAAAAACTGCACGGCCCATCTGCTCACTTTGTATTTGCAATGCACTCTTGGAAGGTTTTACGCAAATCGGAGGGAACAAATTCTGGACGTAGCGTATAAAAATGGGAGAGGTTTCACAGTCAGGACTCGGTAAGACACCTGCAGCGCGGCTGCCCCAGCTGCATCGCAGTCTGACACTGTGACACGGTGACTGCGCAGCTCCGCTGGTGTCACGGCTGAACTGGGGCCGGTGAGCGCGCGAGGGAAACGGAGTCAGGCCGGTACCTTGCGCTTGAGGGCGTATTTGAGCTGGGCGTTGTGTCGGATCAGCTCCAGGCGCTCCTCCCTCTTCTTCCTCTTCATCTCCTCTTCCTGAACGGAGAACAGAATGCTATTTTTATTTTATTTTTTTTAATAAAAGGATCTGCAGAGACACTTAATGCGGCTCCCCCTGCCCAAGAGACGCCCAGCCTTGGGGCCAACGCCACAGCCGTCAAGATCAGTCAAGCAGAGTCACATTCCTGGCCCCGCTGCTCTCAAATGACACGGGGGGCGAGGGGGGCCCTTGCCCTCCGAGAGCCAGCAGTAATTGGTGGGCCAATGAGAGCGCGCCCCCAGAATAGCGGAGGGGGTTTCGCTTTCAAGTGTCCCTGCGCCAGCATACCCGCCGCGGTGTCCCCTTACACGCTACCTTCAGCTTGCTGACCAGGTCCCTCTCTGCCTTCTTCTGAACGAAATCTGTGATCCAGTCGGGCTCGGCGGAGGAGGAGGAAGGCCGGCCGGTGTCTTGCTGGCTGTCCGCCCCGGCTTCCTCCAGCAGCCGGGCCGCTTCCTCCCTCTTCCTCTCCTGGTGGTCCCGGAGCCAGGCAAGCGACCCACATATCAGACTCAGGGACTTTCCCTGGAAAACACGCACAGAGTGGGCTTGGTCCCTGGTCCACTGTGACACTTTATTAACACTTTGTGTTGTATGAGTTTAAACTACATTACATTAATGTCATTTTAATGTACAGTTGCGACGTACAGTTGATTTAGACTAAGCAGGAGACAATTCTCTCCTGGAGCAATGCAGGCTTAAGGGCCTTGCTCAAGGGCCCAACGGCTGTGGTCTGATTGTGGATTGAACCACCGACCTTGCGTGTCCCAGTCATGTACCTTGTACCTTGTCCATGGTACCATGTACCTTAACCACTACACTACAGGCCGTAGCAGGGAAGCTTACAGTCCCGGTGGGGCTCTCAAAAATTCCAATTTTCCCCTCGTCGATTGTGGAGTACAACGCCTCCATGAATTCCTCCTGGATGGAGTACGGTTGGTAGGGGAACGGGAAGCGGGGCTCCCCGAGGTCCATGACTGGAGTTTATACCTGAGACGTGACATCGAAGAGATTTATAGACATTCGTGTTAGCGAGCTAACAACAGTCATTTATACGCATTTCACTCAGTTACACAAAAGAGGCAAAGGCAGTCACACAAAACTAAAAGAAAATCTTCAAAATAAAATTACGTTAAATTAACGTGAAGTTAGCTGTATATCTGCGTAGCTATCATCTCGTTTCCAAACCAGGTTAGTTGAATAAACGTTAGCTTGCTAAAAGTTATGTTAATTTACCAGCCAGTGTCCTTCCTGTCATTCTCGATAG
Organism: Conger conger; assembly: GCF_963514075.1. Lineage (NCBI taxonomy): Eukaryota > Metazoa > Chordata > Actinopteri > Anguilliformes > Congridae > Conger > Conger conger. The sequence continues at coordinate 12,966,566 of NC_083778.1, forward strand.
GATGCCAAATAATCTTACAAATTGAGTAACTAAGTACCTAACTTCCCTATATTGTATGAAGTTACTTTTATGACAATGACATTTCTCCGGCAAGACATCAACAAGCAAATTAAGTCAGCTAACGTTCGAGCTACTGGATTCAGGTTAGACGTGTATCATAAACAAATTAACGTTACCTGGCGTATTAGGTCTCTGGACGGTGTGACACTGAAGTTATGTTTACTGATGAAAAATAATTCAAATTTAGCTAACGTTAGCTAGGTAAACGCTAACTGTCAAATCCTGTCCTTGTGTATTTTACTGCGTTGGGAGCTTCGAGAAATGTCTCCAAAGTACGCGCCAACAGAACCAGCCAATAACTACACAGGGATGTAAAATGTGTGCAGGGACCAACTGCAAATTGCACCCGAGCCACTATCTTGTGGTGTCAGTTGACAAAAAGCTCCAGCTTCACGAATTGAGTGCACATATTTTGTCCTCCGTTTTGAAATTGTAAACAAATGACAACAGAATTCAACAGAAGCCCAGTAACGTGAAATTGCTGAAATACCGGGGAGTACCGTACTTTTCGTTTTGTGGCACATTATTTAGTTTTAGGTCGGCCCCTTTTCTCCCAGCTCTCGTTGAGCTCACCCTCCTCGGCTGTTCTCTGGAAAGTTCGGCGCCCTTCCTTGAGAATAAAGCCGTTTATATTGTGTCCACCTCTGTGTCAGTTACAGATCGCAGTTGATGAGTCAAGTGCGACACGCTTCAGTCAGGGTTAGCGTCCCAAAAGGACAGATTGCGTTTTCTTTTCTGGCTCAACGCGATTTCCTGTAGCTTGTTAGATAGCTACTTTTGTTGCGAGATTTAGTCAAGTAGACTAACGACGTTAGCTAGCTAGGTAGCCTAGCGATTTGCTGTTCGGATAGATAGAAGGTAGCCGTGCAGATACTGACTGCTAGCTGGGTAGTGTTGTTTGCTTGTTGGTTGAGGCGATAATTAGTTAGTCTTAAGAGCAATACATCAAATCAAGAATTGTGCGAAAGGCTGCATATCAGACATGACTGCAGAAGAAGTGACCAACGGAGGACAGCAAGCCATGGAGGGAGAAGATATAACACAGAAGAGAGATGGGGGAGTTTTAAAGGTACGGTTAGCTAAGTTACCGAACTGTAGCCATGTAGCCAGCAAAAATGTGCAAACTATCGTATCTAGCTATATCGTGCAAGGCCGTTTTGCTATTTTTCTAGCACGCGAAGTTCACCACAACGCATGCAGTCGTAATGGTACTTAGCTAGGTCGCTAGCCAACACACGTTCCCTCGCGTGTTGCCGTTAGCTAGCTAGTGCTAACTGTTAATATAATTGTTAGTTTGTGAAGTAGGAGGTTCGGGGTCTCCGCTAACGTTAGCCAGATGAGAAACATCAATTCGCCAGTTAATATTAACAGCTAACTTATCACAGTTGGAAGGTGCACGCGAGCTGAGCAGTGCATTCAGTGCAAGAGCCTCAAGAATCATGCACACCAGCTGTCTTGCCTTAAACACTAACCGGGGAAAACCATAATATAATTTGCTAGCTTTTTTGTCCACGTTACCTAATGCATGTTTTCAAATACAAAACATGTTTCCATAACAATGCATAAACATTGTTGTGCCTTTTAAAGTGTTTAACTTACTAAGTTCCCAAGGTATAGCTGCACAATGACTAGGCCGGACAGGGTCTTTAAGCTAACGTTTAGATGGCTAGCTAACGTTAGCTTCAGCTCCGAGTTCTCTCCTCCCCATTTTGGAGAACACGTGTTGTTGGGATCCAGCGAATTTCTGCACTGCGTTCAGCACCCGACTGTCGCCTGTCCGCTGCCTGTCGTAGCCGTTTTTTAAATGTACAATTTCAGATTAAAAAATAAAAATCAATCCGAATTAGTCTGAAAACTAAATGTACAGCTCCGGTTAATTTGCGTAGCATTCATTATACTAGTCTTCCCACAAGAATAACTGGTCCTTGTTTCCTACCATGCTACTTTGCCATGTTAATTTGTTATCATTAACGGTAATTTGGTACTACTTCACTAAATCAACGTTAGGTTGGTAGGTAGGTTAATGTATCTCCGCTCCATTTTTGTAGTATTACCAATTATTTTTTGGCATATTCAGTATGAAGGAAACGCCATGTGCACATGTCTTGGGAATAACTGAAATTCCATGGTTGGGGGAATACCGAAATTGTCTGCTTCTACTGTCTGTGCCTACAGACCAGTTATCAGCAACTTGCAGTCCTCCAGGACCTAGAACTACAATCCGCCATTCTTCCTTTTACCTGTGAGTCAGGTGTGAAGACCGTATGGCCAATCAGCAGCACTAATTACCCGAGAGAAAGGAACCAGGGCTGGATGCGGATTCGAGGGCCAGAGTTGATGATCCCTGCTGTAGACCTTGGCAAAGCATTCATACGAAATTGCTGACGCTTTACGTGGTCAATCTGCATAATTGCCTCATGGTTTGGTCTCCCTCCTCGGTTTGCTTTTATCTGTTCAACACTGTACAATAGGTGGCAGTGTTCGTCAAATTATATTTCAGTCCATCATTAAATCAAGCTGAGAACCAGCGAAACAAAATTCAAGGGACAATCCTCATGCTGTACAAAAAGTACCCGACAAATAGTCACGGCGTCACTCTTGCTCACGTAGATCGGGGGTTAATTTACAGTATATAGTTATTTCGTGCTTGCCATTATATTAGAGATAAGGACAACAATATTAATGGGCTAATGCTGCTTGTATTTATTGAATAAATTGATAGTTACAGTTTTCAGGTGTTCCTGTTGTGTCTCAGTCGCATTGTTTGAGCACGCCTTGACGAGTCATTCTGCAGGGTTGACGTCTCTGGCACCAGCAACTCGACCAGCAGTTGCGCTCCTGTCATCAAATTCCACTTTGCATCACACTGGATGCAGATAGTGTCTTCATTTGCAAAGATGTTTGGCTTTTTCCCGCATAGAAAAATATTAGGAGTGTCATTCATTCATTCATTATCCTAACCCGCTTATCCTGAACAGGGTCGCAGGGGCTGGAGCCTATCCCAGCATGCATTGGGGGACCGGCAGGAATACACCCTGGACAGGTCGCCAGTCCATCGCAGGGCGCACACACCATTCACTCACACACTCATACCCACGGGCAATTTAGACTCTCCAATAAGCCTAACCTGCATGTCTTTGGACTGTGGGAGGAAACCGGCGTACCCAGAGGATTAAGAGTGTGCTAAAGCAAAGTTTGCAAGCATCAAAGGAGGGAAAAGGGAAAATTAATCTTGCCAATCACATTTACTAATCGGAAACACGGCAGTATGTGCCGAGAGAAACCAAAATCATCAACATCCTGTTGTGTTTTTTAATCAATGGCATCAGCATTTATAATGAATAATATTTTAATCCTTTTTTAGAAAACAAGATCCACACAGCTGTTGGGCTCTTGAGCAAGGCCCTTAACCCCACATTGCTCCGGGGGGGGAATGTCCCCTGCTTAGACTAATGAATTGCGAGTCACTTTGGATAAAAGCGTCATTATTCCGCCAGTTCTTGATCAGAGTGAGGCGAGAATCTCGGTCGTGCCGTGGCGTTGGTTTGAACCCAGCGGCAACAGCAGCTCTGTGCCCGTGAGTGTAACCACGCTCCCGCCCTCTCTCCTCGGCAGTTGGTGAAAAAGGAGGGCACAGGAAGTGAACTCCCGATGACGGGGGACAAGGTGTTCGTGCACTACGTGGGCACCCTGCTGGACGGCACGAAGTTCGACTCCAGCCGCGACCGTGGCGAAAAGTTCTCCTTTGAGCTGGGGAAAGGTACGGGGGAAAGTCGCCGCGGGAAGACTTTTTGTGATCGATTGTTTTTTTTTATTTATTTTTTTTATTTTTTTTTATTTTTTTTACTTTTAGCACATATTGATATCATGCTGCAACATATAGTCTGATGAAAAAGAAGAAGGGGTAATTGGAAAGCAATAATTGAGGGAGTTAGAGTCCTGTGGACTTTGATACGTAATGCATACGATAAATTTCTTGTATTTCTGGTCACATGAAGACTGTTAACGATGGATGCCGAGTGGCCTAGAGTGGCTTCGTAACGGTCACCAGAGCAGTAGTGGTTGACACTGGGACTCATGCAGTGGGGTGTGCGTCAGTTTGCAAAGCGCTGGGCGGACCGATCGAACGCGAGTGTCTGTGTGCAGGTCAGGTGATCAAGGCGTGGGACCTGGGCGTGGCCACCATGAAGGTCGGGGAGGTGTCCCAGCTCGTCTGCAAGCCGGAGTACGCCTACGGCACGGCGGGGAGCCCCCCGAAAATCCCACCCAACTCCACTCTGGTGTTTGAGGTGAGGAACCACAATGTTCACACCACTTTCACGGGTTTGGGCCTGTATCACAAAGCAGGATTACTGAGTGAACTGGATAACTGCACACGGTAACTCCAGGAACAGCCGTCCATGTTCCAGATCTGTATTTTACTCACTTGAAGTTATCCCGGTAACTGCATCATAATTGTAATTCTGCTTAGTGATGGGAGCCCTTGGGGTGTTCTGGTAATGCTCACTGTGTGTCTCTCTCTCCCCCTCTCTCTCCCTCTCTCTCCCCCTCTCTCCCTCTCCCCCCCTCTCTCTCTCTCTCTCTCTCTCCTCCCCCCCCCCCGCCCCTCTCTCCCCCTCCCGCAGGTTGAGCTGTTTGAGTTCCACGGCGAGGACGTGACTGAGGAAGAGGATGGAGGCATCGTCCGCAGGATCATCGCTAAGGGCCAGGGCTACTCCAAGCCCAACGAGGGCGCCACGGTGGAAGGTGGGTGCGCTGGTGTCACGGGTCGGGATCTGAGCGGCACAAAGCAATGGCCGGGCTCAGAAGAGGGCTGTACCGACTCATTGTAATCCTTTTATCGCGCAGTATTTGTGTTAGCATTAGCGTTAGCATTTCAAAGGGACTAACCTGGCAGCAGTGGTCAGCCAGTGAGTACCATGCTAACTGTTATTCACAGCTCAGTGTCGTTCAGCCCAGTGGTTTAAAATGGCTCCCGGGAAGGGAGTGATCTCGCCCTACAAATCTCGAGTCTGTGCTCCTGCTCTTTGCCAGCTGTTGTGAGGCTGAGTGTTGTCATCTTTCCGTTTCCCAGTGACCTTGGAGGGCAAGTTCGAGGACCGGGTGTTTGACGAGAGGGAGATGAAGTTTGAGGTCGGGGATGGAGAGAACCTGGGTCTGCCTGTGGGTGTGGAGAAGGCCATCATGGCCATGGAGCAGGGAGAGGAGTCCCTCTTCACCCTCACGCCAAAGTAAGGGTCCCCCTATGCCCTCAGGCCAAAGTAAGGGTCCCCCTATGCCTTCAGGCCAAAGTAAGGGTCCCCCTATGCCTTCAGGCCAAAGTAAGGGTCCCCCTATGCCCTCAGGCCAAAGTAAGGGTCCCCCTATGCCCTCAGGCCAAAGTAAGGGTCCCCCTATGCCCTCAGGCCAAAGTAAGGGTCCCCCTATGCCCTCAGGCCAAAGTAAGGGTCCCCCTATGCCCTCAGGCCAAAGTAAGGGTCCCCCTATGCCCTCAGGCCAAAGTAAGGGTCCCCCTATGCCCTCAGGCCAAAGTAAGGGTCCCCCTATGCCCTCAGGCCAAAGTAAGGGTCCCCCTATGCCCTCAGGCCAAAGTAAGGGTCCCCCTATGCCCTCAGGCCAAAGTAAGGGTCCCCCTATGCCCTCAGGCCAAAGTAAGGGTCCCCCTATGCCCTCAGGCCAAAGTAAGGGTCCCCCTATGCCCTCAGGCCAAAGTAAGGGTCCCCCTATGCCCTCAGGCCAAAGTAAGGAGTAAGGGTCCCCCTACGCCTTCAGGCCAAAGTAAGGGTCCCCCTACGCCTTCAGGCCAAAGTAAGGGTCCCCCTACGCCTTCAGGCCAAATTAAGGGTCCCCCTACGCCCTCACGCCAAAGTAAGGGTCCCCCTATGCCCTCAGGCCAAAGTAAGGGTCCCTCTTCACCCTCGCGCCAAAGTAAGGGTCCCTCTTCACCCTCGCGCCAAAGTAAGGGTCCCTCTTCACCCTCGCGCCAAAGTAAGAGTCTTCTGTCATCCTTGCACTGAAGTAAGAGTCCCTCTTCATCCATTTGTCAAAATAAGAGTTGCTCACAAGTCTTTCTTCGTCCCGTTCTTTTCCAGGTACGGGTACGGGAGTGCTGGAAACGCCAAGTTCAACATTCCGCCCGGCGCCACCCTTCAGTACAAACTGAAGCTGGCCACGTTCGAGAAGGTGGGATGGCTCTCCTCTCTCTCCTCTCTCCTGTCTTCTTACTGTGTGCATGGAGGTGACCCTGGTCCGCAAGGACATTTAATCTGGGCAGCTTTCAAAGCATTTTTCATGCCTGATTATTTGAGTGTAACTTGTTGAGATCGGTCCTTAAACTCAATGTTATTATTGCCCCAGTTGATTTGCATTTTAATGAAAGCACTCCCCTCCCATTTCATACGCCTGCCGCGGTTTATTACGGCACTCAATCAAGCCTCGGTCTGAAAGACTCGGCTTTGTCGTTTCTTTCCGTCTGCCGCACTTGCATTATACAGAAATGACAACGTTTCTTCTCAGAAGTTGGCTATTAATGGTGTGCTGAAGCTAGTAATTATCAGTGTAGTCGTTTTGTTTTTTTGTGAGCTTGTATTAACTCTTAAAGTCTTTGTAAGGTTCTGAAATTAAAGTTCTGTCTTTATTGACTTCATTTCCAGGCCAAGGAGTCGTGGGAAATGAACACAACCGAGAAACTGCAACAGAGCGCCATTGTGAAGGAAAAAGGAACACAGTATTTCAAAGTAAGCGCGCACTCTGCAGATCTGTCCCTTCGTTAGCTGCCGTGGCAATAATACGGGCTTCCTCTTTCATCTCCAAATGTCAAAGCTATTTATGGGGGAAAAAGGTGAACGCTGTTACACTACACACCAGACGAAACAAAAATGGGAGAAATATTCTGTCTTCTGTTTGAGGCCCCCCCCCGTGGGACGTCCTTGGTCGTAAAATCTGAAGGAAGTTACACAGCAGGACCGTGTTAAGTGGGGCAGGTGTGTCCAAAGGAAAGTTTGGGAGTGTGGACGGGCTTGCTGAAGACGTACTGCTTTCCTGTTGGGAGGGGCATTTGGGGACATTTTTTGGGGGGCTTACTTCTGTGGAAGCAGGTGATTTAGAGCCCAGTCACATCATCGCTTATTGAAAAAAATATATATCTTTCAATCACCCTTTATCGCATCTACACTATTGATTGTTTTTCAATATTTTGGCAGGGTTTTTTTTTTTTGTTGTTGTTGCCATTTATACATAAAAAATGGTGAAAACTGTTGGATATAAACCCCTTATGAATGTCCTGACTGCACTGCGTTCATGCATCCCTGCCCTCCATGAAGGGCAGCAGGGCCGCTTGAAGGTGAATTAGCCCTGCCTGGGAAATGTGCCAGCACTCAGCCCATCCTTTACGCTTCTGTAGTCGGGGTGGCTGTCTTCTGGTGTGTGTGTGTGTGTGTGTGTGTGTGTGTGTGTGTGTGTGTGTGTGTGTGTGTGTGTGTGTGTGTGTGTGTGTGTGTGTGTGTGTGTGTGTGTGTGTGTGTGTGTGTGTGTGTGTGTGTGTGTGTGTGTGTGCGCGCGTTTGTGGTGTGTGTGTGCGCGCGCGCGTGCGTGCGTGCGCGTTTGGGTGTTTGTGGGGCGGCTGTCCTCTGGTTTGGGTTGTGTGTGTTAGTGAGTGGGTGTGCCTTGGTGTGTGTGTGTTAGTGACGGGGCGTGTGTTAGTGAGTGAGCGGGCGGGCGGGCGGGCGTGCGTGCGTGTGTGTGTGTGTGTTTGTGTGTTAGTGAGCGGGCGTGCGTGTTAGTGACCAGGCGTGTTGGTGTGTGTTAGTGTGTGTTAGTGACCAGGCGTGTGCGTGTGTGTGTGTTAGTGTGTGTTAGTGACCGGGCGTGTGTGTTAGTGACCGGGCGTGTGTGTGTGTGTGTGTGTTAGTGACCGGGTGTGTGTGTTAGTGAGCGGGCGTGCGTTGGCGTGTGTGTTAGTGACCGGGTGTGTGTGTTAGTGAGCGGGCGTGCGTTGGCGTGTGTGTTAGTGACCGGGCGTGTGTGTTAGTGACCGGGCGTGTGTTAGTGAGTGTGTTAGTGACCGGGCGTGTGTGTTAGTGACCGGGCGTCTGTGTTAGTGACCAGGCGTGTGTGTTGGCGTGTGTGTTAATGACCGGGCATGTGTGTTAGTGACGGGGCGTGTGTTAGTGAGTGTGTTAGTGACCGGGCGTGTGTTAGTGAGTGTGTTAGTGACCGGGCGTGTGTGTTAGTGAGTGTGTTAGTGACCGGGCGTGTGTGCTAGTGACCGGGCGTGTGTGTTAGTGACCGGGCGTGTGTTAGTGAGTGTGTTAGTGACCGGGCGTGTGTTAGTGAATGTGTTAGTCACCGGGCGTGTGTGTTAGTGACCGGGCGTGTTTTAGCGTGTGTGTTAGTGACCGGGCGCGTTACTGTGTGTTAGTGAATGTGTTAGTGACCGGGCGTGGGTTAGCGTGTGTGTTAGTGACCGGGCGTGCATTGGTGAGTGTGTTAGTGACCGGGCGCATGTGTTAGCGTGTGTGTTAGTGACCGGGCGTGGGTTAGCGTGTGTGTTAGTGACCGGGCGCATGTGTTAGCTCGTGTGTTAGTGACCGGGCGCGTGTGGCTCTGTCTCAGGACGGGAAGTTCAAGCAGGCGTCGGTGCAGTACAAGCGCATCGTGGCGTGGCTGGAGCACGAGTCCGGCCTGCAGGGGGAGGACGAGCAGAAGGCCCGCGCACTGCGGCTGGCCGCCCACCTCAACCTGGCCATGTGCTACCTGAAGATGCAGGAGCAGAACCTCGCGCTGGAGAGCTGCAACAAGGTGCCCCGCCCGAACGCCTCCCCGCGGCTGCTGCTCTACACTAGTTTTACACTGTGTACAGTAACGTCTCCCACTGAGTGCATGTGCTCCCCTCCCAGTTCATCTTCCTGCCGTGGTTTATTATGGCACTCAATTAACACTCCACTTCATCAGCCCTCATGTGCCCCTAAGTTGACAAATTTAGGAGCGCACTAATGTATCCTAATTAGTGTATGTCCTATGTGTCCTCAGTGAGTACACATCAAATTTCAGGGGTGAATGTGGCTAAAATGGAAAGCCCTGCTTTATCATTAAGTAGGATTAGCTGGTAACTGCACTGAAGAACCTGTTCTGGGTTTTATAGCTATTCCGCAGTAACTGGGTGAACCTGCTTGGTGATACAAGCCCTTGGCAATCGATCTGAGCTGTCCGATCAGACGACGTTTAGGAAGAGTGTTTGTGGCCTCTGGTCCATTGGGCATCTGCGATCTGCCCTCCGTGTGTGTGTGATTGATCGACCCCATTGCGGAGCTCGAGACAGGGCCTGTAGTAACGGTAAAACCTGACGGAACATCCTAGAATGTAAGAACTGGCTCAGGTGCCAGGCCCGACCTCCGAATACGGAGTCGAGAGGCGTTTTTTTTCCCCGGGTTGACCGACAGCGTCCCTCCGTCCCGGCAGGCCCTGGACCTGGACGACAGCAGCGAGAAGGCGCTGTTCCGGCGGGGCGAGGCGCTCTTCTCCATGAAGGAGTTTGAGCGGGCGCGGGCCGACTTCCAGAAGGTGGTGCAGCTGTACCCCGCCAACAAGGCCGCCAAGGCGCAGGCGCTGCTGTGCCAGCGGCACATCAAGGAGCAGCGCGAGAAGGACAAGCGCCTCTACGCCAACATGTTCCAGAAGTTTGCTGAGCGCGACGCCAAGGCCAGTCCCCACGACCAGGTTTATACACACGGCCAGGTTTATACACACGACCAGGTTTATACACACGACCAGGTTTATACACACGACCAGGTTTATACACACGACCAGGTTTATACACACACACACGACCAGGTTTATACACACGACCAGGTTTATACACACGACCAGGTTTATACACACGACCAGGTTTATACACACGACCAGGTTTATACACACGACCAGGTTTATACACACGACCAGGTTTATGCACACACCCACGACCAGGTTTATGCACACACCCACGACCAGGTTTATGCACACACACGACCAGGTTTATATACACACACACGACCAGGTTTATACACGCACACGACCAGGTTTATACACACGACCAGGTTTATACACACACGCACGACCAGGTTTATGCACACACGCACGACCAGGTTTATGCACACACACACAACCAGGTTTATACACACACACGACCAGGTTTATGCACACACGCACGACCAGGTTTATGCACACACACACGACCAGGTTTATGCACACACACACGACCAGGTTTATACACACACACACGACCAGGTTTATACACACACACACGACCAGGTTTATACACACGACCAGGTTTATACACACACACACGACCAGGTTTTTACACACACACACGACCAGGTTTATACACACACACACGACCAGGTTTATACACACGACCAGGTTTATACACACACACGACCAGGTTTATACACACACACGACCAGGTTTATACACACACACACGACCAGGTTTATACACACACACACGACCAGGTTTATACACACACACACGACCAGGTTTATACACACACACACGACCAGGTTTATACACACACACACGACCAGGTTTATACACACGACCAGGTTTATACACACGACCAGGTTTATACACACACACACGACCAGGTTTATACACACACACGACCAGGTTTATACACACACACACGACCAGGTTTATACACACGACCAGGTTTATACACACGACCAGGTTTATGCACACGACCAGGTTTATGCACACACACGACCAGGTTTATACACACACAGAACCAGGTTTATGCACACACACGACCAGGTTTATACACACACACGACCAGGTTTATACACACACACGACCAGGTTTATACACGCACACGACCAGGTTTATACACGCACACGACCAGGTTTATACACACACACACACGACCAGGTTTATACACACACGCATGACCAGGTTTATACACACACGCACGACCAGGTGTATACACACACACGACCAGGTGTATACACACACACGACCAGGTGTATACACACACACGACCAGGTTTATACACACGACCAGGTTTATACACACACACACACGACCAGGTTTATACACACACACACACGACCAGGTTTATACACACACACACGACCAGGTTTATACACACACACACGACCAGGTTTATACACACACGCACGACCAGGTTTATACACACACGCGACCAGGTTTATACAGACAGACTCAGACGCACGCACTCGCACACACACGCACTCGCACGCACACGCACTCGCACACACACGCACTCGCACACACACGCACTCGCGCACACACACGCACTCGCACACACACGCACTCACACACACACGCTCTCACACACACACGCACTCACACACACACGCTCTCACACGCTCTCACACGCACTCACACGCACTCACACACACGCTCTCACACGCACTCACACACACACACACGCACTCACACACACACACACGCTCTCACACACACACGCACTCACACACAGACACACGCACGCACGCACACACACACACACACACACACACACACACACACACACATACGTACATACATGCATACATGCATACATGCATGCATACAGAAATAAAATCTATCAAGATTTTTATATTTGTTTACTCGGTATTCTATGGAGGGTGCAAGTGTACGCTTTTGGAACACTGGCCAAATCGCACAACACGTCACACGAGTACCATTTCTAACCACCTGGTGGTAGTACAACTTTTTGTTTTATTCTGCCAAGTCATAATTTCTTCTTTTTTTTTTTTTTTTACCTTAATGTGTCTTGGTATAATGTAATGTTTTTGGAAATTATTTTTTTGGAAAACGATTCCAAATCAGTGCCTTGTTCTGAAAACCGCTATATAAACAGTTGTTGTTATTCTACTGCAATAGTGAAGTTTGCAACAGACACAGGCAAAAGTGTCAGTCGCAAAAGCGAGGCAACATCAAGTTGAAATGTTTACACATGACGGTTAAGTGGCCTTTGTGTGCCAGAGGCGTGGCTGACCGCGATGCCTGTTTCATTGACAGAAGGAGGCGGGGAAGGTGAAGGAGGGGAAGAGTGAAAATGGCGGAGAGGTGGAGGTGGAGATGGACGATGGAGCCCCAGAGGAAACGGCAGCTTAGAGACCCGCCTACTTTCACTCTCTTTTTTAAAAATGATTTTGTTTCTTCTCAGTTTTTTTTTTTTTTTGTTTTTTTTTCCTCATGTGTTTTGTTTTTGTTTGTTTGTTTTTTGTTTCCTTTGGAACTTTTTGTAACTTAAAAAAACAGGATTGTGTTTTGTAGAGTGTATTATTTTGTGTGTGTGTGTGTGTGTGTGTGTGTGTGTGTGTGGGTGGAGACGGAGGTTTAAACTTTGCTGTATCAGCCCTCCTCCGGAGGGACCAGGAAGGCTTTGCACTTTGCTGGAGAGTCGGCGGTGGAGTTGGCCGTGACGGTTTTCAGGCTCGCGGTTCTGCGCTCGCCCGCGGGGAGCCTCCACGCGCGTCACTCCGCCACGTGCGCGTCACTTTCGTTTCCGCGTCCGAGCGACGGGATGGGTGTTGTTTTGGGCGAAGGGCGCAGGCGGCGAGGTTACGCTCCTTAAACGCCGCCGCTACTCCCCCGGGGAATGGGCGGCGCCGCGGCGACCCGTCCCGCTTCTAAAGGAACTCTCTGATTGGTGCAGGGGGGGAGCTGCTCGGCGTCTCCCCGGCTTTTTTTTCCCTTTTTTTTTTTTTCGTCCCGTCCGTTCTCTCCCCTTCCCCACCCCCTCAAAACCTCCCGAAAAGGGCTAACTCTGTTTGTGCCAGTCCGTTATCTAGCCAGTACAGGGCCAACGCGGCCCCGGCTACCACGAGGGCCAGGATAGTCCTAAATCGGTGGTGTCCACCTGAAGCCTGCTCCATATCGATCTGCTCCATCGGCTTCCAGCCGGCGCCTGGCGGACATTTTGAAGAGCGGGCGGTGAGAAGTTTCCGTCCCGGTGGAGGCTTCTGGTGAGAGGGGTTCACCCCAGATGGACCAGAGACACACGGACACCGCTGACTACCCCCCCCCCACCCCCACAGCCGTTTGAACAATGCGTCGCAGCGTCCCGCAGCCCCTGCCCTGCCCCCCCCGTGTGCTGATTTTAGAGGGAGATCCAATCGCTCGTATTGAAGCTGCAGCAACGTGGGTCGAACGCAGACCGCCCCCCCCCACGAAATGAAACCGGCGATATCGCGCGAATGAGTTTGTACTCGTCCTCTTGGAAAGCCTAAGATGCATTTGATTCTTGTATAGCCTGGGTAACAAAACACTGTTTGTCTCTCTTTTTGGGTTTTGTAGGTTTTTTTTTTTGTTTGTTTTGGTTTTTTTTTTTTTTAAATGATTGAGTGTAATTTCTGTGTAATTTGTTCCTTTTCTCAGTTTGTATGGTCATTTGTATCATGAAGAATATTTAAACTGGAAGACCACTGACGGCTTACCTCAAAGCCAGCAAAGTGAATCTGTTTTTTTTCCTCTTGGACAAATGTAGCCGCTATTGCCCTGTCGTATAGTCTTAGCAGTGCTGGTTGACACGGGAGTCTGGCTTGTTGGCGGATCAGCGCCGCGTCGCCGGCCTGTGTCGGGATTCTGAGAAGGGGCTGCCGTCGGGCAAGAGTGCCGCCAGGCTTGCTTCAGCTGCCACCGCCTGCAATCATGTGTCGGTGTGCCCTGGATGTCTCGTTATTAAAGCAACCAAACTCTACAGCTCCAGTGATGGCAATAAATCAGTTTCTGCTTACGAGTCTTGTTCTCCGTTCAGTTCAGTATGCTCTATTGGCATGAAGTACGTACAGTAAATATCGGCAAAGCCTTATAATACAGCAATTACAATTAGAAGGGGTAATTCAAATTTTTTTTTTTTTTTTTCTCCCAACGTTCTAGAACACGGGTGTCAAAATCCAGTCCGGGAGGGCCGTAGTGTCTGCTGGTTTTTGGGGTGTTCTGGGTTCATTCCAGTCATTGAATGGTTAAAGTATCCACACGCCTTGTGCTCAAGGCCTTAATTGGCCTTAATTGGCAGCTGATTGAAAGGAAACCACAAAAACCCGCAGACACTGCGGCCCCCTGGGGATTCAGTTTGACACCCCTGTTCTAGAACTCTCTAATGCGGTCACCTGCCAGTATCCGCATTAGAACCCGTTCCGTTAAGAACATTTCAGTGGTCGCACATTCTGATCTCGCAGTTTAAAGAGATGGGTTTATGGTTACATTAGGTTTTATTTAGCAGACGCTTTTATGCAGTGCATATCACAAATGTCAGAATGGGGAATAAATGTAATCTACTGTAAGTGACTTTGAGCATTTAATGATTATTGGTGCCCGACAGGGTGGTTTTTGGTTTGTCCAAAATGGCTGATCCCCTGGGTTTTTCATGCACAACAGTTTGCAGAGAATGGTGTAGAAAAACAAAAAACGTCCAGTGAGCATCAGTTCTGCAAGCAAAAGCATGTTAATGAGAGACGTGAGAGGAGAAGAGGCCAGGGTGGTCAAAGCTGACCGGAAGGTGACTAACACAAACAACCGCACATTACAACAGCGGTATGCAAAAGAGCATCTCTGAATACACAATTGCGTCAAACCTCGAAGACCGCAGGATACCGCAGAAGACTAATAAGTCTAAAAATTGAATCTGATAAATACCAAGTAAAGTGCTCAGTTTATGTCCAGTCATCAGCGTAGATGGGCCAAATCTGTGACTACCAAGTCCTCTACAGCTTGAGGAACTGCAGTAGCAAGACAAATACAAATTCAAAAGTCCTAAAAATAAAATACAAGGGGCAAAGATAGACGGGTGAAAAAGAAGTGACGATATATGAGTTTATTTCAGCCTCCTCCACGGTTAGTCCGTTCAAACGGTGACCTCCGAGTACTCTTGTAATGAAAGCCTTTCCTTTTTCTTGTGCACTTCTGTGAATTTCGGCTACGTGCCATTTCCGGTTCCTTCCGCGGGATGAAACCTCACCAAGCACTGGAGGTGTTGCAGAACATCAAAGATGGAGGGCGATGATTATGCAAGCAATCGTCTTGGATGGGATCCTGTAATTATTTCACAGGTAAAGTGCTTTGCTGTAACCCTACCTGGTACAATACGAGGCAGCTTGGCCTGTAATCTCGAGATATTTAAAATGCGCGACCATTAAAACACGCAAGCGCAGTGTGTTCCCCCACCGAACGGTGAATATTCAGGAGAGGAATGCTTTTATCAGTAGTGCATTAAGGGCCAGGAGTTTGCTTACTGAATCACTGTCTGTCAACCCCCCAGTCCTTCATTACTGGAGGTGTGAAGCTGCCCTCTGTAGTCAAATGTTTGAACAGCCTGCAAGTCCTGACACTTCATCGCTCTGTGTTTCCTGGAGCCATACTCAAAACCTTCAGTCAAATTACCCTTTTTTTTTTTGGGTGCAATGGAATGTAGAAATAAATTGGGAGCCGTTCCGGAAAATTATTTTGGGATTTTGGGTCAGGTCTCAAAATGGCTGCCCTCTCCTTTTTAAGTTCTACCCCGTGTGGAACGCTGATGGCAGGACTGATCGTGTGGATTTCCCATCCGAAGAACTAACCGTCAGGCAGCGGTGGGACACCCATGTGTCCTGTAACAAATAGGCTGACAGGACCTTGAAGTATTATGTTTCTATTACCGAACCCAATACCTACTCCCGTCTCCATTTTAACTCACGCAGTGACAAGTTCATAATCAGGGTCTATGATACTGTGGCATATGTATGTGTGTAGTGTGGGGCAACCTGTACATTGAATAGGTCAACCTGCCCCAGGGTTCAGCAACTTGCGGTCCTAGAGGGCCGAGAACGGCTGGTTTTCCACCCTCCCTTTTCCTGTGAGTGAAGTGTGAATACAGTCTGGCCAATCAGTAGCACAGATTACCTGGGGGGGAAAGAAAACCAGGCCTGGATTTAGATTTGAGGGCCAGAGTTCATGATCCCTCTCCTCCACCGTGTACATGCCTATATGGTCGAGCAGAGTTATTTCAGGTAACTTTTTGATCAATTGTACAGTTTTCTGTTTCAGCAGGAATCAGGCAATGTTTCTATTTGTGTGTGTGTGTGTGTGTGTGTGTGTGTGTGTGTGTGTGTGTGTGTGTGTGTGTGTGTGTGTGTGTGGTCGAAAAACATGAAAACAGGATTTCCCATTACAATTAATCATTTTGGTCAATTCATCATTGGTCAGATTCATAGGATGGCCCAGGGGACATGCCATAACTCACATCCCTTGTCACAATGAATGTGTACATTTATGAGAACCTTAGTCAGGCTGGTCTCTCGGTGCAAATGAACTCCGACACATCTAGAAAAAGTCGCAGATCTGAGAACTGAGGCAGTAGCTATGGAAACTACAACTCTCTCTCTTTCTCTCTCTCTCATACTGCGAGCAGTTTCGCTTTGTTGTCGCGAGTTCATCCCATATGAGAGTGCCACACGTACACGCATACACACACCTGCTGAGGTAATTACAAGGCCGTAAAAATCTGCGTGACACTGGAACATGATCTGTGATACTGGAAATAGGTTGGATTAAACGAAAGGGCTTTATAGAATGCGTGAGCCTGAATTAAAAAAGAAAAGGTCGGTTTGAGTGAACTCCATATTTTCCCTTACAAAAAGCCATCTGTGCTTTGCAAAGATAACTATGAGATTTTCGCATTTTCCCCTTCGGACAGTTTTCTATTATTGCTGGAATTACAAACATAGACGTTGAAAACTGAACTGTGTCCCACTGGCATTAAAACTCGGGGCAGACATGTTTATCTGGCGCCTGGAGTCACGTCTTTCTCTCCATTTAACGGGAAAGAATGCGGTACTCTGGGACAGGAGTTGAGTTTGCCTGTCGAAGCATCGGCCACTGAGACATTTTCTATTCTCACTTGTTGAGTAAATGATATTGCAATTTTGTGACATTGTATCGCCTACGCAAAAAAAGGGTAAGGGTAAGTAATTGGATAGCTTCTTTGGGTGCGTGGGAATGCGACACTCAAATAATGCGCGTTCGGTGTTTTATGTGGGATGCTTAAATTCCTCCCTAAAACATACTGCTGAATATATGAATATCGGGGCGGAAA
Source organism: Conger conger (assembly GCF_963514075.1). Lineage (NCBI taxonomy): Eukaryota > Metazoa > Chordata > Actinopteri > Anguilliformes > Congridae > Conger > Conger conger. Next base: position 12,983,700 of record NC_083778.1, read on the forward strand.
CATCTTTCTGCTAAAAAGTTACGTCACTTAACGCAGTCTTCTCACACTGTCTACCTGTTCGTGCCTTTCCACGAGCCCGTTCTGGGCGTTGCCATTTTAAAATCCCTCCAAGGAAACTCCAGGCAGCAGTCTATATTACCTCGATTACAAACGTGTGCGACGCGCTCGAGTGGAGGCGACAAGCAGCGAGAAAGAACCAAATCCATTGTGCGCTTTCGGTCCCCGCCGGTGTCGTTGCGCGTGAACTGCGGTTCTTTTTTCAGTTTGTTCTGATCCGGGTTCAAATTTCAATTTGAACATTTTATCGGCGAAAGAGCACCGTCAGTGAAGAAAGCGATGAGTTGCATCTGGTCCATGGACAGCTGAGTTGGAGACAAGCGTGGGGGATCCCTGCGTGCAGAGTATGATTTACCTCGCCGTTGGCTTTTTAATTCATCTCCCAAAGCTCACTACTGAAAAGGACACCCAGAATTGCTGAGGAAAAAGATTGAAGAATAAAATGATGCTCTCATTTTTTCCCCTCAAAAAATTAAGACGAAATTTCAAGTATCTTCTTTTTGGAGTGGTATTAATAATTGGAGTTTTTGCTGCCTATCTGGAATTGGTTGCTCCGGCAAATACGTGGAACGACGGTTTCCGTAAGTTTTAACTTTTATTGTATTTGGTTGGGTTTGCATGCAACAGGCTTTTATATAATATTAATATGTCTTAAACCTAAATGCGTTAGTAAACTGTTTTCCGTTTCGTATGGTAATTGGATTGCTAATTGTCCAATCCCGTATGAACTAACTTCACCGCACTGTATATACTTGCCTTTGCGACTGTCAGGTTTCAGGAGTTAACAAAGTTAAATTAACAGGTGAATAACTTTGTGGATGGCACAAAAATCCATCCATAGAAGGCAGTAATCAAAAGGCTGGGTGCTGGTAGGACATTGGAACGATCGGACATTGGCAACTTTACGATTAATTTTATGGAACGAAGTCAGAATCGGGAAAGCTTCCAAAGATTTATGTTAAAGTATACCTCATGAAACGAATTAGTGTCCTTTTGTGTGTGACAGTTTCTCACTTTTAAAACTTTTAAATGTTTAAAAAAAATTTTAATGGCGCATTCAGACGCAGTCAGAGCTGCTTTCTTTACCCTGCATACTGCATACTGTAACATGTGTACTTCGAGTCCGGGTGTCAATAAAGTGGATTTTCCCTCCGTGTTTCTCCGCGAGTGCAAGTCCCAATGAGCGGCAGCAGCAACAGTATTTCAACTTAGCGTCGAGAGGCCCTCCGGGGGTATGAGGCTCTCGGTATTAAATCTTTGTGACCTCTGACCTTCTGCACTGCTGGCTTTTTGGGGCTCTGGGGGGGGGGGGGGGGCCTGCTGCGTGCCTCAGCCCTGCGTGCCACATGTCGCCCCCACCCCCAGGACCTGCCCTGAACGGGAGGTCAGCGTGACATACGCCCTGAGCGAGGACCGATCTGCTACCTCTTCGACCAAATGGTGGCGGTCAGCGCTGGGAGTTTCGGTTGGAGCGGGTTCCCCCGGCGTGACGAAGGAGGAACTTGTGGAGGGGGTTCCATTGTGAGTCAGGGCGTTCTATTGTCTCTGTGACCTGTGGTGGGGGGGGGGGGGGGGGTTGCTGAGGTCAGCCAACAGCCGGCACTTTGGGACTCCTGGGTGAGAAACGAAAATCGTTTGTGGACAACAGAAAAATGTTAACTTCAGTCGAATGCAAGTTAGAGAACGAGTAAAAACCCAATTGTAAAGTACATTCAGAAAATGGATGGACAGGCTTGTTGAAGCTCTTGAATACATATAAGTGCTACACATATATATTCCATTTACCAGAGTATGCTAATTCACTGTTTGTTTTGTGATTCAATTAGCTCTTATTGTATTGCATGTCATGAAACGCCCATTTGATCTTTCATTGCATCACTGCTCGGCAATGGCCAGGTCTGCATTGTTTCACCTCAACACGTGCAGAGGTGAAAATGTTCTGAGCCTGACAACAGGGAGTCGCCGTGTGTTTACAGGAAACGTCCGTCTGTGCTGGCTTTATTTCCTTTCCACGGTTAACTTTCACCTTCAGCTCCTGTTCCCAAGGAACCAAAGGCTCATTGTCAGCTTCTCCGTGCTTGCCCGCGTCCATCTGAAAGCCTATCCATCCACAGGACACCTTATACGGCTGTGAAGACTTATTCGCCAGCTTATTTATATTCTCCACCAAAGCTGTGGTGTTTTAGGCGTGCTCTGTGACAACAGAGGCTTTTTCAGGAACCTCTTCCCGGGTCACCATCACAGTGGAGTCCCAGAGCTCAGAGCCTTAGAAATGGTTTTGGAGTGGCCCGGTCAAAGTCACCACTTGAACCCAGTAGAAAGTGGTGGGACCTGAAATACGCCATTCATACTTTTAATTAATGCATAGAAGAGTGGATTAAAATTCCTCCACTGCGATGGAAACTTTTTTTATTTTCTTTTTTTATTATAGGATGTGTCGTTTGGTCGTAATTATTGCAGCTCAAAGTGATATAACCAGTTATTCAGGAGACAATTACTTTTTCACAGGGGTGGTATGGGTATTTTGTCTGAAGATCTGAAACCATTCAGTGTGACAAATATGCAATAATAGGTGAAATCAGGAAGGGAAGGGGCCGTGGTGGCGCAACAGGCTAAGATGCAGCAGACTTGTGGTTGCAGTTTGTTGCAGTTGCTGGCTCACGTGGAGCAGCATAATTGGCTCGCTGCTCCAGGGGGAGGGACTTGGCAGGGTTAGTAGATCGCCGCACAAAAAGCACCTCGGGCGCCTCGGAATCACGGTTACCAGCATGTGGCGAGACGGCTTGAAGAAGGCTCTCGTAGGGCCGCCGAGGGACGGGGTGTGGGCAGGGTATCTAATACTAGCTCTAATTGAATTAGACGGGGTACAATTGGCTACCAAATTGGGAGAAAAAAAGGGCAAAAATTATTTTTAAAAAAGGGGGAAGGGGAAGATGCTTTTGCTCATACTGTAATGCATCTCGATAGGGGCAATCAGATATAATTTAACCAGTGTGAAACCAATCTATTTTATTACACCGATTAAACACGCAGAAGTGATAAAGGCTAACAGGCATGAATGCTAACACTTTTGGAATTGGGACTTCTGTACAACATTGATTAATGTGTCAGTCCACAATAAAAAAAACTAAACATATTTCATATCTACTTACATTTGCATTTTTGTCACAAAATTAATTCAGTGTGTTTGCATTCTTAAATCACTCGTCTATGTGCTGTCTTGGGTGCGATATTCCTGCCACGTCTTTCAAATTTGATGAGGCCTTTGCCAAATACGAAAGAGCAAACGTCTAAAATCCCAGGTGTCTTTAAAACGAGGTTCGTTCCGTGACTCAATATTACCGTGACGGATGACATTGCTGACATTGACTGTCTCTCGGCAGTCTTCCTTCGCTGGATTATCTTCTCCGAAAAAAAAAGAACTCGATGTGCTCCTAGTTTCAAGTAGGACTCTGGTGTTTGGCGGGGTCTTCTGTGACCACCTGTAAACACAGACGTCACTACATCCACCAACACGGAAAATGTATGGAAAGGCACTTTCAGGACATTTGGCCTTGCTTTTCCAGACAAACATCCTTTTGCTTCCAGCACCCCGTCGTTTTCAGTTGTGTGTGTGTGTGTGTGTGTGTGTGTGTGTGTGTGTGTGGGCGAGGGTGGGGCTTTAGGACTGACAGATGAGTGTGAATCTTCACATGTCCCAGTGAACCCCAACTGAGGAAAGGGGGGGGGGGGGGGGGGGGGTGATTGAGAGGCAAGAGTTTAAGGTTAACATTACAGGCCTGAAGTCCAGCCTTCCCAGGTCAAAGGTCAGGAAAGCTTTATTAATTGGCTCCTGGTCACAACTTTACACTGTTACAAGGAGCACGACATTACAGCCGGAGGTTTACTGTGGAAGTCAACTGATTCCATCCTGCGAACAAGCCATTCAAAACCAACGTAAAGCGGAGCTTTGCAATGGAGTCTTGCGAAGCCATAATGTATTTGTTTTAACGATTGACCAAATTCTGGCACTACAAAAAAAACTAACAAAAACAGTAATTATTTCAGAAACCATTCACAGCTACTGCAAAGGGCCCCAGGGAGCCCGGCAGCTGAAAGATCAGTGGGGTCTTCGTCGCCCCCCCCCCCCCCCAGAAAGACAAACACCTGACCCCTGTCGAATGTTTGCGGAGGGTCTCCTGTGAGGCGCGTTTGTGTGCCGGCAGCGCACCTCCCCAGCTGTCTGCGTGGGCTCTGACGCTCGTCCGCGAGGAGCTCGCCACATCCGAACGTTGACTCAGCCTCTCGCTCTGATGTCGATTCTCGCAGAAAGAGCGACTTTTGAGCGGTGAGCTCCGGGGGTGCAGGTGTGGACCAAACATTACATTACATTACATTACATTATTGGCATTTGGCAGACGCTCTTATCCAGAGCGACGTACAGTTGATTAGACTAAGCAGGAGACAATCCTCCCCTGGAGCAATGCAGGGTTAAGGATCTTATTGTGGCTACACTGGGATTAGAACCACCGACCTTGTGTGTCCCAGTCATTTACCTTAACCACTACGCTACAGGCTGCCCTAGCGCACCATGATAGATCATCACGCCATTTTAAAACGGACCTGCATTTACGTTACGTTACGTTATATTACGTTCAGCTGACGCTTTTATCCAAAGCAACTTATTTCGACTAAGCGGGAGACAATCGTCCCCTGGAGCAACGCGGGGTTAAGGGCCTGGCTTAGGGGCCCCGACAGCTGTGTGGATCTCATCGTGGCTACGCCGGGTGCCCGCTGACCCAACGGGTCCCGGTTATACGCCTTAGCCGCTACGCTGCAGGCTGCCTTCACTGCCCGCATACGGAGCGGACGTCTGAGACGCTGCCGGTTGGGCACGGTCGTGAGCAACGAAAGAGAGAGGCACTGTTAGATTCTCGTGCAGATAAGCCCCAGGGCACTCGATGCAGCGGCCTTTCCATGCAAAGTAGGGCGACAGCAGGGTGGTGTGGAAGCCTGCCGCCGATGGGCAGGGACTCACCCCGGCCGAGCAGGTCACCTGTACACTGTTACACCTGCAGAGCGCAAGGAGGCCAGCAGATGCCTGCAACCGTCACAACCAACCGCCATTTTAAAGGTACAATTGGTCATTTCAGACTTCTAACGTTCAAGAGAGGAATTGCAGCAACAAACACGCTCAAACCACGACATTGTTTATCCCGCCCCCTTCCCTGTGAACGCGCTGACGTTGAAACGCCATTGGCTGTGGCAATTAGAACCAATTTCAACCAATGAGCTTGAATTATTGTGCAGCTGTACAATGTTTTGGGTACAGAGTGCCGGCCCGTCAACTGCATATTTTGAAAGCTGAATTTAAGGACTATAAACACAGGCAGAGGGCGCGTCAACATGTCAGTGAGCCTTTTTCAATGATAGGAATGGATTTCCAATGCTCTTTTAACAATGTTTTAACACAAAAATCTTAGCTATTGTACCTTTAACTGGATATAGTGGGCTCAAAATGTACCCCAATGCCACTGAAGTAATGGAAAAAAAAGCATGTGATCACAGTAAGATTCAAATTGAACTGGTACGCCCTGAAACGTGCTGGAACAGGATCGCACAAAGATGCCTCCTCTCAGCTATTTGAAATAGTCGTCGACAACCTTTAGTCGTCAGGTAAGATCAATTAAGGTGTGATATATGCAAATGTTCCTTAAGATTGAGGGCAGAAAAAAAAGCTTTTTTGTAATGCCAGTAGCAAAGCAGCATAGAGATTCTCTGGTCTTTTGTCCCAACAGGAAATAAAGAGCACGGTTTATTTCATGTTTCCCTGCGGTTTTCTCTGGTGTTTATCTAGGGCCATGTAGAGAATAGCAGCAAGAGGACAGAACAAGACGCAAATATTTGTCCAGTAGTTTCTCCAGAGTGAGACAGCGATGTGCCTTCAGATATGCTGAAGTTTATTCTCATTTGCATACAGGAGCAGTGCGGTGCGGTAAACAAATGAGAGTGCCAGCAGAAGTCTTAAATAACTTTGTTCTGTCGCAATTGCTTTCAGTTACCGGCAGTGGAATGTCAGATCAGCGTTCGAATATTCAGTTTAGAACCTTCTAATGACATGTTTGTGATCTCACACCTTAAAGGGTGAAATGTTATATTCTGGTGCCAGCTAAATAGGTCACATTGGTAAGCCCTCACCCACCCCTTGATTATATATCTCTGTCGCAAAACCGAGTTGTGCATCTGGCTGAATTCATTCCGACAGCAGCCTGCCGCGGACCTGTATTTATAAAACTCTGAGCGTACAGAACCGCGGACAGTGAACAATAATTGGAAACACCAGTGTTGGGGCACTTAACAAGATGTTGGGCCACCGCTGTTTGTGATGAAGCCCGTCGCTCTTGCCCAAGGTGTGAAATTTGTTTGTAGCTGTCCTGCGGTCGTTCACCTGTTTTGCCCTTGCAATTACAATGAATGCAGGGGCTTCGAAACCCCATGACTGTGCACTTCTGTCCAGCGTCGCTCCCTGCTGATGACATCACACCCTCCAGGTCCCGTCCACCTCGAGTTCTCCACCTCAGCAAGTTGACCTGTCTCGGCCTGCCAGATGCTCCCCGACACCCCCCGTCCCAGAGTGACCGAGGTCTCCTCTTACAGAAACGCGAGCCATAATTATAGGTGACCAGGCCTGGCCCTATACATTACCCTACGCATGCCGCAACGTTGTTTACCTTGTTCATGGATGAGCCCACACGTTGGTGGGAGGCTCTGCTTGCTGGCCATTATCTGACCCAGATAATTACACTTCTTGTGGTCCATTGACAAAAGGAAGCACAGCGAGGTTATCTGGAAGTGACTGGCAACAGTCGAGGTTGCGGCTTGCGGGGGGGGGTGTGCAACAGGGGCTGACGGGGCAGTCCAAACAAAACGTTAAACTGAACAACAATCAGTTCTTCCCACAGGTGCCTCCATGTTGTATTTCGCCGTTCATAATAGCCCCTAATCCCCCCAGTCTTATTAAATTATCAAGGTTCCACGCGCCCGTTTAACTCCCTGCCTCTTGGTGCATAGCCTCTCCCTCAGGTTTTCGGCAGTCCCTGACTGCGACGGATACACTGCCCCCCCCCCCCCCCCCCCCCCCCCGATGCAGTTGAGCGAGCGATTTGTTTGCTCACATTGTTAGTCTCGGCTCCTTTACGGTTCGCGCACACGCCCTCTCCCCCTCGGTCCTGCGGCGCTCCTCCGGGGGAATGGGCGGGTGCTGAACGCGCAGCTGAGGAAGAGGCCGCCTCAGTCCGTGTGCCGCGGAGGCTCCGCCGCCATTGTCTCTGTGACAGCGGCACAATGCGGGCGCTCCACCTCAGGGTGATGCGGTTCTGCGTTTCGCCCCGCCGGTCGCTAATACCTGCTGCTTGAGAACAAACCGCTTGGGTGTCCCTGGTCTTACGAGTATGTTGCAAATCGTAATTGCACGTGGCAAATACGTAATTGTTTCAAGGGTTTACCGAGGGTTTACCGAGCTTGCTTTGTGTATTGAAACTTATGAAACTCTCAAATAGTGCAAATCCCACATTCTGGTCCAATCGGTTGGCTCATTTTCACCAGGCATTGTTTGTATTTGAGTCCAAAGCAATTACGTACTGAACCCAGGTCTGGCGTGTGGTTTAGGTGGTCTTTTGAGAGAGTTAGAGTCAGTACTGGTGTTGCGCAATTGGTCTAAGTTGCTGTTCTTCTGAAATACATTTTACAGTTTTACATTTTACATGAATCTAATGAGAACCCAACAGGAGGTTCTGGGAAACTTCTTTGACAGGAGCGCACTGTTTAATTTATTTCATTTATACTGCAAACTGACTGACCATTATTTTAAAATCCTTTGTTTTTCTCTGTTTCGGTATTCATGTTAAAGTTGTAATCCTTCAAGCCTCCCTTTTCTGAATTCTTCTGGAGAAAGTCAGTTCTCCTCAGTGAATGTTTGATGGCCAGGTATGGAGTGAGAACGGCTCACAGAACTCACAGCAGAGTAGTGTCTGATGAGACACAACCTCCAGAGTCTAGGGTCCTGTTCCTGCTTCTTGCTTTCTCATGTGACCAGTGAGCGCTTTTCTGACCCGTGTGTAGACAAACACCATCCTCCTCTGTGATTTGGGGAAGGACGGGGGGGAAGTGGAGGGAGAAAGAGGCCATTCCTTATTTCACTTGTAAATTTCCGCAGCTGCTGAAAAGGCCGTTGTGAAGCAAACAAAAAAAGTTTTCAAACCCGTGGGGGGGGGGGGGGGGGGTCTTGTAGCCACTTCAGCCACAGGTTGACGAACGGGGGGTGGAGGGGGGCTGAGATGGGAAACCAGTTTGGACAGGGGGCAGGCAGGGCGGGACTGGGGGGCTCGAACGGGGGGCCGGTTGCCATGGTGCAGGAGAAGCAGAAAGGGAGAAATGGTCTTCCAGTTCACTGGGGTGTCAGAGTGATCAGGCCTAATGGCCGCCGTGCGCTCCTAATCCCCCCAGCCAGAGCACACACACACTCACACACATTCACATTCACACACACTCACTCACACACACACACTCACACACACACACACTCACACACATTCACATTCACACACACTCACTCACACACACACACTCACACACACACACATACACTCACACACACTCACACACACTCACACACATTCACATTCACACACACACACACACACACACTCACACACATTCACACACACTCACACACACACACACACTCTCACACACATTCACATTCACACACACACACACACTCACACACACTCACATTCACACACACTCACACACACACACAAACACACACACTCACACACACTCTCACACACATATAAACACGCACACAGACACTCACACACACACACTCACACACTCACACAAACACACACTCACACACACTCACACACATACACACACACAGACACATACACACACACACACACATACACACACACACATGCAAATACACACACACATACACACACACTCACACACACTCTCACACACATATACACACGCACACATACACACACACTTTCACACACACACAAACACACACACTCACACACACTCTCACACACATATACACACGCACACAGACACTCACACACACACTCACACACTCACACAAACACACACTCACACACACTCACACATATACACACGCACACACACACTCACACACATACACACACACATACATACACACAGACACATACACACACACACATGCAAATACACACACACACATACACACACACTTTCACATACACACATACACACACACACACACATACACACACACATGCAAATACACACACACACATACACACACACACACATACACACACACTCACCGAGCACCTGATGTATTACAGCCGACCGCTTGCGCACTGGAAGCCATTTTGTTTATTTGTGGCTCAGCCCGTTAGATGAGTCTCAGCAGACTCAGAGAATCAGCGCTGACAGTTCATCACTGCAGAAAAACCACAAACAGAAACCCCCGGTGTCAAAGCAGCTTTCCGTCGCTGCGGGTTTAGCTCGGGGTGTGCAGAGAGATGAGTGAGACTCATATCCATGTCAGTTTTGTTTTTGTCTTTTTAGAGAACTCAAACAACTTTGGGAAGGCCCATGGAAGTTCAGGGTGTAACTTGGGAACCGCTCCGACGCTCAAAGAGACTGCCTGTAGGTTACCCGAGTCATCTCTTGTCGTATCCTCACTTTCTTTTTGGGCTGCGATAAAGTTCATGGAAAGTCTTGAATTATTCACGGCGGCCCTATCACAGTTCAGGGGATTTCATTCAGAAAATAACGGCGGCCCATGTGTCCCAGGTGTTGCGCTGAAAATGACCGAGTGGTGACAAAACGTGAGAAGTGGGGACACGATTCCTTTTGTGATCCCCCTCTTCACGCCGGTCCCTCGGGGGAAGCCGCCGGAACAAAGCCGTGTCAGATCTGGAGGAGAAGTCTCGTGTTTGGGATGTTTTCATCCGTCCTGCTGACTGAAGCTTACCTGTCACTCCCCGCCCCCGCGCGGGAACGGGATAGCTATTCGGTCCCTGGAGGGATCGGGTGACTCTGTCCCTCCAGAGGTATACCTCCCCTGTCATCTCTCCGAAACCCAGGGGTGAGAGCAGGGAGAGACGGAGACGATCAGAGATAATGACCCTACCTCAAACATGCTGTACAAATGCTGTCATGGCCAAGTAAAAGCTGTGTGTGTGTGTGTGTGCGTGCATAAGACTGTGTGCAAGTTTGCCGTTTGTGTGTGTATGTCTGTGTGCATACCTGTGTTTAAATGTGTGTGTGCGCCTTTGTGTACGTGTGTGTGCATGTGACTGTGTGTGTATGTGTGAGTGTGAGTGTGTGTGTCTGTCAGGTGTGTCAATGCATTTAAAAATAGGAAAAAAAGAAGAACAGCAGCTCTAAAAAGTTCCCCGGGACATGTCTGAAAACACGGGCCGAGTGACTGATGTTTTGGGAAGAAGCCCCTGAAATAAAAAAGTCATTTACTCTCATAACTCAGCTCCGCGGGGCCCCCAGAGTGCCGCCCGCCCGCCTGCCCGATTCCATCTCTTCTGACTAAATGAGCGCTTTGTTCCCTCGCGACCGCTCCCCGAACCGACCGTCAGCCGCCTCTCCCTATAACCACGCCAGCTCCCCCTCCCACCCGCCTCTCCCCACTCCAATCCCCGTCCGATCACGGCTAACACGGAGCTGGAGGGATGGGGTGGGGTGGGGTGGAGGCGTGGTGGAGAAAGCTTTGATAGTGGACACACACCACCCTACTCCAGTCGAATCCGATTTTGCCTCAAAGTCTCAAATGCCGAAAGGTTTTTTTAACGCATGGAGAATTTCGCCACGTTCTCGGCCCTCTGTTTTTGTGACCCGCCATTTTGCGTGTATTTATACGCGGACAATGAACCGAGTTTAATAGCAAACAGTCTGGCGCGGGAGCCAGAGGCAGGGCGGTCATTAGCGCCGACATCAAACGGCGTCGATGCTTTGAGCAGCAGTCTGGAGTGGGGATCGTGAGCCCGGGCGCTTAAACAGGAACACTGTGAACTCCGAGCGTGCGCGGCTTTGATGGACGATGCGACGGCTTGACTATCGATTGTGTTTGTTCACACGCTGCAATTAGCCCGTGCCGTCTCGGCTAGGATTCAGCTGGAGAATCATTTTCCACTGATGGAGAGAGAGAGAGAGAGAGAGAGAGAGAGAGAGAGAGAGAGAGAGAGAGAGAGAGATAGAGAGGGAGAGAGAGATAGAGATAGAGAGAGAGAGGGAGAGAGAGGGGGAGAGAGAGAGAGGGAGAGACGGGGAGAGAGAGAGGGAGAGAGAGATAGATAGAGAGAGAGGGGGAGAGAGAGGGAGGGAGAGAGATAGAGAGAGGGGGAGAGAGAGATAGAGATAGAGAGGGGGAGAGAGACAACCCAAACCCAAACATCAACTCTTAAAGAGACATACCACATTTCTTGACCGTTACACTTTATTGCACAGAACATGGAAAATTAATGAGATATGTGCATTCACATTATCCAAATACCCTCTCACGCACACACCCACATGCACACAGAATAGGGGAAAAAACACTGAGAAAATCTACACAAAAAGAGACTAACTTCAGGATAAAGGAATGTTTGGATTTTGCTATTGCCATAACAATATTTACATACCCTGTATTACATTTTTTTTCAATTTAAAGATGTCAGTGCCAGCTTTAGGCACTGCAGTAGGACTGAACGTGACTGTGCATGTATTTTATTATAGCCTCTTTCCATCTTCCACACAGCAGTGATCTGTCCTCAGGTGAATCTGGAGCCAGTGCTCTCCTGGAGTACTCGGGGCTTCCAGCAGCTCAGTTCTCATTGTCGTAAATCACGGTTGTAAAAGTGTTTGGATTAATGGTTGATGACGGGTGATGACAGACGATTGATGCGTTGATGATAGATCGCTGGTGATTGACAGCTGATGCATTATTTAGAAATACATTCCCTGACTTATTGCGGTCTTGACATTCTGAAACATGATGATTTTTGGAAGCTTCTTTTGTCACACAATGTCTTGATCTTTTCTTTCACTAATAAGTCAATTTTTTTTACTCTGAAGCACTTGTTTAGAGCAGGGATCTCAAACCCAGCAGTCTGT
>NC_083778.1:13000906-13038406 GCF_963514075.1 Conger conger
CCCTTAACCCTGCATTGCTCCAGGGGAGGATTGTCTCTTGCTTAGTCTAATCAACTGTACATCGCCCTCGATAAGAGCGTCTGCCAAATGCAAATAATGTAATGTAATGTTAACTCCCAAACACAGCCGCGTCAGCAGTATGACTGCGCAAACCGCCGAAGATTACTGGCAGGCTCTGTAACCTCGGCAACATGGCGGCCGGCCCTTCACAGAGATTGATATCTGTCTGTGACGCATCCTCACGTACGGAACGCAGAGGATGTGGGTACTGAGATGCTGCACCTCTGTTTGCCCCGTGTCTGCTTTGCTGGGCGAGATCAACGAGACCGCAGCAGGTGTAGCTCGAGAAGGATACGTCGCACTTTCAATCGCTCAGTCCCGGCTGAAGCTCGCTAACCGCAGGCCGTGAGACGTGTGGCCTCACTGACTGGTCTCCAGAGAGTGCCTTTGTGCAGACGGAATGTATGTATGTTGTGTCGGGGACACGTTTGTCAGATTTTGATCGGTACACGATTTCCGGGTTTTCATTCCGATGATGTGCCTTTCCACCATGTAACTGCTCCTTGAGATAAGAAAACGATTCATTTCAAGATTCATTTGAATTTGAATTTAAAGATGAACGAACCAGCCGGTTGGTGCCCTGCATGTCAGCCAATCGCATTTGGTGTGTGAACTGTGTGTCTACGAATGGGTGAATGAGAAGCATCGATTGTACAGAGCTTTGGGTAAAGGCACTATAGAAAGAGCGACCGTTTACCATTTACCGTAATGTTGAGGTTTACCATTTCTACAATATGGCTCCCACGGTAGCTGACATTTTGGAGAAGCGTTTGTTGTGGCTGTCCTGTTAAGGGGGTGGACCTGCCGCGGTCAGGGACAGCATGTCTCAGCGTGAGACTGTTCCAGTAAGCTGTGACAAAACCACAGCCTCAATCTCAGTTCAGCTGTTGTCAATGCACAAGCCTTGCCGCTGAGACATTCAATTCTGAAGTCCCAACCTAGCCCTGAATTTGCACCGATGGTCTCATTTTATTCACGGGCTTACATTACATTACATTAATGGTGTTTGCCAGGCGCTCTTATCCAGAGCGACTTACAGTTCATTTTTTAGACTAAGCAGGAGACAATCTTGCTCAAGGGACCAATGGCTGTGTGGATCTTATTGTGGCTACACCGGGGATCGAACCAGCGACCTTGTGGGTCCCAGTCATGAACTTTAACCACTACGCAACAGGCCACTGCTGTGTTAGACTGTTCTGAGCATAGCCGTCTAAAGGGCGACGGAGCACACACTTTGTTGAGGTGCACACTGTTCCCATGGGGTTCCTCCCGCTAGTTCTTTGGGTGCGTTGAAAGGTCATGGTTTTCGTCCCCACAACGACCTGCTGGCGGCGAGGAACTGAAACTCCAATTTTCTGAAACATTTGAATTTCTCATTGCCTTGTTAGTGTCACTGAAACAGAGAATATGTAACACAACTAAGTGCATCATTCTGCACCGACCAAGTGTGCGAATGTTGGATTTAAAAAAGGGAGATGCAACTTTTAATAAGCCAGAAAGTTGCTTTCTTGATTTTTAAAGTGGAAAAGGTTTTCGGGAGGAGTATTTTTTTAACCTTAGTCTTTTCGAGGTCACAGGTCAAAAAGCACCTTCCAGTCTGCCCCTCCTGAGCTTTTGCACCGCCAAAGATTCAATAAAAAACCTGTTTGCATAGTTCCCTCTTTTCTACATTCCATTTATTCCCCTTTCAGCACCCTAAAATTTCCCACTTTATTAGACAGTGGACTTTTTACTTCCTGTGGTGTAAAAGAACAATAAAAACAAAACTCACACCTCCAAAAACACAGAGAGGAAGTGACGCGTTGATTTTTTTCTTCTTCTATTTTTTCCAGACGAGGACGACGGTGAAAAAGCTCGCCGTTTCACCCAGATGGACGAACTACGGGCTGAGGGTGTTCGGCTACCTGCACCCCGACGTGAATGGTACGGTTCTCCCCCCACCCGAGAGCCACCATCTTTACTATTCTGTTTTCCTTGCTTATTTTACTACTCCTGGCTTCACCCATCGGGTAAAATGTGAATTTTGGCAAAAGAAACATTAGTTGCAGGTGTGGCAGGCGGGGAGAGGTGGACCCACAGGTTGATCATTTATACGTCACGTTTTTCCAGAAAAATACTTCTGCAAAGGATGCGCTCCTTTTGCCTTGCTCAGAGGAAAGTTTGGGAGTTTCTAACTTTTACTTCTAGCTCCTAGAAGGAACATTTATCAGGTTGGGATGTCCTTAAAGATAGCGGACCTCGATCAATTTCTGGGTCAGGAGCAAGGAAAAGAAAAAAGAAAAATAAGGGATTGGAATGAGTCATTATTTCAGAACTGCAAATGAGCAGTGAGATAAAACAAATAGGGCACAGCACTTGTGTGATGGAGATGGCTTTTATAAAATGCCTGGATATGTTGACCGCCCTGCTAAGCAAATACAGCATATCAGAGGTGCATTCACGGTACCGTCTGCCATTTTGTAAACTAGATGACTAGAATACACACCTGTTATTTACATCAAAGTCGCGGTGAATGCGTACAAACGTAATGCGCAATGAAAAGATAAGTTAACAATGACAGTGAAAGATTGAACACGCCCCCCTGAATTGCAGCATTGTTGCCGTTGAAGGACGTTATTTGACCTCTTAACCCCTGCAGGCTCTGTGTACGCCTCGTTCTTTAACAGAGGATCTGGCTCCGCCCTCTGCTTGTGTCTCACAGCTCTGCGCTGTGATTGGCCGCGCGTGATACACACTGCGGTCGCCGCCCGTGTAACCTGACCGTTGATGAAAGGGGACCCCGTCTTTGTTTGTCCTGGGCTCATCTGACACTCAGCCCTGGGAAACTTTTATAATGGCGGGGTTCTGGCCCTCATATAAAGTCTCTATTAAACGTGGATCTTGCAGGTGTCTCGTCCATTATAACCTGCTACTGTGACTCACGATTTTACAGTGATGCTGGATTGTGCTTGAGAATAATAGGGCTTTTGTGTCAGGAAAATAGTTTTGTTGAGAAAAGGTGCCTTCGCACCGTAGAGGGATCGAAAGACCAGAGGCTCTCTTTTTATTTGAATTCCTTGGTGTTTTTACTGTATGTTTCTGTTTATTTACTTATGTATTTATTTATTTACCTGGGACGGTGCACATGAATCAACATTAACACAGTCTCCACATCAGTGTGCCAAGAGTATTTTATTGTATTGCAATACAATGCAATAAAATACGATACATTAAAATACACAAATACATTACAAAAGTGACAGATGTACTGGAGAATCAAACAATGAGAGTATGTAGAGACAGTGCCAGAGATGAGGTAGTATGATTATTCATGATTGCAAGTTCGGTTTGGTTTAAGCCATCTCTTTTAAAAAAAACTTTTTTGCAGATTTTTCCCTTTTTCTCCCAATTTGGTAGCCAATTGTACCTCGTCTGATTCAATTGGAGGTAGTCGTATTAGATGTACCGCCCGTACCCCGTCCCTCGGCGGCCCGAATGAGAGCAACACGCCTTCTTCAAGCCGTCTCGTCTCGTGCCCGTTGCCGTGATTCCGAGGCGCCCAAGGTGCGGTGATCTAATAACCCTGCCAAGTCCCTCCCTCTGGAGCAGCAAGCCAATTATTGCTGCCCCACGTGAGCCAGCCAAACTTGGCTTTTGGCAGGACCGAGAATCAAACCCCGGTCCCCGGTGTGCAACTGCAGCAAACTGCAACCACAAGTACTGCTGCGTCTTAGCCTGTTGCGCCACCGCGGCTCCCTAAGCCATCTCTTAAGTTTATGTTTAAAGGTAAGATAATAGTATCTCTACATTCAATAGGAAGACGATTCCAGTTGTGGGTGGCTCTGACAGAGCCTGATTACACTGAATGGGTAAACGGTCAAACCGTTTTCTCGAGTAGGGAGTACCTCCCTCATCCTGGTCCTGGACCATCGCAGGGAGTGCTACGTTTAGTCAGTTCAGTCCGTGTCCTGGTGGACACACACCTGAGGCCTTGTTGTCTTAGTCCACCGCAGTAGCCATGAAAAAGAAACTTTAAGGCCCATCCAGGACCAAGACCGATAACTTTAGCGATAACTGTAAATATGCCGTTTTCACGTCCGTTCTAACTCAAGCGGAGTCCACACCACAACTATAACGACAAAGAAAGTGAAGAGTGATATCGCTGGGATCACTTTCAGAGCGATTTTTTTTTTTCGGTGTGAAGGGGCCTTTAGTCTGATCGTGGGTTTCCTACAGGCCAGCTGGACTTCCAGGTTCGCCTGTTCCTTGTTGTGGGGCGAACGTGGTGTGATCCATTAGCAACACCACGTGACTGAAGTACCATGTGACCCACTGCTGTTCCTTGTCTCGTTGGTCCAGGGGAGTACCTGTTCGCTGTGGCCTCTGACGACAACTCAGAGTTCTGGCTAAGTGCGGACGACAGCCCCCGGAACCTCAGCCTGCTGGCTCTGGTGGGGAAGGTGAGTGTTCAAAGGGGGGTTGGGGGGCCTGCCCACAGAAGTGGCTTGCTGAGGTCATAACCTCAGCAGCCGCAGATAAGACGCAGCCCTGTTTGGCTGGTGGGTGGTGTTAATTTCCCACTCGGCTCTCAGTCGTCGGAAAATTTATGCCGTGGAAACGCGGCGTGTGAAAAATCATCAGATACTCTGGCCTTCCCGGAATATGCGATCTCTCTCATCAGTTCTGCTCCCACGTTCCACTTATCTATCTGCGATGCTTCCCCCGAGATTAGAAACCGCACAGTGTGCGCGGTGGTGCCGAGAAAAGGTAACTGTCTTCCCGAATCCCCACGGGAAAGCATATGTCATTTCCTTAACTGAGAAGACGATGCATGCATTTAGTAATGTAATTCTTAAGTAATTTACGACTGAGAAGTGAATCTGGACGGCTTTCTTTTGAAGCATTTACGCGTCAATAATCCACGTTAAGAATAATGCCAATTCATATTGGAATGAAAAAAGCAGTCAATGTATTTGTTCATGGTGAATTAATTAATTATCTGTATATCCTATAGTTTGCTAATGCAGAAATATTCATGTAACTAATACATTATTTAGTAGTTAACAAATACATTCACTCATGAAAAATTAATGTCATGCTTAATTCATGTCAGATTAACCAAATAGGCCCTGGTCCTTATCTTTGTTGTGCAGGTAGCAGTTGAAATTGTACTTCCCTCTCGTGTCCTTCAGCGCACTTATCCCGGGTTATGGGTGTGCACTTTGCAGAAAGGGACAAGCAGCTGGCTCAGAGTTATCTCACTGCGGTTCTGCTCACTGTCTTGCAGACCGGCTCGGAATGGGCGGCGCCAGGAGAGTTTGGGAAGTACGCCAGTCAGACCTCTCAGCCAATCCAGTAAGTTGGCATGCTTGGGGGGGTCACACATCTGAGGAGGATTCTTATTGGTCTGCCATTAAAAAGGGAGGGGCTTGTTTGTATGTGCAAAGGGGGAGGACTCGAGACACAGTGAACTTTTTTTTCCAGAAGGCTTTCCAGGTGAGATGTTACCATAAAAACAGCTCAAGCTTGGTTTTGAAACAGCTGGTAGCTGGTTGTCCAGTTCAGACCAGCTCCATATTCAACATGTTCTGTCCAGCTCAAGCTGGTAGCTGGACAGCTGGTCATTTCAAGCTAGTCATAGCTGGATTTTACCACATCCTACAAAGGATAGGGGTGTTATTAGGCGGTCACTGTCCTTCTGCTCATATCGGCACCTCATTTACCAGTCCTTGCCCTGCCCCTGGAGTCTGTTGGAGCAGTGCTTCCAAAACACTGGTGCGCGGACTTGTGCTGGTGCCAAACAAAATGGCCGCCGGTCCTCAGAAATGACAGTTGGGCATAAAGAAATGCATCATGTTGTTGACCGTACTGTGCGTGACGGTCCCTGAGACATTGAGACTCAGAACTGCTGGGCCACAGGCTGAAAGTTTTTGGGAACCACTGCCTTAGAGTTTAGAGGATAAGTATGTATGTTCCACATAATTCATGGATCGTCATAACCTATTTTGCTCTCTCCGTTTCCTCTTCTCCAGGCTAATGGCAAGCAAGCAATATTACTTCGAAATCCTCCACAAGCAGAACGACAAAGGCACGGACCACGTAGAAGTTGTGGTAAAGACTTCATCTTTATACATATCTCTGTGTTTTTTACTTTTTTGGGTCTGATCAGACGGACAGAACAGTATACCTGTAATGCAATTATTCATTTATATTTGTACATCGTGATTGGCATCCATGACGGTTACAGTTCCACACAAAACTTTTTGGCTTTTGCAACCAGTTTTAACCCTTATATTACATTAAAAATGTATGACCTCTTTTATGTTTGGGGTCCAATTGACCCAAATAGTTTAAATAAACACAAAAGTATTGTAATAGAATCATTTTAACACCACGTGTCGCCTTCTTAATGTTCCCCAAATGACAAGCATTTATTTACAGTCTGATGTAAGTGAAAGTTTGAAACCAGTGTGGGAAAGTGGCACTAGAATCGATAAAAAATAGACAAAAAAAATTTTTTTTTCACAGTATTTTCATATATTTTATACAGCTACAGAGCCAGCGGTGAGCACACAACTCCTTTGTATGGAAAGTAGGTACAGGACTTTTTGAAAACAGCATCACATTTATTGCATGTTTACTGTTTAATCTGACCAAAATAGGAACGCAAGAAAAATAATACAGTGTCAAAGTTAACTGCTTTTTAAGAGGTGCCAAACACTGAATGGGGGGTCAACTTGACCCCGGACATAACACGAGGGCTAGGAGGACAGACCCCTAAATCCAGCGGTGATGCGGTGTGGCGGTGACGAGCGCTCGCGCGCCTGCGATTCTCCCGTTTTAAATCAGGCGCCGGGTGTTGACAGAGGCCTTTACAGGAAGTGAATAACTGCGGAGCATCTAAAACAGTCGCATTCCAAAACCCCGCTATCCGCACATAGCGGAACCCCTCTGCGTGTGCCCGGCGCTCTGCAGACGGCTGTTCTCCAAACCCGACTGTGCTTAACGGTCACAAACTCAGCCAACTCCCACCACGCAGGAAGTCCACATGGAAGTATTTCTGTCTCTTGCCGTCAGGGAATTCGAAATGTCTATTTTCTTTCACCAGCGGCTTAAATATGAGGTGAATAAGGCTGTATGCAGGGCAGGATTCGCATATTTTTGGGAAAAGGCTGTCAAGAGTCTGTACTCCCTCTACCTCTCGTCAACAGCACTGGTTCCATATCTGCACTCAAAAACTGCCAGATAATTTTAGCATTTTTACAGCTTATTAACTGTGTCAGCACTCAGTCACTGAGTAGCCAGTTAATTCCAGCATTTTTGCTGTTTTTTTTACAGCATATTAACTCTGTCAGCACTCAGTGACTGAGTAGGCAGATAATTCCAGCATTTTTGCAGTTTTTTTACAGCATATTAACTCTGTCAGCACTCAGTGACTGAGTAGGCAGATAATTGCAGCATTTTTGCAGCTTTTTTACAGCATATTAACTGTGTTTTTTTCCCTACAGTGGCAACTCCCAGACAGTGGGAAGTTCACGGTCATCAACTCCCAATACATTTCTCTCTACACCGGTAAGTAGAGCATGGGAAGAACGTGTGAAACTGTAGTTTTATTTGGGGTGAGGGGGTGATGGCCCTGCTGCTTGAGAGGTTGTCTGCAGAACTACAAATGCTGGTTGTTCCCTGAGCTTAAAGTTTTGCATTCAAAAATGGGATGTCGCAAAATAACAGCCATTCTGAAAATGTGTCTGAAACTTTAAATGGAATTGGACATCGTCAAGCAAGCTAGATTCTTCATAAATCCTGACAGGTTTTAAATGTTAATGAAAATGATAAATGTCTTTCAGGTGGAATTAAAGTACCGCCTTCATTCTGAGTCGTTTAGCTGCTGGAACATTTGGTCTGGCAAAGCTCAAAACGGTCATAATTGCCATGTAATTTTCTTGTTGAACATGGTTTTGTGGCCAACCCAAATAGCCTCAGCTTTTAAACTTAGCTTTTTATTTTGAGCTATTCTTATGCTGTGGTCAGGTTTCATTTTCAGGACAGTGCTGCGAAGTAATACCACTCAGCTTCTGTTTTGTTTTTTTCATAAACCTTTTTATATCTCTGATCCGCGATGAACTCTTTCGGTTGTCACAAACAGCAGGCTGAAGAACTAAACCTTTTCAGTAAATTCACAAAGTAAATGTAATACTTAATTAATATAATCTCTCCCCACCTTCAAGCGCAAACTGAAGACGTACCTCTTGAAGCAGCACCCCTCCCCATCCCTTCCTACCTCCCTGTGAACCTTAATTGTTGTCTTTGTGATTTACTTTGTGTTTTGGTATTTTTAGTTGGCTAGGTAAGCAGTATTTGGATAGTTAAGTTTGGTCACTTTTGCTTTGTTGTTTGTTTATTTGTTGATTAAAAAAGAAAAGAAAAAAAAAAGGTCCTGGTCCTTATCTTTGTTGTACGGGTAGCAATTGAAATTGTACTTCCCTCTAGGGTCTTTCAGCACACTTACCCCTGGTTATGGGTATGCACTTTGTTGTACGTCGCTCTGGATAAGAGCGTCTGCCAAATGCCAATAACGTAATGTAATGTATATTTGTACATCAATTAATTTCCGTAAACAACTACATTAGTTAATGGCAATTCATGCAACCTTATTGTGAAGCGTGATCAATGAAGTTTGTCATCGTTCCTTATTAAGGCGATTCTCACACAGTTGGATGTGAAGTCCTCCCTTCGTAAACTGCTTCACCCTACAGAAATGAGAAAACAAAACCTCCCTGTGACCGGTTCCTGCGCAGCGGGGCTCTGACCCGCTGTGGCCGGTCACACTGGAATGAGCCACCAGGGCTGTGATGTAATGCAGCAAGCATTCATACATTTACCCAACCCATAACATACACGCCCAACCTGACAGAGGGCAGAAGCTGATTCTGAAGCCAGGAAGTCGAGCCGAAGCCTGATTCGCACTGTGTCCCTTGTTCTGGGTAGCCAAGTGTTATGCTGCTTGCTTTGGCCGCCTTAAAATGCGCCAGCCAATGAGAAGAACTGTGTAATCGACTGCTTTGGATCTGTCACAAGTAGCAGGGGAAATTGGTGCACCGTGCCGGTGAACCTGTTGAAGGTGGTGATAATGTAATGGGGCAGTCTGTTGCCTAGTGGTTAAGGTGCACCAGAACGTTGGTGGTTCAAGCCCTGGTGTAGCCAAGATAAGTTCCACGCAGCTGTTGGGCCTGTGAGCAACGTCCTTAACCCCACATTGTCCCCTGCTTAGTCTGTAAGTCACTTTGGATAAAAATGCCAGCTAAATGACAAATGCTTTATGTTGTTTTTGTTGCTTTTAGATGAGTCGGCTCTGCTGATGAGCGAGGTCTCCCACATCCCTCAGTCGGCTGCCAGTCACACGGGCCCCCCCCGGGGCAGCGGGGGGTCCCCAACATCAGGGGACCCCAGCCTGGGGCCAGACATGTTAAGGGAGGACCCGCGGGACTCTCTGTACAAGAGTGAGTGACCCCGATATCCCAGCTGCGTCTCCCCGTCATCCTCCCTCACACTCCCTCACACTTTGGCTAATGCGCCAACTTCACTAAAACTGTCCTCAGCTGGGTCATTCCGTGAAAAATCAACCAGAGGTGTGCCCCGATTTTGTGTAAATGTTCTTTATATATTCATTAAAGAGCATCCGTAATATTAGCCTCATTGGGTCTGTCGTTCTAGAGATATTGCCTGTTAAATAAGGGGTCACTGGCGAGTGGAAATTGGGGTTTGTGTGGATTTTAGCGCACCTCTGGTTGATTTCTCACGGAATGACCCAGCTTACACGTCCTGTCCTGTCGGATGGTTTGTGATGCCCGGGCCGTTGATATCGGGTCAGATATTCAGCAACACCGATCGCATCTCTCGGAACAGAGACCGTTTATTGGGAACGCCGCCATTTTGTCGAATCTGTGTCTGTGTTTTTCGAGCGGCTGCTTCGCCTTTTCAGTTCCTCCTCGCATTCCTCCCTCGGTGACCCCCTCACCCTTGACCTTTGACCCCTGTGTTTCCCCCGTGCAGTTCCGCTGGTGGACGAGGGGCACTTGCGCCACGTCCTCCCCAAGTGCACCTACTCGCCCACCTACATCATAAAGGGCTTCCCCCTGCTGCGATACCAAGGCCTGCAGTTTGTGAGTGTCCCTCCAGGAGAACTGCCTGTTAGACTGGCTCTTCAGGGACCGTCAAATCCTGGTCCTCGAGTGCCAAGTCTCTGGTTTGTTGCTGGTTTTCCGCCCTCCCTTTACCTGGGAGTCAGGTGGGAAGACTTTCGGGCTGATCTGATCAGTGGCACTAATTGTTCAGTTAATTATCCAGGAGAAAAGAAAACCGACACTGGATTTGAATTCGAGGGCCAGATTTGATGATCCCTGCCTCTGAAAGCCACTTACTGCGAAACCCCGGTTTTGTTTTTAATCACGGTCCTAATTCTGTATTTAGTTTGTGTCGGATTTGAGCTTAAGACTCAAATCTTATCAAATTGTGTCCGTTAACTGAGAGATTTCTGTCCCAAGTTCATACCTGTGTCCCATCTGTCCGTCAACCTCAAGAATTCTCTCTAAGACAGACCAGTTTTTCAAAGGATCTTTCTGCAATATTGGCATATATTATGTAAATAATACATACAACTGGCTTTCCCTGAACAAAATTGTTATGTAGGATATTTATATGAGGGATGATATTGTTGTCAGGTCCATATGTCCTACGTCTACCCGAACGACTACACCCGGCTGACCCACATGGAGTCTGAGAACAGATGCTTTTACCAAGATAGTCCATACGTGCTGGACAGGTGAGTCATCTCTCCCACCGTCTGTTGTCCTATCACCCAGTCCATATCGTATAACGGTTGAGTTCTTTAGATGTACAGTTGTGTTCAAAATAATAGCAGTCCAACATGACTTACCAGATCAATCACTGTTTTTGGTAGAAAATATATTACAACATGGCAAATAATTTACCAGTAGGTGTAGTAGAGTCATAGAAAACCAACAGACCCAACATTCATGATACCCATGCTCCTGAGTCTGTGTAATTGAATAATTAATTGAAAGAGGCATGTTCAAAATAATAGCAGTGTGGAGTTCAATTAGTGAGGTCATTCATTCTGTGAAAAAACAGGTGTGAATAAGGATGAAGCCAGCACATGTTTGCATGCATTTCTCTCTGAAAACCTGAGAAAAATGGGTTGTTCCAGACATTGTTCAAAAGAACAGCGTACTTTGATTAAAACGTTGATTGGAGAGGGAAAAACGTATAAAGAAGTGCAGAAAATAATAGGCTGCTCCGCTAAAATGATCTCCAATGCTTTAAAATGGAAAGCAAAACCAGAGAGACGTGGAAGAAAACAAAAGACTACCATTCGAATGGATCGAAGAATAGCCAGAATGGCAAAGACTCAGCCAATGATCAGCTCCAGGGTGATCAAAGACAGTCTGAAGTTACCGGTGAGTACTGTGACAATTAGAAGAAGCCTGTGTGACGCTAATCTATCGGCAAGAAGCCCCCGCATAGTCCCACTGTTAAAAAAAAGACGAGGATACAATTTGCCAAAGAACACATCAACTGGCTTAAAGAGAAATGGAGAAACATTTTGTGGACTGATGAAAGTAAGATTGTTCTTTTTGGGTCCAAGGGACGCAGGCAGTTTGTCAGACGACCACCAAACATTCATGAATTCAAGCCACAGTACACTCTGAAAACAGTGAAGCATGGTGGTGCAAGCTTCATGATATGGGGATGTTTCTCTTACTATGGTGTCGGGCCTATTTATCGCATACAAGGGATCATGGATCAGTTTGCCTATATCAAAATACTTGAAGAGGTCATGTTGCCTTATGCCGAAGAAGAAATGCCCTTGAAATGGGTGTTTCAACAAGACAACGACCCCAAACACACCAGTAAGCGAGCAGCACCTTGGTTCCAGACCAACAAAATTAAAGTTATGGAGTGGCCAGCCCAATCCCCGGACCTTAATCCGATTGAAAACTTGTGGGGTGACATCAAAAATGCTGTTTCTGAGGCAAAACCAAGAAATGCAGAGGAATTGTGGAATGTTGTCAAATCATCCTGGGCTGAAATACCTGTTCATAGGTGCCAGAAGTTGGTCGATTCCATGCAACACAGTTGTGAAGCAGTTCTCAGATACCGTGGTTATACAACTAAATATTAGTTTAGTGATTCACAGGAATACTAAATCCTGAAGATTTTTCAGTTCATACATACGTACGTAAATATTTGAGTTTGTAAAGAAAAACACTGCTATTTTTTTGAACAGCCCAATATTCATTTTTCTTCATTTTCTGCAAAAGTTAGCACGGGTGAGCAAGGCCTTTTTTTAAGTAAATAATTGGATTTACTTAAACAATTGTGGATGTTGCACTCAATATTATTATATCCCTGCTAAAAAAAAAAACTGCTCATGCTAGCTGGTGGCGGCACGGATGGTGCAGTGGGTAGCACTGCAACCTCACAGCAAGGAGGTCCTGGGTTCGAATCCCCGTCGGCCGGGGCCTCTCTGTGCGGACTTTGCATGTTCTCCCCGTGTCTGCGTGGGTTTCCTCCGGGTACTCCGGTTACCTCCCACAGTCCAAAGACATGCATGTTAGGCTGATTGGAGAGTCTAAATTGAGTGTGTGAGTGAATGGTGTGTGTGCCCTGCGATGGACAGGCGACCTGTCCAGGGTGTATTCCTGCCTTTCGCCCAATGTATGCTTGGATAGGCTCCAGCGACCCTGTTCTGGATAAGCGGGTTCAGATAATGGATGGGATGCTAGCTGGTCAACAGCTGGTTCGCTGGTTGACCAGTTACACCAGCTCTATACTCAACATGGTTTGACCAGCTCAAATTATGTTTTGAAACAGCTGGTAGCTGGTATTTCACACTGGTCACAGCTGGATTTTACACCAGGCCTGAGACTTCCACTGATTAAGTACTTGGTACAAGTACTAGTACTTAATCAGTTGAATCCCATGTACGTATACTGAGTGCAATGTTGTATGTCATTTTTCTAAGTCATTTTTTGAACGTATGAGGATTATTAAACACCATAGGTGAAAACAAATGCAATACATAATGAAGGATATGTGCTCTTCTGGCATTGACTGGAAATAATTTATTCTGCCGATAACCACAAAAGGACGTTCGATGGGAACTTGCGCCTGTTTTTAGTGCAATACTGAAATATATCACAAGGTGGCAGTAGTGGCTCACAAATAGAGCCAAGCACGCACTCTAATGATTGCGAAAGCCTTGTGTTGCTTCATTAGTGGTTTGGATTAGAGTGGGTGAGCCTTCTCAATAGTGAAGGTGTGAAATACAAGCTTTTGTTCAAATTACAATGAATACAAAGCATTCTTATATTGAGTTATTGATGAGTTTATTACATAGATCACATAGCTGGAAGTTTATAGGATAAAGTAACTATTAACCAGTTCCTCAACTTTCCCTCATCCTAACACTCTCCAAATCCTTTTTTCCAGGTTCGCCTTTCTTAGATACATGAAGATGGACCCCCCGGAAAACGGAGGTCTTGAAGAAAACAAGCAAGGTGGAGAGATTTTTATTTGCTTGGGATGATTATGGCGTCACACACTGATCGAGATAGCCGGAATTGAACAGGTTTCAGAGAGGGTGTGGAGTCAGTTGAATCATTTGAGAATTTGAGCATTAGAGTTGGAGTTATCCTTGACTGAGATGTGCTGTGCTCATTGATACTGTCAGCAGCACAGATGATGATGTTAATCGTTGTTGCGGACGTGCCTGACATTTGAGTCACAAAATGTGTGAACTTACAGTTGCCTGTCAGTTGCGTGAGAATGATGTATGTGAAATAAATAATATGATATGATATAATATCAATAACGAAAGAGGCACTTCTCCCCTGTGGTTCCAGACCCTGGCTCACGGAAGATAATCTCTATGAATAAGGTCTTAGAGTTTGAGAATCCAGAGGCAAAGGACCCCAGAGGAGGGCTGAGTGAAGAGAAGACCAAGGACCAGGAGAGGGCCCAGAACCTGGACCAGGAGAGGGCCCAGGACCAGGGCCAGGAGAGGGCCCTTGACCAGGACCAGGAGAGGGCCCAGAACCTGGACCAGGAGAGAGCCCAGAACCTGGACCAGGAGAGAGCCCAGAACCAGGAGAGGGACCAGAACCAGGAGAGAGCCCTTGACCTGGACCAGGAGAGAGCCCAGAACCAGGACCAGGAGAGAGCCCAGAACCTGGACCAGGAGAGGCCCCAGGACCAGGACCAGGAGAGAGCCCAGAACCTGGACCAGGAGAGAGCCCAGAACCAGGACCAGGAGAGGCCCCAGGACCAGGACCAGGAGAGAGCCCAGAACCTGGACCAGGAGAGGGCGCAGAACCAGGAGAGGGCCCAGGACCAGGAGAGGGCCCAGGACCAGGAGAGGGCGCAGGATGCCTTCAGATTGAGGAGGAAGCTGTTGTCCAAGCCGCTCTCCAACAGGAAGAGGAGGGGCAAAGCCGGACTGCACAAGCCACCGGTGGGCCGCTCTGAGATGGAGCAAGGGGCGGAGCTGTTCGCCCAAACACGGAACGTCAGGGTAGTGAGAGGCGGTCGATACGGGAGGTCCAAACAATCACAGGCCGACCCCGGCCGTCAAGAGCAGAGCGATTCGGGGACGCTATTGGCCAAGAAGGCGACGCGTTTGGGCGCAGTCCAAATGACTGGCATCGCCGAGACCACGCCGCCACCCCGCCAACAGGTTAGATGGACTGCACTACCGCTCCCGGGAAACCAGATGAACCTGGAAGTCACACTTGCCGAGAGCCAGCCGTGGAATGGGAAGTGGACAACTGGCCTCCAGGGAAACAAGGAAGGGGACGCGGCGGAGCCGCAGGTGGACAGTCTGTTTAATGGCGACCCTGCGGCCCCCACGAGCTTGCAGAGGGGAGAGGAGGTGGGGCAGGAAGCCCGGGCAGCCAATGAGAGGGAAGCGGAGGCTGGCAGGATGTGGGCGGACTCGGAGGCGGTGGTTGAGCCGCCCGTCTTCGACCCGGCGGTGGACTGGAGGCAGACCTTCGACGTGATGCCGCTGGACTTCCACGCGCTGCGCTCCGACTGGATCGACCTGAGGTGCAACATCTCCGGCAACCTGCTGCTGGACCCCGCCGAGGCCTCGCGCGTGGTGGACGGCCTGGTGCAGAAGCTCCAGCTGAGGAACCCGGGGTACGGTTCGCCGCCGGAACCCGCTGAGGAACCCGCACCGTCGCCGCCAGACGGCCCACCTCACTCAAACACATTTTAATTATCTGTTCGCTTTCCCATATCCACTTATAGCTTTTCCATCTCTCTCTCTCTCTCTCTCACTCTCAAATCTGAGGTCCATAAATATTTGGACAGCGACACCATTTTAATGGGCTGTAATTACTATGTGATGCACCCCAAAGGAATGTAAGTAGTGCAGACTGTCAGCTTTAACTTGAGGGCCTTGCTGTACATCCATATTTAGTGCACTGTGTAGGAATTATAGCCCGTTAAAATTGTCCAAATACTGATGGAGCTCACTGTACACGCACAGGAACATATCTCTCTCTGCATTCAATTGAATTGCAGTCGTTCCCAACCCTGTTCCTGGAGATCTGCCTCCCTTTTAGGTTTTCATTTCAATCCCAATTTGGCACGCCCGATTCTCCGAGAACAGGGTTGGGGGACGACCGCGGTTCGATTGAACGCGGAGAGGACTTGTTATAAAAATCCGTCCGTTAACGGACAACGTCTGCGAGACCGCTGAGGAATGACGCAGACGTTCCCGTGCCCCCCGTCTCTGTCCCTCGCCCAGGCGGTTCTCCCTGACGCGGGTGCTGAACGTGGTGAAGCGGGCCGACGGCTCGCGGGGCGACCGGTACCTGGTGGAGCTGGAGCTGCAGGACAAGGATTTGGGCCCCGTCCGTCTGTCCCGGTACATCTACGTCCTGAAGCGCAACAACGCCGCCTGGGCCCGGGTCCTGCGGGAGCCCCTGCTCTGCGAGCCCCTGTTCTTCTCCTGGAACCCCCGCGCCACCGTCCACTTCATCGTCCCCGGTCAGTCCCCGGCTGAAACAAAATGGCTCCCAGAAACAAAACGGCTCCCACGAGCGTCGAGCCGAACACACTGTACTCCCCCAGGCTTACCCAAATCCCACTCAGTGTTGTAAATAACAAGTATTTGCAGTAGACTTGCATGAGAAAGGGAAGTAATATACTCACAGTTATGACAGGGGAGGGGATGTATGATGCCCATGGGCTACTGCTGCTGCTGTTGTGTTAACACTGATTGATCGGTTTTTCAATTCATGAATCACCCTGATAGGAAGAAAACATTGCAGACATACAGCGGGTTCACTTTTGCAACTGTATGCCGAACACAATGCGCATTAAGGACTATGATAAAGTTTAAAAAAACAATTGTTCTTTCCTGCTGGCAGTGAAAAACCAGGCACGGTGGGTCCAGCAGTTCATCACGGACATGGAGGGGCTGTACAGAGACACCGGGGACAGCAACTTCAACATCATCATCACCGACTACAGCAGCACGGACATGGATGTGAAGGGGGCGCTGAGGAATGCTTCTCTGCCAAGGTATGCCCCCCCCCACAGGGCTCTTTCCAAGCCCTGATTTATCCACTCTTTTTTCTTTTCCTACTCCTTGCTGCATCCATCGGGATAGGCTTGGAAAAGGGGGCAAGTGAAATAAATTAAGACAAGGAAATGAAGGAAATCGAGAAAAACGTGAATTTGGCGATTGGAATGTGCTCGCTCCTTCAAACGTCAGTTGGAAGCCGCGTCGATTACAGATGTGGCAGACGGGGAGAGGTCGATCCCCGTGCCGATCGTTTATACTTCCGCTGAGGATGCGTTGATGTTTTCTTGCTCAAAGGAAAGATTGGGAGTTCCTAACTTCTACTTCTAGCTCCGAGGAAGGTACATTAAACAGGGCTGGAATGTCCTTAAAGATGACAGACCTCGATCGACTGGGTCAGGGAGCAAGTAGAGGAGGAGAAAAGAGGAGAGGAGAATAGATGAGAAAAACAGGCGATTGGAATGAGCCCTTAGCCTTAGCAGAGAGCCCCCTGCTGGCCTGGGGGAGGAATGCGTGTGCAGTGTGAGGTGTGAGGGATGCGGGGTGCGGGGGTTCGGCCCTGTCAGCAGGCCGTAGAGGCCGGAGTGCCGGCGTTAAGCCCGGCCCTGCTGGGCAGCCGGCCTGGCTGAGGAATGCGGCCCTTCAGAGGAAAGCCCATCGTCTGTCAGCGCAGAGCAAGGTCACCGCGCCTGTCGATGACAGGGGGGGATAAACGAGGCCCGTGGGGAGGGAGCAAATACAGCACCGAGAGGAGCCTCTGTGTTAGCGCTAGCGCTGGGAGTGCGTCAGACAGTCACACACACATACAGACACACACAGACACACATACAGACACGCATACACACACACACATCCATGCCAGATATGCACACACACACACATACTCACGTGCATGCACACAAATACATACAGATATCATGCTCATACTCAGGCTTCTTCTTAGACATGCAGCCTCTGCACACACACACACACACACACACACACACACACACACAGGCACAGACACACACACACACACACACACACTCTAAGCTGTGTTGCATGTGTTTCAGCTACCAGTACCTGAAGCTCAGGGGGAACTTTGAACGGTCAGCAGGTCTCCAGGCTGGAGTGGACCTCATCAAAGTAAGTCTGTTCACCAAGAGTGTGTGACCTGCTTTTGCAATATTAAAGGGGCTGTCCCATTACAGTAATAGCTCAGTAGCTTCTTCAGTTTCAGTGCTATTGCCTTGTCAGGTCTACCCCTCTCCTGCTGTAATTAAACATTAAACATATTCTGGAATTGGTTCTCAAACGTGCTTCCCGGTTATACTCCACGAATATTCCTAAGATTATGCAAGTTGTGTAGAGCTATCATGTATTCATTAAATTGCATATTTGCAGTTCTTTGTTCCTTGAAAAAATATAATCAGCCAGTTACCTCTTGAAATGTTATCCTGCTAAATGCAACTTTTTTTGAAAACAAATCTGCACCGGGTAATGTATTGTTATGTAAATAAGATGTTTATTGTGTGTGGAAGTTGACAGCAGATGTGGTAATGGAGAGCGACTTGTGTTGTGTCTGACCGTGGTTGTGTGTGCGTTCTCTCAGGACGACCACAGCATCGTGTTTCTGTGCGACCTGCACATCCACTTCCCCCCGTTCATCATTGACTCCATACGCAAGCACTGCGTGAGGGGCAAGATGGCCTTCGCCCCCATCCTCATGAGACTGGGCTGTGGAGCCACACCCCGCGATGCCAGGGGTATGCTGCTACTGTACACACACACCTACACATACACACGCACGTACACACACACACACACACAAATACACACGCGGACATGCATACACACATGCGCACGCAAGTACTCACTCACATGCTCACACATATACACATACACATACACACACACACAGGCAGACACACACACACATGTGCACACACACACAAACACACACACACTCACACACACACATGCACACACACACACACACACATATATCCCCACACACACACACACCCATTCTCACACACATAGAGACACACACACACACACACAGACACACACACACACACAGACACACTCCTCTCTGCCCCTGGTTTTCCAGGCCCTGCATGCCCGGCCCTCCACACATACACACACAGGCTGAGACACATACACACTCACACATACACACACAGGCTGAGACACACACACTCACACACATACACACACAGGCTGAGACACATACACACTCACACACATACACACACAGGCTGAGACACATACACACTCACACACATACACACACAGGCTGAGACACATACACACTCACACACATACACACACAAGCTGAGACACATACACACTCACACACATACACACACAGGCTGAGACACATACACACTCACACACATACACACACAGGCTGAGACACACACACACTCACACACACACACAGGCTGAGCTCAGTGTCTCTGCAGGGTTCTGGGAGGTGAATGGCTTCGGGCTGCTGGCCTTGTATAAGTCGGATCTGGATGCAGCTGGAGGGATGAACACCAAAGACTTCAGAGACCGCTGGGGCGGGGAGGACTGGGAGCTGCTGGACAGGTGAACAGAGTCAATCAATCACTCAACCTGTCAATCAACCAATTAGTCAATCTTTCGATTGATCGATCAACCAGTCAGTCAATCAATTGGAAGAGCAGGTTGAGAGAAAAGCGGAAGCATGTTATATATATATATATATATATATATATATATATATATATATATATATATTTTGTTGACATTCAAGTCTTAGTCCCACTGTTTCCACTCTGGGGGGACTCTGGGGGTGAGTGTGGGGGGGACTCTGGGGGGGACTCTGGGGGAGACTCTGGGGGGGACTCTGGGGGAGACTCTGGGGGGGACTCTGGGGGAGACTCTGGGGGAGACTCTGGGGGAGACTCTGGGGGAGACTCTGGGGGTGAGTGTGGGTGTGATTCTGGGTGTGACTCTGGGGGTGACTCTGGGGGTGACTCTGGGGGTGACTCTGGGGGTGACTGGCAGGTGAACACTACTCTCGCTCTTCCTCAGGATCCTCCAGGCCGGGCTGGAGGTGGAGCGGATCCACCTGCGCAACTTCATGCACCACTACCACTCCAAGCGGGGCATGTGGAACCGGCAGCCAATGAAGTCCACGTAACCACGGGAACCGAGGAGGCTCTACGGCCCCCATTGGCTCGGGCACTTTAGTGACCCCGCTGCGACAGTGTTGGGGGCGGGGAGATGAGAAGGCCACAGAGGGAAGTCAGGTCCCCCTGTCAATCATTCTCTGCAGGGCCTCTGCTTAGTTTCGTGGGGCTCCCCCCATCCGGTCCAAACCTTCTGGAAAGAACTTAATGCAACGTCAGGCTCGCATGTTTGATCTAAAAGTTTTAAGTGAGGGCTTCAACAGCAAAAAGGTGCAGGAAAACTTTTCTTAAAGTCGTAGTGAAACGGAAGTTAGAGCAGCATTCGCTTCCCTGATATGATGTCCTGTATATGTGAGTGAAACAAATTTTTAGGTGCAATTTTTGAAGGCCAGCGAGTCGACCGGATTGACGTCAAATGAGGAGGGGGAGGACTACATGGACCGCAGCGTGAACGGACGTTGATTGGACAGGAACACCCACTGGTACTCAATGACGTAAAATCTAAATTGAAATCATTTTGAAATTTGTGCCTGGAAAGCAGTTTCCAGGAAGTGCAGGGAGAAAAATAAGCTTCAGAGTAGAAATACAGAAGCATTAGAATTGTATTATTTTTTGGAATACATTTAGACATGTTCGCATGGTTATTGAGAATTGACTAAACTGACGAAAAAGGTCATTTTTGCTGTGACTTTACCTAAGCCCTGAGAAATGTAGCTCATATTTCTGATCCAATCAGATGGGCAATATGTTAAGGGTGAGAAAAGGAGTATTGCTCCTTCTGAGAAATGGCAGAGTTTGTTCAAAAGATTTTATTGGGAGTTTACAGTCTTTCTTTGATGAAAATGGAGCCTTAACAAGGCCTGTGTCTAAGATGGGACCGAAGACTCTTACTCTTCTTTGCTGATACTGTCTGCCTTTAAACACAGCCTTCCTGAGAGACAGGCTGGAAAATCGAGAAATAAATACTTATCTGGTCAGTACACTTTTTACTGGTCTGGGGACACAGTTTTGGACTTTATAGAGTATTTTATTGAGTATTTTGTTTGTTGAGCAGTGTAATATCACTGTTCTCATGTTTTAATATGACAAATAACAGGTTCATTCTTTGTTTGTTTTCATCCATGTCAGTTGCTGTTGATGGGACTGGATGTTCATTTTCTTGCATTGGGATATTTATTTCGGTGACTGATTTTATGCGGATAGGTTTTCAAAAGGAATAGTCTTTACTTTTTTATGAGAAAAAAACATTGACATAGATTTTTTTTTTTTCAATTGAATTTCCTGGTTGATCTCCTCTACTTATTTATTATCTGATGATCAATGTATTTATTATTTTATGCTTGATTTCTAAAACCTGTGTTCTTGCTTTCATTTCCATATGAGATTTATATGTTTTTGGCTACAGTACTGTTTCTGAGTGTCTCTCAGATATCAATTCAATGCAGTTATGAAACTGTTTAATTACTTGAGATGTTGGTGATGGGGGGGGGGGTGTACTGTCTGTGTAAAGAGGTGGGGGGGAGCCTCAGCCCTGTTTTTAGTGTTGCTTTGCACTTTGGAGTTGTAGATCAACTCCATAGCTGAAGTCAGGTGAGGCAATATCGAAATCACATCTCACTTTTTGAGCTGGAAACATTGAATGCCTTTACTGCATTCCGCGATTTATGTAAGACGTAAACATGAACATAAATCGCACGTCAGACCAAAGATACCATTTGCAAATGTCTCCGCATTGCAAAAGAATACAAGCCTTGTTTAAAGGCAATTAGAGTGAAATGTGTGCCTTTTAAAATATCAGGGCGGGTTTTCGCCCGTATTTTTACAGCAGGTAAAAATTTGTGCTTCTGTTCTTTGCCTTTCATGTGTTTGTGGAACCTAAAAGTCACAAACAAGAAATTTTGCACCGAGAATCCAGCAGTACTCCACTGTGTCCAGCATACACACGTGCACAGTAATACTGAGGTGAGGTTTTGCATTTCCGTGGAGCCTCACTTTTTCTTGAATACAAACTACTCATCAGCCTCATGTTAATACAGAAATGTCTTTTCATGTCGCATTTATGGATAAGGCGCTGTAAAAGTGGATGGAAATTCATATCTAATACAAGTTACAGTCCTGCCCGCTGGCATTCCAAAGACAAAGATGGAAAAATATTAACATTACTACTGTCATGAGGACCACACTCCACCCCTGAAATGATTTAGGGTGCACTTTAGGATGCCATTTTAGGATGATGTCATGATTCTTATTTGTTGTTTGTTTAAGGAATTTAAGTAATTTCTCTAGTCTAGGTTTGTGGGTGGGGTTGTGGGGTAACAAATGGGGAAAACAACTATTTAACACATTTACCTTTCAACATATAATTCACAAGTTTCTCTAATTAATCACTACAGTTTTGCGGGCTGCATTCGCTACACTGTTGCGTAATTCTACATAATTCTCCAGCTGTGGTCAGAGGTTTACCTCTTCATCTGACCTGGGAAATACGACAAAGAAAATGTTTCGTGAAATCAACTACACTTGCCTGTGTGTTCAAGTATTGCACAGGCATGTGGGATAAGATCAAAGTGAAGTCACATTTTGTCTGTTTTAGGGTGTCTGGAGTCTTAGGAATGGCTATAGAATATGATAGCAAACTGTAAATCAAAGTGGCCTTTTTGTAATAACCTCTGTTTTTTGTTGTTTTTGGTTTAATCTAAGCATCTCACTTCATCGGGTTTGTTTATACTGTGTGAGAGCAGTTTTCTTGCTCCAATTCAGGGAGGGTCCTACAATTGTCTTTAGTGTCGATGACATTTTGATTTCTGTGAAATTGATGTATTTATGTTCACGCCTGTTTTATCCCATAAAAGAGTTTCCCCAGGAGCATTTGCTTTCTTTTCATTATTGATGGTTTTATTTATTTTTCTATTCTGTTATTAGGTGTTTCTTTCACTGTATAAAATGCTGATTGGTTAGGCTGATTGGAGAGTCTAAATTGCTAAGTGTACCCTGCGATGGACTTGCGACCCGTCCAGGGTGTATTCCTGCCTTTCGCCCAATGTATGCTGGGATAGGCTCCAGCGACCCTGCGACCCTGTTCAGGATAAGCGGGTTCAGATGATGGATGGTTGGATGGCTGGACCTGTTGCGGTGGTGGGAGAAATCCTCCTAAGCAGTGAGACTACTGCATGACTCAGGTTCCTTCACTAACCATGTATAGGCGGACACCATTTGAGTAGAAATGAATCAGGGAAAAAGTTATGGTGAGGGTTGCTGGGCCTGCCCATGTGAAACATCTATTTCGGTTTCCCGGGACACTGGAGCGTTTCGTTGTGTACGGCAGAAACAGTAACAGGAATATCGTATCCAGGCGCCGGGGCTCGAACACAATCCCTTCATGTCAGCGTGCTTGTGAAGATCCATATTTAAAACAGCGGGACGTGACACTGAACACCAGGCGGGGGGGGGGGATCAGACACCTGGCGCTCGGGGAGCCTGTCCGCGCGGCACAAGGACAGCCTGGCGGCCGGTCGGCCGTGCTATTGTTGGCCTCGCTTTCCCCCCGCGTGCTCCGGATCGCGCGGACGTGCCGACAGCTGCGTGGCGCTCCGCACGCCTAAAAGGGAGACGCACGGCGGGACACCGAGTGTTCACGGTGAGCTCTGAATTCAATACCATATAAAACAAAACACTATTAATAATGCCTGGGCAGGGCGTCCACAACGAAGGTGTATTGTTATTATTATTATTATTATTATTATTATTATTATTATTTATAAGTGCCATATTCTTCATAATGTGTGCAACCACTGTCCATAATTGTATTCATAATTGTTTCGATTTTGTGATTTTGTAGACGGCCTTATTCTCGTCACTGCGTTTGACAACAAAGACAACAATAATGTCAGGGCTTTATTCGTAGATGAGAACAATCTCTGGCAATGTATTTTGCTAAAAGTTTTAAGAATAAAAAATATGAAGAGACTAAAGATAAAAAGTGCTTCTCTGAAGAAAAATAAATGAATCAACTGACTGCATTAAGATAACGGTATTGTGAGGGAGTAACTCATTCTTATTCTTGTGCTGTCACACATTTCAGCTCAATGTCAATCAGGTAAGAATGAAGACGAGAGGGTGAGCATAAATAAGTCTGCAAACAAAGGATTTCTATTCAAACCTTTCTGAACTCTGTTTAACTATGATAAAAAGCCGCACATTTTATCATTAAACTATTTTTTTAAATCTTATATGGCACAATGGGTTCAGCATTAACTCTGCAAGGGTTCCACAGAACAGAGAATTACATTTGTCTCAGGAGAGATGCAATGTCTTTTTGTGGACTTACTACCTGGGTAAATGAACAACAACTAAAGATGTAGGTACAGTAAAACTGGTGTATACATCCATAATGTTCCACAATGCTTCCAACTCCAACTGTAAAACCATTTTATCACTGTATGCTAGGTGTTGTTTTCCACCAGATGGGATGACAATCAAAATCACAATACCATAATCACATTCATGGGTTCCAGCAAGAAAATATTTCCAAACTGCCGTCATACTACTTTCAAAACGTTCAAAGTCCACCATCAACAATTTAATATACACTCACCAAGCACTTTATTAGGTATTTATTAGACTTATTTCTTTAGACTTCTATTGCTGTAGCCTATCCTCTTAAGAGTTATGATGTGCGGTGAGTTCAGAGATTCTCTTCCGCATACCACTGTTGTAATGTGTGGTTATTTGCGTTACTGTCACCTTCCTGTCAGCTTTGACCAGTCTGGCCATTCTCCTCTGACGTCTCTCATTAACAGAACTGCTGCTCACTGGATTCTTTGCAAACTCTAGAGACTAGTGCGCGTGGAAATCCCAGGAGATCAGCAGTTTCTGAGATACTCGAACCATCCTGTCTGCCACCAACAACCATTCCACGGTCAAAGTCACTTAGATCACATTTTTTCCGCACTCTGATGGTTGATGGTGAACAATAACTGAAGCTCCTGACCCGTATCGACATGATTGTATGCATTGCACTGCTGCCGGGAAATTGTCTGATTAAATAATCGCATGAATATGTCAAAATGTTTCCAATAAGGTGCTTGGTGAGTGTATTTTCAACATTGTACACCGACACATTTGTAACTTTTGTCCACCTCTGTAGTAACAGTGTAATTACACAGATACTAAGGCCACTTAATGTAAATGGGACTGAATACTGTAAACCACACCACAGGGCCGCTTCAACCTTTTATTGTCCATTAAGACTGTTAGCCAATGGTGAATACTGTGCAGCTGGTTCTGTTGTATCTGCACACAAGCGGTTTCACAGCCGTGGTGAGCCTCACTCTCGGGAATAAAGGTACAAAAAGCACCTAAAAGGTACAAACGGTTGTTGGGTGGTACGCGATAGAGTAGGTGCATAAAACTGTACCCTTTGCCAGCAATATTTCACTAATTTGTGCTTTTTTGCGTGGGAAATGTACCCATCTGTACCCAATGAGAACATGACTGTACTTTCAGGGTACATTTGGGAAATGTGATCCTTTATTTCTGAGAGTGCTGAAAGCCATTTTTTCTCACTCCTTTACTGTAGCTATCACCCAGTGGCAATCTCCACTAGTCACACCTGTATTATTGGATAGTAGGACCCCAGAGATATTAGGTCCAGTTACCTGCTGACTGGTTGGTATTAGGGCAAGTTTGGGAGTAAACAGTGTATCAAAACTGGAAAAAGTATACACACCTATGCCTTATGAAGCTCCTTATCACATGGGGGCATTACAGAGAAATTATGCGTACTTTACACGCTCATAATATTGCCAATTTACATCAAGGAGCACTTCTTGGTATTACTATTGAAGCCTACAATCTGGGTAGTTGGAAGGCTTGACCAAAATTAAGTTGAAAAAAGTCACTACATTATTTGGAAAGCCAAAATAATACTAATTACCTCGGGTTCATCATTGGTTTTTCACCTGAAGTAAAGTAACTTAAGGCTGCTGTAATGTTCCAAATGTCCACATGATCTCCACATCCAATACATCTCAGAGGTTCTACTGTAGCATTATCAGCACAGAGCTCTGCACAAATGAAAAGCCATCCAGGGTTGCACTAAATTAAATAAAATTCAGGGGAAAGCTTTCTTTTGGACACATCAAACGTTCTAAAACCTGTTTCTTTGTCGTATGCTGGTGTGACCAAAGGGGTCATTCCATCAATTGTGCAACAAACACTTTGATTGGGGTTTGTCCTGAAAAACATACGTAGATGGATCTCAAGTATCAACTCGACACACACGTTTCACGATAACCATGAAGTAAACCATACACTCGTAAAAAATGAATCATTGGATTTACTTTAAAAGGTTATGGACAGTGGTTGCACGCACATAAAATACGAAGTACTTAATCGGTTGAAGTGCTCAATCATACTGTGCACAGCCACTGTCCATAATTTGATTAAGTAATTGTTCATTTTTTGAGTGTATGCTAAAATGTTCAGCATTAACTCGACCCTTTACGGAGTTTACATGAGCCCAATAGGGATCGCGATGCCTTCGATCAGGGTGAAATGCACTCGACCCGGGTAGACTTAACGCTGAGCATTTCACTGCGTACGGACAGCATTTCGGAAACAGCCAGAGGTGCCCTGCTGTGTCATGCAACGATTCTGTTCCGAGCGCAAAAACCTCCCCCAAATCCTCCCCAAGTCCTCTCGGGCTTCCTCAGTCTTTTCGTCACCCCCTAACCCTCACCCCCCGCCCCCCCCCCCCCCCCCCCCTCGGCTCCAGGGTCACTGTAGCGCTCACTGGCCTCCACCGCCGGCCGCGTCGAACATCTTCTTCCTGCCCTCCATGCCGGACATGGCCTCCACGTTCTTACGCCAGTCCCCGACCTCGGTGGTGAGCACCTGCCGAACGGGGGGAGGAAACCCCAGAGGGTCAGCCGTCGCCTCGGAAACGCGCACCGGTTCGATTTTATTTTTTATATCACAAACAAATGTAATGTTATAAATATATAAGATAATATTAAATATTATATTTTATTTGCCAAATAAATAACTTGTTTAACGTGTCTCGGTGGCGCAGCCTGTAGAGCACTGACCGCATGCTCATTGTGAGCCGCGACGTCAGTGGTTCGAATCCAACCGTCTGACATTTGTCGCATGTCTTTCCCTCTCTCTCGCTCCCATTCTTCCTGTCTCTCTATGCTATACTGTCCAATAAAGCTGAAAAAGGCCTAAAAAAATCTTTAAATAAATAACTTGTTTAACGGTATGTGTGTCTGAGTGTTAAGACTGCAGCAGTCTTCTTCTGTAGTGCAGCGCAGCGTGCTGACCTTCTCCTGTTTGATGTCCTCCTTCTTGACGGACTTGAGGTTGGCGCGCAGGTCCATGGAGCCCTTGTGCTTGGAGCCCAGCAGGGCGCGCATCATCTCGTCCGCAGACACGCGCACCTTCCTCAGGGCCGGCTTCTTGAACTTCCCCCCCAGGTCCTGGACCTTCAACTTCAGCTCGTGGATCTGGAGAGAGTCACATGAGTCACGGCAGTGAGTCTGAGTCGTGAGTCACGGCAGTGAGTCTGAGTCATGAGTCACAGCAATGAGTCTGAGTTGTGAGTCAGAGCCTCGTGAGTCACAGCAGTGAGTCTGAGTCGTGAGTCACAGCAATGAGTCAGAGTCGTGAGTCAAAGCCTCATCAGTCACAGCAATGAGTCTGAGTCGTGAGTCAAAGCCTCATCGGTCACAGCAATGAGTCTTGAGTCACGAGTTATCGCCATGAGTTAGAGTTATACTGGTGCTGAAAATGTCCTATGGCTATGTATACACATACGGAGCGTCAGATGCTGTTGTTGATTCCCGGTGTAGCCACGATAAGATCCGCACAGTTGGGCCCTTGAGCAAGGCCCTTAACCCTGCATTGTCTCCTGCTTAGTCTAATCAACTGTAAGTTGCTCTGGATAAGAGCGTCTGCCAAATGCCATTAATGTAATGTACGCACATCTCGGTTGTTTTTGACGACTTTCGCTTCGCAGTCGTAGCGCTCTTCGTCCACGACATCGATTTTTTGATGGAGGTGCTTGCAGAGATTCTGTTGAAATACATACATAAAAATTACAAATGCATGTGTCACACTTTATGGTTCCTTTCTTACAAAAAAAGATGATTGAAATGTGTTTGTATAAGATTGTACTTTGACACACACACAAGTTTGAGACAACTTTTTTGAAGTTGGAGGTTGAATCTTCATTTGCAAGCAGTCTTAGGCACAGTAAGCTTATACTCCTAAACAGTCACTGGACCACTGAAGTACAGTAATTCAAATTCTCATCCAGACAGTGTTTCGCAACTCACCTGAAGCTCGTCCATGGAGAGTCCGGACATCTGCAGAGGGGTGAGTTTTTCACCCAGATATCGCACCTTTTCCTCATCCCGGTCCATCGTCTCCTTCTCCAGCTCCTCCATGGCCTTGGACAGGAGCAGGATCTAGGGGGAGAAACAGACCGCGGTGAGAGCTAAGGCACTTTGGACCGAGCGGTCCGCACAGAACAGTCACTTCCTTTGAGGAGAACACCGTGGCAACACGCTTTGAATTGCCTGAATGGCCCGTACCTTTAGAGAGAGCTTTCGGGAGGCCGATATTTTCGACTTTGGCTGTTACATACAAAAAAAGGAAACAACGTCAGTGTAAATGGATATCACTTAAACATTTTAAAAGCCTTTTTTTTTCAATCTAATTTGTAATCATCCTGATCGTCTGAATGAGGTTCCAATAACCACAGTGCCAAAGCATAATGCTACATACTGTATCACATGATCTCATAATTCTGGAAGCAATGGGATCATAACTTTATGTTCAGGAAGAAATTTGGACCCATATGATCTGTAATTAAATTCATTTATTTATTCCAAGAACAAACTGCCAAATTTCTGCCTCGGGTTACGATAGCGATAAGAATCATAGTGGTTGGATTTCATACTTTATACAATCACACTGCTGGCAAAATCTTAGCATTGTGACAGCAATTGTTTGTACTATTGTACACTGGAACACTGCACTCAAACGTAAACTTTTGCAAATGGGCCAAAGAAAGTTCATTTCATGCTGTTTTTACAAAATTAAATGTGCGAATGAAGGTACCTTCACGTTCGGCGGCATTGTTCCTGAAGCACTGTGATCCTGTCAGGACAGACAACAGAATACATGACACGTATCCAGTCCACTCACACAAGTTACTAACTGATCATAATGGCTAACTAACGGGAACAGAACTAGCCTAACGGGACAAGGGACAGGAGTTGGAAATTTGCCAAAGCTATAATCTCTGTATGCAGAACAGCTACATGAACCCGGTGTACACTGGCAGTAATGATACTATGTCTCCTGGCATTGTCCCTACTCAAATAAACATCAAATATAAAAAATAAACTGGTTGACCATAATGGCTAAACTCTGACATTTGAAATTAAGAACAAAAATGATGTCATGGCACTGTTCTCTAGGGAAAAGTTCTTTATTTGTATTTGCTGTCAGGCCCGAGACGGAACACTCTTGGTCATTAAAACTTCCTGACTTTTTATACAGCAACAGTCCTGTTAACATAAAGCTCTTGACCGTTCAGCAACACAGTCAGAGGATAGTTATAAGTGCACCGATGCTCAAAATATCTCTGACAATTTTAATGCAATGCTTTAAATATGTTATTTCATTATATTGTTTTTGGTTATAAAGGGGTGAATGCACACAGATGCTTACCTCACTGCAATATCTATTCAGAGGACAGAGACAGGGACACGCAGAAGGATAGGAGAGCAGAGAATACAATGAGAATATCGTTGACATCAGGAAAGGACAGGGATCTGTTTCTGTGAATACACTCTCAGAAAAAAAATGTTAGTCTCCATAGAGTAACCCTCCATTTTAGTTCTTTATGGAACCCTCTATCAAAGGATTGATGTGTCAGAGCTCCCACACAAAGAACCATTTTGCACAACAAAGAACCTTAAACTTGATAGGGTTCTTCTATGAAATCAAAGGGTTCCTTTTGGTTGCAAAAAACCAAAGGCATTAATTTTCATTCTATAATACTTGAGAGTATCTGAAAAAAGTTTGAAACACCTCAGTATCCATTTTTGCATTATTCCATTGGCAAAATAGGCCAAACAACTTTTTATTTGGTTTTCTTTTGAGCACTTGCTTAGTTAGAATTCCAAAGAGCATTTTAAAAAAAGAATCATCAGCCTCTTGCATTAATATAAAGCCATTCTCCCAATATGAATTCCATACTAACCCAGAAAATAACTACACAGAAGCTAAATAAGATTTACGCACATTGCCAAATATGACCATAAACTGGAAAAGAAAGCTCCATTTGAAATCTATTTTAACATGAGTGAATCTAAATCAAACACCAAATGCCAACATAAAATCTTTCAAGGAAAATACACAGTATACATTTATCACACACAAACCACTTAAATTGCCACTGATTCTCATCGGTAACATAAGTTTCACTGCACAATTGACAATGCAACAA
The DNA here is from genome assembly GCF_963514075.1 of Conger conger. Classification (NCBI taxonomy): domain Eukaryota; kingdom Metazoa; phylum Chordata; class Actinopteri; order Anguilliformes; family Congridae; genus Conger; species Conger conger. Next base: position 13,031,217 of record NC_083778.1, read on the forward strand.
CGCAAACTGAAGCTGTGGGAATAATTTTTAAAAAAAACAACGCAATGTTAGCAAGCAAGGCGTATGAAGACAGCTGACGCCGGAAAACTTTACCTGAGTTACTTTGTGAGATGACTACTGTCCTATTAACAAGAGAGGACCATAACAATGGGCTTTTATGTCTGCAGAACAGCTGGAGAACAAATATAGCACAAATGGTATGACTTGCTGCCAGGGATGAAATATTACCCCCTGTGACATTGCAGAAGAATAGATATAATAGATATAATAATAAATCATGACGCCTACTCGGTGTGGTTAGCGGAAAAAACTTTCTACTCATTAGCTTCGTGACTTATTCCGGCGCTTTCCTTTTCAAAAAAGGCTTAATAAATAATGAAATATTTATAATGAATAATAAAAGCTTAACAATGAACAGATGTTTGAAAAACCACACGATGGAAGAACATCCAGTGAATATCATAAAAGTAAATTTAAAAAAAGTATAAGAGTGTATTTAAATGTTGGATAATGGAGGAACATTGTTTCTGAATGACCATTTAAATTTGACAATGAAAAAAAGGAGATTGCTTAAGGCTACATCGACGTGACAGGCAGAAATCCATAAAAAATTTATGATGATACATTGTGGTCCTCTTACACCCGAACACGGACATGACAAAAGACACCCAAAACAATACAGTTAATGCACTACAGATGGACCTGACAGGACACAACAATTTCCACAGGACGGGCTACTTTACATCGTAGCAGATTGGCAGATTAAACAGATAGGCAGATATTATTTTGTTTATATAAATCTTGAGGATACTGAAATGCAGTGAAATTTTTCACATATCTCTTTTTGAGCTTGGTTATTTATAGGCAGAATTCACTTTCAGTTGTTCCTTACAGGTGCAATGACAGTACCTGAACAGGGAAATCCCCTACCTTCTGTTTACATGTTCAGTTCAAAACACTGCGCAGCATTCCATACATGTATGTTCTCATCTAATATCAGCTGAAAATTGATTTAACTATTGAACATAGTTACACTGAAGTGTTATTTTGAACATCCATCTTAAAGACCCAATGACTACCCACCGAGTAGTATCTGATACCACGCCGACCTTAAAGATATGAAACCCTGACAAATATATTTGGCACCATGCCTAACTGTCATCAACATTTTTTAATGACATAAAGGTTTGTACCCATGCAATTCCAAGGACTCCTTTTGCCAGATAACTGGGATGGACAAACAACATTCCAACACAAACAGGGTGAGAGTCAATATCATTACATGTAACTATATTTGGAAGATCAATCTGAGTTTCCCCTATTCATCATAATCAAGGATCCAATAACTTGAACGTAACCAAAAGCAACAGAAATAGCTTTGGGAATAATAGGTCTTGAAGCTTCTTGAGAACTTATTCAAGATAGCCTCCTCATTGTAATTCTTGGGGTTGAATATAATTTAGCATTTTGAAGTTATTCAAAGAAATACGTTTTTTCTTAGCCTGTCTTTTTTTGTCTTGCTTCACATAAAAATCCTTTTATATATATTCAGTGAAAGGTCCTAAATAAACGTACGATACATTTTACATTACATTTTATTCATTTGGCAGAATTGTTAAAAACGGAATCAAATCAATATTTTTTGTGACCAGCCGCGTTAAAACTGCATCACTTCTCTGAGATAGCCAACGCTGTCAGGCAGCTATATAAGGTTGTTCCAAGCATGTTGGAGGACTTGCCACAGTTCTTCTGCAGACTTTAGTTGGGTCCTTGCTTCTGATCTCAGACAGCCTTGATCAAGGTTTTATGTAAAAAGCAGTCAATTGCTTACAGTAATATGTTACTTTTTAAAATTAAATACAAAAATGTCTCTGTAAAATTACGTCTTTTGGAAAATGAATATTTGTAAATCTCAAATGGGCTCTTTCATATTAACACACACAAAAAAATAAACATATATATAATAAAGTCTAGGGTGCCTAAGACTTCTGCACAGTACTGTACATTTTACCTATTCAATTAATTAATTTAGTTTGGCTGTAGTAGGATCATTCCTAGTTATGCACCTTGAATCTTGTGATTCAAGAACAATCCTCAGTGCATTATTCTTGAATCTTTTCTCATCATTTATTGTTTATATAAATGGAAGAATATGAATGTGGTATGCGTAGTCCTGTGAAACCTAAAGAGAGACATTTCTGCTCAAACAGAAATATTAGCTCAAGACACAACTGGCTCAACTGCAGCGAAAACTCTCTTAAATCGATTTCAATAGACTCCCTGTGGATTCATATTCTTACAAGAAAAGTGCTTGTGTAACCACAGGATCGAATATGATTTCCATGTATACACAGACGCTGAAAGTCCATTCCGGAGGTAAATGTCATTCGTATTGTCAGCAGATGACACTGAAAATAGCCCTCCACCTCAAGTTGCTCTTCTGTCATCCCGATCGAAACCGATATTCCTTGTGTCATCAAAAGAGTGCGACTTTATGGCACATTATATTAACAGCAGTTTCTGATACCACGCACTGACATCAGTGCTGTATGTAAACAGGCGGTATGAAGAAAAACAGTTTTGCGTGATAGAGCCTCGGTCTTTCCCTTTCACTGTACCTTTCTCTTCTGTTTATTGGATATGAAACAGCTGACATGGGCTTACCCGCTGCCAGGCTGGCTTAAGCATAACCTTGATATTGGCAGCTGGAGTCTCGGCCGCAAGGGTCAAACCAGGTTCCGTGGATAGCACAAATGTCTGGTGCGCATAGCCTCACGCACTAAATATATCTGCCTGTATTAGCACATTTCCCCCTAAGGCAGATTAACAGAGGCAAATCCAAGGCTCTGACATTTCATTTAGAGAAATCCAGCCAGCAAAGTAGGCTCTGTTACCAGCGGTCTATTTCAGGCACCTCAAATCTCAACACTCTGGGGACCCCCCTTCGATCCTGGGTCCCTGATCCAGTCTTTTCTTGCATTTAAAAATAAATGACATTGATAGCGTCTCAGTTTCTCCATCCTTTTGTATAACCGTGGTTGTTTGAATTTTTTTATTTTTTTTATTTAACCTTTGTTTAACCAGGAAGACCTGGCTTTTCTCATGGTGTAGGCCGAGAGTACTGCGGTTCCAAATGCAGACCTTGTCGGTCTACCCTACTACCCTTTAAACAAACACAGCGTCTCATTATGGTGTGCAGCGGTCAATTTGAAATACTTTTTTTTACCTGTAACAAATGTTGGTGGCATAAAAGATGTGTGTGATATTGTATGCTGTGGACAGCTGTTGTCACTAAACTAGTTAACAAAGTAATTAAGTCTTGGCACACTGAATGCACGTAAAATAAAACCATGCTTGACATACTTAAGGAATAAAGACTGAGGTCTCTGCTAATGTGTTGTCCTTCAGCTGTCTCATGTTGTCCCACTTCAAGGCCTGATAACTGAGACTGCCTGGGTGACATGAAGAACTGATGCAAATATTATTTTCCTATTCCCATTCCAGAACCCTCGAGTCCATTCGCGTGATAATATTATTTTAAATTGATGGCACATCAGGGTTTTAGGTCATAAATTGTTGCAATCCAATACATTTTACAGCTCCTATTTGAAATAGTTATATTTGGTCAATTATCAGTTATCAGTTATTTCTAACTCAATGGGACGTATTATCCAGCTTTATGTGTTGAAACTGGAAGTATGGGAACTACAATAATTTCGTTAAATTAGAAGGCGGAAGTAATATACAACACTCCCGGAAGTTATTGTTTTTTGATTGACATTCAACCTGCGTTCAACGCGACAGTTCGTGGTGTTGCTTGCGCAGCGCACGGCTCTCCCAGGTAGTTTGAGCGAAAGATTACCTGAGTATTTTCAACAATAGTTAACATGGATTTATCTCGCTAGCTGCTCTGCTTTACATGGTTTGAGAAGAGACGTTGGAAATAAGCTCGTAAATCGTTATACCGTTTACAAAAAACTAGATAAAGGTATAACGAAACCGTCTGAAGATCCACCTTTTCACATTCATGTTATGGGCAAGAAGAGGAGGTCGAGCGGACGGAGTGTCAATAATGTCCGATTGAAGGGAAGCTTCTTGCGGCTATCTTGTCTGACATAGATTGAGGTATTAATATTTTAATAACATTTCATTTAAATGTTCGCTTGTGTGTTTGTTTGTGTAGCTAGCTCGTTACCGACGCAGCTAACGGTGTCATTTAACTTCGCTGGCTAGCTATTTAGCTAACGTTAGCTGGCACCAGCTTGGCGACAAATGTTCCTCGCGCCAGGCCCTTTCCACCTTAGAGCGCGAACTATGGTTACGCATTCCCCGGTTCTGTGCCATTTCAGCTTGTCTCGCTATTTTTATATTAGCGAGCTAGCTAGTCATGACAGTGTTCATAATTATATAATTAGCTATATGCTTTTTCAATCAAGCACAGTTATCGTCAAATAACAATTTGTCTGCTGCAGTCTAAAACTGTTGTTGTTTACAAGCAAATATTAGCTAGCGGCTGCTGTCAGGAGAACGAGCTTGTTCATTTCGGTGATGCTGCATAGGTTGATGTCTTTTTACTTGCTAGCTAATGATTTCATATCTTACATTTCTTATTTGAACCGTATAATTTTTTTTACATGAGCAACATGTTTTATTTGTAGCTGGTTAACGTTAGCTATCTTGGAAAATATGCTCGTTTGACTGCATAAAATGTAGCTAGCTAAGTAGCTAGCTTGTTAGCGCTGCCTTTCGTCTGTCAAAAACATCTGTCAGACGTCCACGTGCTCCTGTGTTGCCCAGACACCCGATAAGTGGATAAAGTGAGAGTGGTCAAGACACGCGTGACTGCACTAACGTTAGTCAATCTGGACAAGTGTTACCTAAATATTTAAACGCAACCGCACAGTACACCGATCCTAACTAACGTTAGTCTACACAAGACAAGGCGCAGATAGCAATGAACCTGGACAACACACGGGTAATGAAATGGGCAAATCTTGCCTTGTCATAAATTGCGTTATCTAAAATGTTCTTATCCCTTCCCTGTAACCGTTATCTACAGTGGTAACCATGCCGGGGAAATTGAAGGCCAAGATTGTGGCTGGGCGTCACTTGCCCGTCATGGACAGAGCAAGCGACCTCACAGACGCGTTTGTTGAGGTGAGTATCGAGAAACGTCTCCTCCTTTTTGCCAGCAGTTTATCAGCCATCTCGTCTTGTTTTGCACAGCTAAAGCGCAGTATTGCCTTTTGCAGGTGAAATTTGGAACTACGACATTCAAAACTGACGTGTACCCCAAATCCCTTAACCCACATTGGAACTCAGAGTGGTTCAAATTTGAGGTAACCAATCTCATTCTCTCTGTTATTGTTTTGTAATATACTGTCCCTTTGACATATGTCTGAGGTAAGTCTTTACAGTGTGCTTTCAAGTCTTTTGCTGTAAAATGCATGATTGGGTTTCTCTGCCTTGACTTAATGTAATTTGTTGAACATGTTGGCGAGAGCTTTAATTTTCAGTAAGTTCCGTAATACCCGTAGCCAGGTTATAGTGTCCTTTGGCTATTAATCCAAATTAGGTCAGTGATACTGGCAAACATATGGAACACCTGAAAGGTACAATAGGTAAGATTTTTGTGTTAAAACATTGTTACAAGACCATTGTAAATCCCTTCCTATAATTGAAAAAGGCTCACTGACATGTTGACTCACCCTCTGCCTGTGTTTATAGTCCTTAAATTCGGGTTTCAAAATATGCATTTGACGGCGGGCACTCTACCAAAACATCGTATGGCTGTACAATCATTCAAGCTCATTGGTTGAAAATTGGTTCTAATTGCCACAGCCAATGGCGTTCCAACGTTAGCGCATTTCCTGAGAAGGGGGAGGGATAAACAGTGTTGTGGTTTGAAGGTGTTTGTTGCTGCAATTCCTCTCTTGACTGTTAGAAGTCCGAAATTACCTATTGTACCTTTAATATTTCTGCTTTGGCTATTTACATACAGAGAGGCTACCATTTCTGCTTGGTAAATGCTGAAAAAAAAAAAAAACAGCAACAGAAATATTTTTCTGCTCCAGGTGGACGATGAGGACTTGCAGGACGAGCCGCTGCAGATCACGGTGCTGGACCACGATACCTACAGCGCCAACGACGCCATCGGCAAGGTCTACATCGACATCGACCCACTCCTATCGAACGAAGCTGCTACTGTCATCTCTGGGTGGTTCCCCATTTATGATACCATACACGGTGAGTCCTATCCAACTCCATTTCCAATTTTTACCTTACATTATTGGCATTTGGCAGACGCTCTTATCCAGAGCGACGTACAGTTGATTAGACTAAGCAGGAGACAGTCCTCCCCTGGAGCAATGCTGGGTTAAGGGCCTTGCTCAAGGGCCCAACGGCTGTGCGGATCTTATTGTGGCTACACTGGCATTAGAACCACCGACCTTGCGTGTCCCAGTCATTTAATTTAATTTAATTTAATTTAATTTACTTTATTAGTTTAGTGTATATGCTAGTGTTTCCGCGGATGGTGTTTTTCTGTTATGGATTTATTTGTAGGCCTATGTCCTGTTATTGTATGTTTGAAAAGCTCTGCATGTAGTAAATATAGTATTTTTTAAATTATTATTATCACTTTATTGTTATTGTTTCATAGGTACAGTTACTGTCATTGAAATGGATTTTGTAAGAACGAGCCCCTGAGCAGTCTGGAATGCCGTAGATGTTTGGATTTGTGAGGTGTGGGGGTGTGAGCTCACGGCACTTTTCTTCGTCCACGCAAAGGTATCCGCGGGGAGATCAATGTCCTGGTGAAGGTGGACCTCTTCAACGATCTCAACCGCTTCAGGCAATCGTCCTGCGGAGTCAAATTCTTTTGCAGTAAGTCTGGATTCATCTGTCTTCCACTGCCCTGGACACACCGATGAGTGTTTCACTCTGTTGTCTTGTTGTGTATTGCGTACTGCACTCACGGAACATTTTATTTCTTTTATTTTTTTTTCTCAGGGTCGGTGCACATTAATCAACTGTTTTGTTTACACATCACTGTAAATGTGCCAGAGCTAATGAGCTCATTTTCATCTGTAGTCCCAATCCTGCATGTCTTCGAACTGCAGAAAGGCTGGTAGAAAGGCACCATCAGATGTTCGATGATGTTCCAGTGTGCGGCTGTGACTCTGTGGTGC
>NC_083778.1:13045906-13051474 GCF_963514075.1 Conger conger
AATTGGATATTTTTGCATCAATATCAGCCTCAAAGATTAGACATGCAGACACTTGCTGGAGCGATGCTTCTTGTCTTTAGCACACACAGTGTTCTCTTGTTGGGCCAGGAGAAATATGCAAACGCTGGTTGTTTGCATTGTTCAATGCAAAAAGCCACCTTTTGACAGTTTTTTTTTCCCCCTAATGCATCAGTTGATAAAGACACAATCGGGCAATGTGATATCTCGTGCTCCGCCCTCACCCCGCGCAGTCGAAGTGACGGCACGCCCATTCCAGACCCGTCATCCTCGTGTCCTGTCCCGTGGCTGTTTTTTGTGGTGAATGTACCTTTGAGTCTTCCCAGAGTGCATCGGGGTACCATCCGTACCCGCCACCCCCCCCGCCCCCGCCCGCCCCCCCACCTGCTAACCGAGTGCACTGTAAAGAAAAACGAAAAAAACAACAACAAACAAAAAAACAACAACAAACAAAAAAAGCTGGAACATTTACAGGTATCCAGGGGCAAAGACAGATGCAGCGAAACCTCCGGGTGTGGTCTGCAGCGGGTAGTGATGGGGTGTTGTCCCTTGTGGTCTGAAAATTGGCGTAAACAAACGAGGGCTCGGATCAGCCTCCCGCGACACGCTGCCAGCCAGGCTTCCTCTTTGCTCTTGTGTCTTTTTATAATGTATGCAATTTGCCCCCCCCCCACCCCTCCTCCATCCAATCTCCTCCATCCCACCCCCCTCCCTCCTTGGCTGTTTAATTCTTCCACCTCCCATATTTGACCTTTTACCTCTCCCTTTTCTCTCCGTCCCCACTCCCCCTTTCCATTCTGCACCTTCCAGTTTGTCTGTCACTCTCATGATCCTGTCTCATTCTTCTTCTCTCTCTCTCTCTCTCTCTCTCTCTCTCTCTCTCTCTCTACACGCCTCTCTTTTCTCTTTTCTGTTTTTCTTTTTTTTTTTGTTTCTCTTCTCCATCCTGCAGCGAGGCCCCTCCCCGCGGGACCCAGGATATTCCTGTCCCCCAGCTCCCCCCTCCTGCCCACAGACTCCCCGCCCAATTTTTCGTTCGCCCCGCACCTGCCCCCGGGGTGCGAGGCCGACCGGGGCCCCGGCCCCCCTCCGTACCCCGGGCCGCTCGGCCGAGCCGGCCTGAGAAAGAGTGTCTCTTTCAGTGAGGACCTGCTACAGGCGGCCTCCGGTAGGACACGCCCATTTTACGCCAATCACGTAGTCGCCCTAGCAACGTGCACCGCCCCCCCTCCCCTTCGTCCCTGAGACCCCGCCCCCCCCACTCCCGCCCCCAGACTTGCCATAACAAACTGACCGCACTTGGTTTGATGAGGACAGAATGAGACCACAAACACTAACCTTTTTCTTTCACTTCTTTTATTCTTTGTTTATATTTTTATTTATTATTATTATTATTTTTAAGGTATTATTTGATATTTTGCCTCACAACTTAACACACCGTTTACCATTAGCTGTCACCATGGCTTGGTTAGTCTGTACGCCAGTGAAGGTTCCCGCTTCCCTCCTCTATCTCAGCTTTGTGTTGGTGATACGTGTCGTATATTCATTATTCACGCCATATTCTTTCAGAAGCATTTGTTTCCATGACATCTGCTCATACTGTTAAGAGTTTGGGGTTTGACACCTTGCTGACGCTACCTTATTGCCCCCCACAATTAACTGAGTAGAGCTAAGCCCCATTGTTAAACAAAAATCCATTCATTTATGAAAGCAAATTTAGTTAACCATACAAATTGGAGTAATTCAGACTTGAATTGTGCACCGACAGCAGAACAAGTGCATTACTCTCCCTTTGCGACCGTCTCTTTCATCAGCAGGCTGTTGACCTGAATAGGAGAATTAATTGGTACATTAATGGGAAAATTCTGGAAAATTGACGGAGGGCAGGTGTGGGGGGACGTTCATCTCACGAACCTTGAACCTGCAGTAAAACGTTGTTGCATTTGTGGGATGAAATTTAGGTGAAATTTGATTATGTCAATCCTGGAATGTATAATTTTTTTGGGAAAAAAAAAATACTGTAGAACACTGGGGCTTAGGGCACGTAGCAGAAAGTCACATTAAAACTCACATTCGCTGACCCCCCCGGGTGAATCCAGCTCCACCTGTTATTTGTTACTGACTTCTAACGCTCTTTAAGTTTCACCACGTGGATTATAGTCGTAGTCGCAGGTGCATAGGGTACCAAGTGCTTGTGCAAATGACAAGTTCATATCAAATCGACGATACATTAGCTAGATTACCCCCTGGTATCACTAGCTACCTTATTCACCCATTTCCCATTTCCAATATTTTCCCCCAGGAACCCGTACTATACAGTTTAGCCTCTATGTTTAGTGTCTCGCATACCAAAATTAGTATGTAGTGTACTGTAAGATTTGACTACTGGAACAGACTTTGTGCCCATCTGCTGAGGTGGACTTTAAAACTAGGATTGGTGAGTTCACGATTTCAAGAGATTCGCCAGAATCGTTCAGTTTTTTGCTGTAGTATATTCCCTCATGATCAAAAGGTAGAGTGTCTTTAGTTGTGGCATGGATGAGTATCGGTAGATGCAAACATGTTTATGTTATTTGTTCCAGTAGAATCACCACAGATAGTTTTTGATTCAGTGTTGAAAAAGGGTCTTGTATTTGTGTATGTTTATGTGTGAATGAATGTGCATGAGAGGTTTGTCCATCTGATTGTTTAGGTTCGTGCAGGAGTGTTAGTGGTTGTGTGTGTTTAAGAGGTGTGTACGTGTGTTTGTGTGCGTGTGTGTGTGTGTGGCGTGTGTGTGTGTACAGTAGGTTTGTCTGCATGTGCGTGTGTGCATGAATGCATTTGTGAGTGTGTGCTTGTGTGCGTGCATGCGTGTGTGTGTATGCATGTGTGTGTGTGTGTGTGTGTGTGTGTGTGTGTGTGTGTGTGTGTGTATGCGTGTGTGTGTGTATGTATGTGTGTGTATGTATATGTATGCATGTGTGCGTATGCATGCATGCATGCGTGTGTGTGTGTGTGTGTGTGTGTGTGTGTCTGTCTGTCTGTGTGTGTGTGTATGTATGTGTGTGAGTGCGTGCGTGAGTGTCTGTCTGTCTGTCTGTCTGTCTGTCTGTCTGTCTGTGCGTGCGTGTGTGTGTCTGTCTGTCTGTGCGTGTGTGTGTGTAAAAGCTGTGTCTCCTACAGGAATGGGGAGTGGAGGTAGTGCGGGGAAGGAAGGTGGGCCTCTGAAGACCCTGCTGAGACAGCAGACCCAGTCAGCGCTGGAACAGAGGGTACGACCTGCAACACACACTCACACATATGCACACACAGACACACACGCACACACACATACACACGCACATACACACACACACACTCATATACACAGACACACTCATACTCACACACACACACACTCACACTCACACACACTCACACTCACACTCACACACACTCACACACATACACACACACACACACACACACTCACACACACTCACACACACACACATACACACACACACACACTCACATACATAGACACACTCACACACACACACACACAGACATACACACACGCACACACACACACACACATACACATACACAGACACAATCTGTGCGCAGAACAGAGTCAGGGCTGCTTCCTGTCTGTTTTGCTTTTGCATTCCACCAACACTTGGTGGCGCTGGTTAGTAAATGTGCTGTTGTGCAGTTCTTTCGGCATTTGAAGATTGAAACCCAGCTAAACTGCAGTGTTCTCTCCAAGCTCACTCTGGTTTTCTCGTTCTCTCTGGGATTCAGGAGCATCCTCCTCTGATATATTTATTCTGACCAGGATGTGTTGTGAAAACCACGCTGTGGTTACTTTAAAAACAACTTTCATTTTATTTTAGTTTTTTCTTATTTTTCGCTTCCCTTACGTCTGAGATGATTAAAGTTAAGATTCATGGCACCTCTTCTCAGAGGAAGGAGCGGTCGTTTTTAGACGCCTGAGTAAAAATCATTCTAGTTTCCCCTTTATCATTCTCATATCTCCTGTGGTTTAGCAACAGCCAGTACATCTCACGGCGGTTCGAATGCCTGTTGTCATGGCAACGACTACTTTCCTTAAAATAGTCTGAGGATTACTCTGCCCGTTATGGCTCTATATGGAGCTGCTGCTTTCAGGAGTAATTACATACCTTCAGTATAAAGAGATTTTGCTTGTTTTTGTTTTCTATTCAGACAAGGAAAACAGCATAATATAGATGTCGCCGTTCAAACAGTTGCATTTTGTTTTGAATTTTGAATTACACTGGTAGCTCCTGAACGTCATAACACCGAAGACAAGCAAGTCAATCCACTCCACCTTTAGATTAGAGTAGCTAACCTAATGTTATAATTTTTGAAAGCATTAGCAACTCGTAAAATAATATCAATAATTTTATATGACTTTCAGTGGCCGTGTGAATTTAAAAGAAGTCCTGAGAGGCCCCATTGTTCCTTGGCCAGGCAAGAGCAGGCGACAGAGACATGGGCATCGTAATCCCTAATCTCTCCAAATGGATTAAAGGGACTTAAACGGTCACCAGCCCTGGGGCTAAAAATACAGTTTGACTTGGTGCTCTCTTCGACCCCTCCCAGGGCGTTAGCACCCATGGTACAGCACGGTAAAATATTTCGGTCTTCACAAGCATTTTAGTCTTGCCATAAAACTCGTTCTCTCAAGAAGAAAATTGAAGTAACTGTTTGCGTGGCTAGCATCCCAGTGGCAAATCTTGAAATTAGTAAACTGTCTCACCTCATTGAAAATATAGATTTTAAGTTTCAATTTAAGGCAGCCTGTAACCTAGTGGCTAAGGTACATGCCTGTGTGTTAAAAAATTGTATTGCACTTAAACATGAACAAGAAAAGAACTGCTTTAGATAAGCTGCTTTGAAAGTCAGCTACGCTGTGAGGTTTTTGTTTTTCCTTGTTCATACACCACTGTGCAGTTCTTCGTACGTGTGTGTGTGTGGTGTTTGTGTGTGAGGGGGTGTGTGTGTGTGTGAGGGGGTGTGTGTATGTGTGTGAGGGGGTGTGTGAGTGTGTGTGATGATGTGTGTGTGTGTGTGTGTGTGTGTGTGTGTGTGAGGGGGTGTCTGTGCGTGTGTGGTGCGTAAGTGTGCGGTCGCGTTGGTTCGAGCCCTGTTCACTGTCCTGCTCTCGTTCCGCCTGCAGGAGTTCCCCTTCTTCACCCTGACCTCGTTCCCGTCCGGCTTCCTGGTCCACGTCGGGGGCGTGGTCAGCGCCCGCTCTGTCAAGCTCCTGGACCGCATCCACAACCCCGGTACGTCACCCCAACTCCGCGCTCTCTCCCCTCCCCTCGGGACGCACAGAGACACTCTCCTCAGTCGCGTGAAGAGGGCGTGTGCGTAGCAGTAGTGTTCTCGGTGTGACGGGCGTGGGGGCACAGGAAGGGGGGCGGGGAGAGGTAGAAGGATTGCTGTGGCACATTTGGGGGATGTTTTGATCTTTCAAATCATCCCCCTTTGACCTAAAACTGTCTCTTTAAATTGGGGCTTCCCAATTTTACACCCACAAGACCGCAGTGGGGTGCAGGC
>NC_083778.1:13051674-13059174 GCF_963514075.1 Conger conger
TATCGAGGTCACACGTTTTTGTCCAGTATAAATAAAATATGTGTAAATGGCGTGAGTCTCCCAGGCCTAACCGTAACCCCATTGCGCACCGTCTTCCTAACGCAGGTTGTGGGCGTGGCATCGCGGTGGCTCAAAGTGCAGGATTGGGATATTCCTGTATGGGGGGGGTGAGGGAGCGGGGTGAACGGGGGGGGGGTCAACGCGCTGGTACACGAATCTCTGCGAGGTGTCTCCGTCCAGCCTGCTCAGTTACCATGGTGACGAGATGGATTCAGAGCTGTTTTGGCGGCACGCGGAGGATAATAATGTTTCGGCTCATCGATTGGTGTGACGGTTACTAATGGTAATCGAAACGATGGCGTTGTAGAACTCTGACTCTGATTGGACTAAGCAGGAGACAATACTCCCCTGGAGCCTTGCTCAAGGGCCGAACGGCTTGTGCGGATCTTATTGTGGCTACACCGGGGATCGAACCACCGACCTTGCGGGTCCCAGTCATGCACCTTAACCACTATGTGACAGGCCACTTCATGATTTTGAAAAAGCATTAAAAAAAAACAAAAAAACCGTCCCCTGCTCTTCAGAAAGGGGCTCATACCAGTTTGGCACCAGTAATTGGACGTGACGCAGCCTGTTTTAGCCGCTCGTTTAATAACTTCTCGCTCCCCGCTGTGCAGGCCGCAGCTCTTCCTCTCGTTAAACGTTTTGGTGCGTCACTCGTCGAGATTACTTAACAATCGCTGGAGGCTCTTTACAGCTGAGGGCCCTGGATTCCTAAACTTCAGCGGATGACGGATGGGTGTTGGCCATCGGCCAGAGACAGGAGCTCTCTCTCACTCTGTGCGAGTGTGAGTGTGTGAGTATGTACGCGCGCGCCCTGGAGCTGATAATTGTGCGTGCAGAAGTGATCGACTACCTCTTCATTGTCACCCCAGGCACCGACCCCCATCCCCTCTGTGAGGAAACTTTTTGGGATGGGCTGGGGGCTGGGGCTGTGAACTCTGGGACTACGCCCTGAACTGCCCAGGATGAAGGGTGAAAAAAAATAAAATAATAAAAATTGATAATAAAATAGGCCCTGGTCCTTATCTTTGTTGTGAAATTGTACTTCCCTCTAGGGTCTCTCAGCGCTTCGTATCCCTGGTTACGGGTATGCACTTTGCACTTTGTTGTACGTCGCTCTTGATAAGACCGTCTGCCGAATGAAATGTCATGTAAGGAGATGAATGAAAAACCGGGTCATCTTTGCAAAGGAGAGCTTGACGAAAGTGACCCTAAATTCAAACTGAAAAATTGAGTTGAGTCTTCACGAGTCCACTCTCGGGTTTGGGGTGCCGGCTCTGCAGTTTCACACCCCTGGTCTAGAGCGACAAATTGCGGCGACTCCAAATTAGGAAGCGGAACATTAACGTTGTTGTAAGTGTGTACGCGATCGTGAAGAGAGTCCTGGTGGATCACAGGACGACCGGTGACCTCAAAAAGAATTTGAACATCTGCTCAAAAGAATTTGAATGAGAATTTGAAAAACACTAAATCAGGGGTGTCCAGTCTTACCCAGAAAGGGCCGGTGTGTGTGCAGGTTGTTGTTTTAGCACAGGACCAAGACAGCTGATTCTACTCATCTAGGTCTTGATTAAAGACCACGATTAGTTCATTAGTATAATCAGGTGTGTTACTGCTGGGTTAAAACAAAAACCTGCAACCCACGCCTACCCTCTTAGGATAAGATTGGACACCTCTGCACTAAATGTTCGACGTTGATTTCAATCTTGCGGCTTGCGGCACCCAAAAAAACCCCCCAAAAAAACACTCGGTATAGCCCTGCAGTTGGTCCCGTCCGGCGGTGGGGGGAATTCCTCCCTCCTGTGGCAGAAGTAGTGAAGTCCTGTTTCACGCAGCCTCGAGCCCCCTGCACGGGGGGGCTAGAGTGGGTGGGATCCACCCAGCCCCTCCTGGGCCACACAGGGCGTCTCCTTCTGCGAAGACGATGCCTTGCGTTCCCTTGATTTGCATGCCCTATTGATGGGCGACATGGCTCAGGCAGTGAGAGCAGTCGTCTGGCAGTCGGAGGGGTTGCCGGTTTCGATCCCCCGCCCGGGGCTGTGTCGAAGTGTCCCTGAGCAAGACACCTAACCCCCAAATGCTCATGACAAGCCGGTCGGCGCCTTGCATGGCAGCCAATCGCCGTCGGTGTGTGTGAGTGTGTGTATGAATGGGTGAATGGAGAAGCATCAATTGTACAGCGCTTTTGGATAAAGGCGCTATATGAATGCCTGCCATTTACCATTTGCCATCTATTGAGTGGCGGGGGCAGGTGCGCTTGCCTGCAGTGTCATCTCTGCTCGGCTTGTTGTGCAGGAACAACGCGGCCGATGTGTAAACAGCTGTGAGGCCGTGGAGAACAGGTGTCCCGCATCTCTGTGCTATCGGTCTGCTTTGCCAAGGAGATTTGATTGACAAAATGGTGGGGCCGGTGAGGAGTGATCAATATAAAGTAAAAAAATTAATTGACCCTTTTTCATAGATGATTATCTCTCTTGGAACACATTTTGATAATTGGGAAACCCCCTGTGATTTTATGTTTTTGATGATTGCATTTTAAACAACCCTGGCAGTCCTATAAGCAAGGGATTCTGGGATGCAATTATCGCCATGTGTATTAATAACTGTTAATAATAAATGGGGGCACTGTCCCAGTTGGTGTGCCGTCTATAAGACCGGATAGTTCTTATAAACTGTGTTTTTAATGACCATAATTTCCTGTGAAATTCAGATTAGACACAATATCCGGACGTCTAATTTTATGTCATACTCAACCTGTCGTACTCAACCTTATGTCATAAACAACGCTGAAGGCATTTCGCGATTCAGTTTCCCCCGAATCCGCACATGATGGGGAGTCCAGTTCGGTGCAGCGCCCGCCCACGGACACACCCCCCTGCTTGAGTGACAGGACGCGCGAGCAGCGTTTCGACCAGGCAAAAAGGCACAAGAACGACGCTTTGTTCTGGCAGAGTTATTCCGTTGGATTGATCCCAGTTTGTCGGGCTCTCGGACCCCCTTGTGAAAAAGGGAGAAGTGCGAGCGAGGAGCGAAAAGAACGAAGTGTGGTTGGATTTACAGTACAAGGGTGGGGGGGGAATCGTCCGAAATTGCATTCACGGACGCAATGAGGCGACTGAGCTCTCTGCACAGATTTGTCAGACCTCGTGCGGCGGGAGGAGACTGCGGCGGATATTCCAGGGATGCAGCGCTAGTCTGGGATGAAGCAAGATGAGCGCCGTCTGTCCGCCAAGGCTGGAGAGAGATGTAACCGATTACTTCTGAAGCGCTTTGAGTTCGCGAGATCATTCTCATTTCGATAGCCAGAGCAACGGTCTTAATTTTGCAGAAATCCAGAATCGTCCGGTGGTGGGAAAATAAAATGATTTCATGTGTGCACATCTCGATGTAAAACCACATTTTTTGACTCTCAATCTCGACTCATTTTCATTAAGCAAGAAGCGTGAAGATGAACCAAAATGAAACATTTCATGTGTCGACAATGGAGGTAGCTAGCGTGCCTATCCCTTTGGTCGCCGCTTAAAATACCTTTAGAATTCGGATGGGCCGTATGTAAATCCCGCCTCGACCGTAATAATGTTCGTAAGATGCCCCCGGAGCAAGTTGTCGGTGTGGGCTGCGCTGTGCGTGCTGGTGCTGTGTTGGCTGTACATTTACCCAGTTTATCGGCTGCCCAGCGACAAAGAGATTGTCAATGAAGTCTTACGCCAGGGACAAGAATGGAAGAAGAACCAGACCGGAATCCATTTGTTTAGGTATTTTAACCCGTTATTTTATCTTTGCTGACTTTTTATTTATATTTGTATTTTTTTTAATATATTATTTTGAATAAAAAAAAAAAAAGGATAAGTTATCTATTTGGAATCTAATTGAAAGACACCTGCGGTTATGTGAAATAGATTAATTTTTTATTTATTTTTTTTAACCTCCCCCTACTTTTCAGCAGGTTGTATTGGTGCCTAACTGGTGTGATAACCAATGATTGCATTGGGTTTTTTTCTCTCTCTCTCTTGGAATGTATACTTATTGAAGATCATATCTATGCTAATTTAATTAATTAAATAATTTAATACAGGTAAGGGATTCGGTGATCGTGTCCTTATAGCTACCGTAATCATGGTGAAGCCTTTTACCATGTTTGATAACATGCAGCGATTGTTGAATATTTAAGGGACTTTTGATGGCCCCCGCCCCTCAATAAGTTGAATATCTGTGAAGATGAAACTTCATTTTAAATTTCATTTATGGGTGCAAATTAAGCTATCTGGCGCCTTAATTTGATAACAACGAGTTAGGTTGTATGCATTCTCAAATGGTTATTAGGCTAGCCTATTTTATAACGGCATTCTTAGACGATCGAGACGGAGCGCGGGCGTTGATGAGCCACACCTTGCAATTGAAGAATTGCCGTTACAAGGAGTATTTCTGCTGTTTTACAGAATGAACGCTTTGGATGCGTATCCTCGCGCATGCATTCGAGGTTCTTTGCTTATTTCAGTGTCCAAGAAACGGAAGGAATGGCCGAGGCATCACAAATAAATCAGTTCATTGCGCAGCGGTGTCTCGGCGTTCACAATGCGGAGTGAAGACTTCTTAATCGAGATCACAGCCGTTGTTCACCGTAGTGTAGAGGGCAACCAAATAACTGTACCGTAACAAGCTGCCGAGCACTGCGGTTGTCACAGTTCAATCGTTTACATGCCTCTCCTTGCTATTCATGGAATGGTGGGAGGCTACAGTCTTAAATTTTACGGCGCTGTCGCTTTATCTGGTGTAATACCAACAAAGCTCAAGATAGGCCTTAAGACTGACCTTTTTTTTTTTTTTTTCAACCTACTAAAATGAACAGTCAGCAAGATTGATATACTGTATGGTGGGGCACCGTATTTCGAACAGGAATGTCCAGGAGTTGTTTCTTATCTTGCTTTATCAGATGGTTCATGCCATGGTGTGATTACATGATGCTATCTGCTGCAAGATATTTGTCCGATTATGTGGGTGGAAGGTGAACGAGTTGTTCCCTCAGTGAGTTGAGCCACCATAAAGCGTCTCAACTGCAGCCACTGTGTCCCCATCATAGTGCGAGTTTGGGGGGGGGGGGGGAAATGATCAAAATTCTGCATCAGTTAAAAGACCCCCTCGCGCATTCAGCCCTGCTGAAAAAAACTGCTCAAGCTCGGTTTTGAGACAGTTGGTAGCTGGGTGACCGGTTCAGACTAGCTCCCCGCTCGACATGGTTTAGCCGGTTGACCAGTTCAGATGACCAGCTACCAGCTCAGACAAGCTACCAGCACCAGCTGGTTGACCAGCTCCTACCCAGCTAGACCAGCCTTACGATCAGCTTGGCCGTGCTGGTTGACCAACTGAAACTCAGCTAGACCAGCATACGACCAGCTTGAAAATTGAGCCGGCGTAGCTGGATTTTTACATCGGGAGCACAAGATGACACACATGCCGTATTACAGTAGCCTATATGGGGCGTCATTATCTGCGCGTGTTGAGCTGACACCGCAGAACGTCTCTCCGGCCGTTGCTCCGCGCCGGCTGACTCACCCATCGTCCTCTGTCGCAGGCTGCGATTCATCCTCCAGCCCCCGGGGAACCGTGGAGCGTTACCCCCCTTCGGTGCTCTGCCCTTGCATCTTGCCAGGGCAGAGCACGCGGGACGATGGGGGTTAATGCTCCAATGTGCGCCTCTCCCGGTGCTGCCGTGTCTTTTACTGTTAGATGTGTGTTTGCGATACGCTCACACATTTTAGCTTCTCGTACGGTTATTTTCATTACGTTAGATTATGTTGATCCACAGAACAGGTCGGTTAGCGGTGACCGATTTCGTCGGCATATTACAAAATAATTTGTTAATTGGGCGCATCTTATTTTCCCCGGAGGTTCCTCAATGCCCCCGCATTTACTGTCACCGTGGTCTAAAAAGCACAAGTCTGGGAGGTTGTGCATCGTTATGTGACCCTGATCTCTGTGGCACCGGGGCTTCCCTGTCTCACTTCTCCCTGTAAATATAGCAGCGTCGCGGAATCACTGATCAGCAGCTAAGCCGTTTCCGGCCTTTCCGACCGTCGTACGAAATGAGACAAAATGAGCACAATCACTCCTGCCTGTCGCGGACAATGAGCTTGGCTTGCTTGTTTGAAGAATTCAGCTGTGAGGTGCATCTGCGGAGAGTAGGCAGCTCTTGGGGGAAGGTTCAGTTCCGTTACAGGAGGCTTACGTGACATTGATTTCTCATACAACCAGAGCAACTTTTAATGTAGGAAAACATAAGTGCGTTGACCTTGTGTGCACAGTAATAATTATTGTACACAAGATACAAGATAAGATGGTCACAACATTGTTAGGTCAACAGAACGCTTCCCTGGATGGTTACTGTATAGCTTGTCCGAGCATACAGTCTCTGTGACGATATCGATCACTTTGCTCGGGTGCACCTCCAAAAGTTCTTATTTCACAAGGAAGCCCTTCAGCATTAGCGCTGGATAATGATTGGTCAGTTTCCGTCTGGACCATCCCTGAGTTTGTTCAGTTATTAACTTGTAGTGTGTGTGTGTGTGTGTGTGTGTGTGTGTGTGCGAGTGTCTGTCTGTGTGTGTGCGTGTGTCTGTGTGCGTGTGTGTGTGTCTGTGTGCTTGCATGCATGTATAACCATCTCTTACAGTCCACCACATCTACAGAATGGATGACCGTGTACACTTAATCGTTATAATCCCCTTCCCAGGGCCCTGTCAGTTTCAGAGTGTTCTCTTATTATTGTTAATAATTTATTTGTAGCCTATGGGACCTGTACAACATTAAACATGAACGTAGAATGTTGCCCTTCAATATAGCCCATATTGTACCAGCGATTGCTTCAGCTTCTATTCACCGGTAGTCCCTTTTTTATTATTATTAATCGATTTAAATGTGTTATTATCTTCCGACAGGAATCTGCTGAAAGTATGCTGCGACCCACGGAAGATGTTCGCCGTGACGAAGGAGAACTCCCCCCTCGGGAAGGTCATCTGGTACGACGGAGAGCTGTTCCACTCCCGCACCGTGAACAACGACACCTACCCCCTGTTTGTGCAGGTAACCACTTCATCACTGTGTGTGTGTGAGAGAGAGAGTGAGAGTGTGTGTTTGTGTCTGTGTGTGTTTGTGTGTGCCTGTGTGTGTGTGTGAGAGAGAGAGAGAGAGAGAGAGAGAGTGTGTGTGTGTGTGACAGAGAGTGTGTGTGAGAGTGAGTGAGTGAGAGAGAGAGTGAGTGAGAGAGTGAGAGAGAGAGAGGGTGAGAGAGAGAGTGAGAGAGAGAGTGAGTGAGAGAGAGAGAGTGTGTGAGTGAGAGAGTGAGTGTGAGAGAGAGTGAGTGTGAGAGAGAGAGAGTGAGTGAGAGAGAGAGAGTGTGTGAGAGTGAGTGAGTGAGAGAGAGAGAGTGTGTGAGTGAGA
>NC_083778.1:13066674-13084174 GCF_963514075.1 Conger conger
TGGATTTGTCCTTAACTTTGACGAGCAATCGTTTTTTTTCATTAATTAAGTTTGTTTCAGTTCGGCAAGTAATTCACCTTTACTTGTGAGGAGTTTCTGCCCAGTGTGATTTGGGCTGGGCAGTTACTGGGCCACAGTTAGTCAACGCTGCTGAAAATGAATCCCATTGGACATTTACTCAGTGAGATGGCACAGAGATACTTTAGTCTGATATGTACTGTCTTGATATACAGTTGGCCAGGCTATCATGAATTGTAATGCACCAAAGTAAGGCGATGCACTTCTATGTGGCCAGGTTTACCTGAACAGACAAATGCCGTTACGTGGACCTGCTTACACACCTGTCCCCCGGCCCTTTATTCAGTAAACTGGCCCAACTGCCTTCAGGTGACATGAAAGGTGATGAATGCGTGACCCTGTTGAGTTGTGTGCTTTGTCGTAACATATTTGCAGTTCACTGCGCTGTGAGTGACAGGTCCGGCTTTACAGTCCGAAGTCTAACGGATCTGTGTTCTCTCTTTGTGAAATCGAGCGTCACTTTAAGTCCTGTTCTTTAAGTCCTGTTCTTTGACACTGTGGTTACTGTGTTACTGTGCCTTTGAACTGAGGCGGTGCAGGTGTCACTCAGCTACTCGAAATATCTGAGGAGGTATCTGGGTCAGAGATAGTGCAGTTTGTTCATTTCGTATTTGAGTAGTTCAGTAAGACTCCAGGTCGACTCTAATGGTTTTAATCGTTTAATCGTTTAACCTATTGAACAGTTGAATTCTATACATATATATATATTTTCTTGGTTTTTATGGACACTGTCTTCATACCTATGCGACCACCAGCCTCTGTCACTATGGTGCAGATACCGCTGCTGGTTTGTTGAATTCTCCATGACCACATGTACACTTCAATAACATTAATGTGACGGTTCCCAATTTGGAGCTGCTGCAATTTGTCGTTCTGGACCATTAGAGTCGCTCGTCTTGAGGCGCAGAGCCGAGTCACCCTCGTTTTTTACCACGTCGTTCTCCAGAAATGTGCCACGGACATTCTGGGACGTCCGACCTGCAGCAAAAACAAACCTCGCATCCGCACCAGAGTAGCACTTAAGCTGGTGTGTAGGTATGGAGACTATGTCCATAAAAATACCCTCAATCCAAGAAGAACGCAAAGCGAGAGAAATGAATTAATAGTGAGCGAAAACAAGGGAGTGCCAAAAATAAAAGTGCAGCAAGTATTTGCTCTTTTCCTCGGCCCGCCCCCTCAGATTCCAGAGCCTTCTGTGACTCAAGGTCGACTCTAATGGTTTTAAGCATTAACCTTTTGAACAGTTGAATTATACAGTGGAGCAGTTCAGCATCCTAAAAAGGCATGCTTCAGTCAATATTTTATTCAGTAACCGGCAGTCTTGTGGCACACCAGGATTATTGGTTTTGTCCTTTTCCAAAATGTATTCAAACTTTTAAATTTAAAGCCTGTGGTCCGTTGCAGGAGAAATGGAGACATCTTTGTTTTTGTCAGGTATCTGACAACAGTTTTTATTTTATTTTTATTAAAGCCTTTGGTGCTTTGTGCCTGCAGGGTATCTATTTAAGGGGGAAGTGTTAAAAGCAACAGATGGCATGGTCCGAGCATTTTATAATAGACAATGTCCATGACAATACTCTCACTCTCACAAGAGGAACGCAATTAATTTTTTTTTTAAACTGACGAAC
Organism: Conger conger; assembly: GCF_963514075.1. Taxonomy (NCBI): domain Eukaryota; kingdom Metazoa; phylum Chordata; class Actinopteri; order Anguilliformes; family Congridae; genus Conger; species Conger conger. The sequence continues at coordinate 13,068,381 of NC_083778.1, forward strand.
GGAACGGCACGCTTTTTATAGCGAGTGCAAACAAGGAAGTGCCAAGACCCAAAAAAAAAAAACAAGGAAGTGCCAAATCTGCATGGGTCTGAAGCATTAACTCTTCCCCTCCCCCCTCCCCCCTCCCCCCTCCCCCTCCTCTCCCCCCTCAGGTTCCAGAACCTTCTGTGGTCGCGGAAGGCGTTCGTGGACGGCATGCGGGCGTACGGCGCGAGCTACATCTACATGCCGGCGTTCTCCATGAAGCCCGGCACGGAGCCCTCGCTGCGCGCCTACCACGCGCTGGCCGACTCCGGCTCCAGCCAGACGCTGCTCTTCGCCAACCCGGACTTCCTGCGCAGCGTGGGCGGCTTCTGGAAGGCGCGCGGCATCCACGCCAAGCGGCTCAGCACCGGCCTGTTCCTGGCCAGCCTGGCGCTGGGCCTGTGCGAGGACGTGGACCTGTACGGGTTCTGGCCCTTCTCCGTGGACCTGGAGGAGCGGCCCATCAGCCACCACTACTACGACAACGTGCTGCCCTTCTCCGGCTTCCACGCCATGCCCGAGGAGTTCCTGCAGCTCTGGCAGCTCCACAAGAGTGGCATCCTGCGCATGCACATCGGCACCTGTCCCAGCGCGCCGGCCTAGACCCCCTCCTGCCCCGAAATCCTCCTCTATCCCCTCACCCAGCACCCCCACCTGCTCTGTCCCATCACCCAGCACCCCCACCTGCTCTATCCTCTCACACGGCACCCCCACCTGCTCTATCCCCTCACCAAGCACCCCCACCCAGCACCCCCACCTGCTCTATCCCCTCACCCAGCACCCCCTCCTGCCCCGAACTCCTCCTCTGTCCCCTCACACGGCACCCCCACCAGCTCTATCCCCTCACCAAGCACCCCCACCCTGCTCTGTCCCATAACCCAGCACCCCTGCCTCCCTGCCTCCCTCCCTCCCTCTCTCTCCCGATCAGCATGGGAATGAGTGATCTGCCCCCTACCCAAAAAAAAGCGCCTCTCCCCCAGGGGGGAAGGGGCGGGATGAGTCTGATTCGGATCTGCATGGAATTCTGGGCTCTCGTCTGCTTTGTGTCTGTAGCTGATCGGACGGTCGCAAGGGTCCGAACCGAAATTTCGACGAAAAGAAGAAGGGGGGGGTGGGGGGGTGGGAAAGGGGGCGAGGGGGGGGTGGGGTGGGGGGTTTGCCCGTTCGTGGTAATCGCCACTAGAGACTGGTGGAAAAAATGGCTTGAGGGGAGAAGGCATCGAACAAAAAAATAGATCTATTTTAAAGATAATAAAAATGAATTGAAAGTTAAATGTGTGTCGGGGGGGTGATGGTGGTGGAGGAGGTGCAGGGCTTGCGCGACTCAGTCACAAAAACTTTTAGAATGTTCCATTTTATGCCCGTTTTCCTTTCGCAATGAAAAGATGGCAGCAAAAGTCTTCATGTATCTGTTCGATTGCCCTAAGGATGTCGCCGTGCTGGAGATACAGTAAATCACCCGTCTGTATTCTTGGGATAGTGAAAATGAATTACATTTTTCGAGCTTGGGGATAACGTTAAACGAGTCAGGAGATAGCCAGACATCACCAGCTGCTCAATTGGATATACAGGGAGCATCACATTGGACAGTGACACATTTATTTTTGTGATTATGGTTCAGTGCTCTAGAACTTTGAGTTTGAAAGGATACAGTGACAATGAGGTTGAAGTGCAGACTGTCAGTTTAATTTGATGGTATTTTCATCAATGTCAGCTGAACCACTTAGAAATGAGAGTACCTTTTGTACATGGTGTGTGTGTCCCCCCCCCCCCCCCCCCTATTTCTGTCTCTGTGAACACAGGAGAGAGCTGTTGATGTCTAGTCTTGATTCTAGACTTCCCCGTTCATTGTTTGGGTGTGACAATCTGAAGACGGCAGTGTCAATACAAATTAGGGACGGCCGTCATAAGGCTCAGAAATTAAAATCAGTTAATCAGGACCATTGGAAAAACTCTGGCCATTCCCAAGTCAACAGTTGGTTCATCCTTAACAAGAAAAAAAAAAACAACAACTAGTGAACTGAATTATGTCAAAAGACAAGGTAGACCGAGGAAGACCACTGTCGTGGATGACTGAAGAATACTCTCTATGGTGAAGTAAATGTCCCTGACAACAGCTCAACAGATCAAAACTCTCTCCTGGATGCAGGTGTAGATGTGTCAAAGTCTGCCATTGACTACCTGGGGTAGTCTTGTATTGTAGGGCACTATAGATAACAGAGAGTACACTACATGATGAAAACTACTGATAAACGTGAAAAATAAAAGGTGTGATGACAGTTTGCTAAAAAAAAAGCACCTAAAAGAGCCCCAAGAGTTCTGGAACAAAAGTACAAAAGGTCCTATAATTTCGAAACCGTTAATCCTATATGGATGAAAATACCCTCAAAGTAAAGCTGATGGTTTGCATCGTTCTTCAACATCGTTGGCATTGCATTCCTTCAAACTCAAAGTTTTAGACTACCGAACCAAAATAACAGTGTTATTTCGTGGTCCAATGAGTTATGGTGCTCACTGTAGTTACGAACAAAAGGTACCGAGGTCTATTAACATAAGAGAATCAAAAATGATTCCTGTATTCAGTCACAGCAACTCAGATTTGGCCTATCAGGAAAAGCATAATCAAATATCTGACTTGAGTCTGGAGAAATGTCTCTTACTTGTGTCAAACATATTATTGATTTTTTTTGTGCCAATGTGATCAAGGTGTAAAAGTGAAATATCTCTGTTGTTTTTAAGGAATGACGCCGTACAGTTGTGAACTGCACTTGTCTGTTTTTCTTTATGCTACGGCAAGTGTTACGTAAGGAAAATAACTGGAGGGCCCTGTGCTGAAGATCGATACACGTTTTGTACCCGTTAGAGATTTTTCATCTGCAGCTCTTGTTTTTAATGCAGTTGCAGGACCCTCCTGAGTGTAATTCAAATGAACACTAAGTCATCGACCTGTGCGGGAAGTTCTAGGAAGTTCTACGCTCCAGTTCCTGCATTTTCATATCATCGTTTTTGGTTCGTATTCAAAAAAGGGAAAGAACATGAAATGAAATGGCTCATTCTTTTTTTTCCATTTTATTTTATTTTTTTGCTAGTTTGCGTATCTTAGGATACGTGCATACAGAGATGCAGTATGTTGGTGAATGTCACACTCTATCAGTATCAGCCTATCAGTAAGTCTTTGCAGTGCAGTGCTCCGTGTACCCATGCGTGGTTTTATGGTCATTGTAGTTTGAAAAGACTTTGTAGTCTTCTGATGCCCCCCACCCCACCCCCCCCCCAGGGCAGTGGACCAGTCTACCTCCAGTGTCCACTTCCTGTGGGTGCTCTGAATTACCAGAGACGTCATTCGTTAATCCCTCCTTTCAATCAAGGTGACAGGAAGCACATCACCACAGGAAGTGCGTCGCAATGCGTGCCACGCTGGTGATGAGGACGGGGGGGAGCTCCTCTCGTGGTGGCTCGAGTGCCAGTTCAGGAAATTAAAGTGTTTACAGGTGAGAGGTAGGCAGCTCCCGGTGTGTCACGTGTTCCAGCGGTGGAGCGTGAACCCGTTGCCACTGTTCAAAAGTCGAGGCGAACGCGAGCTTTTCTAAATTCGGCACAGTCTCCTGTGTTTTAGCTTTACCGAGTCGGTGGTTTCAGTTTTTTTGGAGAAAATGCTTGAGTGCCTTTTTCAAGTCCAAGTAAAATTTTAAACATTATGCGGACCAAGGGAAGAGCACAAATAATATGGGTGTTTCGGTGACTAGAAGCAACAATTATCTTTTTTTTAAATTATTATTTTTTTCATTCTGTGAAATTCAAACATTTTAAACATGTCATTTGTATTTTATAGATATCGACAGCGTTTTTCAGAATAATACTTTGAGAACATTGCATTGGACATTTGTATTGCTTAAAGTAGCCGATGGAATGTGATCGTTGATCTGTGTCAGGGAAATGTGATCCGGGCGGTACTGAGGAAAAAAGTTGTTGCAGGACCAAGATGTGTACTTGATGTGTTTGTTTATGCTGGCCTGGCAACGTACAGCATATTCACGGCCAACTGAAATATAATTGCTTCATCAATTCAGAAACAATATATTTGTCCTCAACTCGCCACAATGGAGAAAACTAATTTTGGTAGCTATGTACTAAAGAATGCATGGTTGTAGTTTGTGAACATGGAATGCTTCTTGACTGGTATGTTATATCTCTCATATCCATTCAGCTATTTCTTTATCTGGAGTCATAACCAGGGGTATATTTGCGTTTGAAATTGCAGTACCTCTGAGTACCAGTTCGACCCCCCCCCACCCACCCACCCACCCCCCCAAAAACAAAAAACGACGTCTGTTTTCAGACACGGCATCTGCAATGTGGAAATTTGGGTCTCCTGCTTGAAACGGGAGGAGCGATACCACCCTGAACTGTTCCTTAAGTCTTGAGAGGACTGATGTTTTACTGTGAATTAGGATGCGTTAAACTTGTGTGTTGACTGATCATGTTGAAATAGACAATTGTGTTGCTTTGCCATTCAGCGTGGATTAAAATGTTGTAAAGTTTTCCGATGTTCTGCTCGTGTTTATTTCTGTCGTGTATCGCTTATCAAATCTGCTTCATGTTCCTGAAAACTCATCCAAACGTGCAATGTTTTTACTTCGATGCCTCCAACTAAATCATCCTTGTTGACATCTTCTGACACTTTCATTGAATTGTATGATTATAAGGCAGGGAATACTGTCAAAACTAGTCGTAAAGACGTGTGACATAAAAACAGTTAATGCTGTCGACGTTGTCCTAGTATACAGGGATCACACTGTCACTGTTTTTCAGAAATCTGCTTTGTAACAGTTGTGTACTGTGCGACTGGAACACGACGCTTGTCATGAGCTGTAATATGCGGTCGTGCTGTAATATATAATTGCGGCTGCGGCGTTATGATTATTGCGTCAAACCCACCGCGACACAGCGGTTGCCACGGTTGCCGTGCAGGAGTGTGCTTGTCCTCCCAGTGTTTTTGCGTGCCTCTCCTCCGGGTACTCTGGTTTCCTCCTGGTTTTTACACGGGCCCGTCGCTGTGCTAGAGAACCGCATTCCTGCAGAGGTCTCTGTCAGCATGTCAGAGGCCTGCAAGCTTTCCTCCCCTGCACTTCACACACACACACACTGGGCGCACACTTTCCTTTTCTTTCTTCTTTGCTCTCCCGGACCTGTAAATCGATCGAGCTCCGCCATCTTTAAGGACATTCCGACCCCTTAAATGTTGCCTTTTCATGAGCTAGAAGTAGGAGTGCGGAACTCTTACTCTCGCCTGTGAAAAAGCGTGACGTATGAACCATCGACCGGCGGATCCACCTCTCCCCAACAGTCACGTCCAACTGACGCGGCTTCCGACTGACGCCGTGGCTTCCAACTAACGTCCGAAGGTGCGAGTGCGTTCCGTTCGCTCGCGGTCTCTCTCCATTTCCCGTCCTCTTCACGATTTTTTCCAGCCTCTCCTAGCGGTTGGAGCTCAGAGCAGAAATCACACCCGCTCTCCTGACAGGCTGCCTCTCTTCCACACGCTGGCCTAGCCCCGTGCAGGCTGCCTCTCTTCCACACGCTGGCCTAGCCCCGTGCAGGCTGCCTCTCTTCCACACGCTGGCCTAGCCCCGTGCAGGCTGCCTCTCTTCCACACGCTGGCCTAGCCCCATGCAGGCTGCCTCTCTTCCACCCGCTGGCCTAGCCCCGTGCAGGCTGCCTCTCTTCCACGCGCTGGCCTTCGCCCCGTGCCCGGGCTGTTTAGTGTTGTCTCCCATCTGGTGTTTTTCGGTACCAGAAAACAAACAGCTGGAGTCGTTTGGGCCACGTTCCCAAGCCCACGGCTGCCGCTGCTTCCTGTTCCCTCCTTGGAGGTTCTTTTTAAACTTAAACTCCCACAATGCGGCAGACAATGTCTCCCTTGCTTATTTTTTTTCCCCCGCATTGTATTTTCCTGACTTCAGTTGGCATTGCGATGGGGTACTTGCGCAACTGCAGATTCAACATGCAGATTACTACTAGCCAGTCTATTCTAATTCATTACATTACATTGTTGGAATTTGGCAGACGCTCTTGTTCAGAGCGACGTACAGTTGATTAGACTAAGCAGGAGACAATCCTCCCCTGGAGCAATGCAGGGTTAAGGGCCTTGCTCAAGCCCAATGGCTGCCCAATGGCTGTGCGGATCTTATTGTGGCTACACCAGGATTAGAACCACCGACCTTGTGTGTCCCAGTCATGTACTTAACCACTACACTACAGGCTGCAGAGCAGTGGAGATGTAAGCTTGCCTGCTCTGAAGTTCTTGCAAGCACGGTCAGGGTTTAAGACCGCACACTGTCATTATAATGAAGTCAAACCCCCAGCATCTAAATAGTAAACGGCATTTATATAGCCTCCAAAGCGCTGTACAATTGATGCTTCTCATTCACCCATTCAGACACACACTCGCACACCAACGGCGATTGGCTGCCATGCAAGGCGCCGACCAGCTCGAGCAATGGGGGGTAGGTGTCTTGCCCAGGGACACTTCGACACACCCAGAATTAAACACCTCCGACTGGCAGACGACTGTGACTGTGCGAGTCGGCCGCTCCATGGCAGGAGGCAACATTTTTTGGTGCACTGCAGAAAAGCCGGTCTCAGAGAGCCATTAAGGGTGTGTGGGTGGGTGTGGGTGGGTTATGTGCGTGTGGGTGCAGCCTCTAAATTGGGCTTGTTTACGATAGATGCGGTTCACCCGCGTGTGACGACAGCTAATTTGGTCCGCGCAGGGGGGGGGGGGGGGGTGCTTAGATTAAGATATCGGCGTTAAAACTCCAGCGAGGCGGTGGCAATCTGCCGCCGATATTACCTTCGTTCTGCTTCAGAGGGGAGCGCCGGTGTGTGACTTTGCATAATGCGGCAGGGTGTGCAGAGGGGGGGGGGGGGGGGCGTTTTACACCCACGGGTCCCTCTGTGGGGACACTTTTAGGCCTCCTTTCTGGTTTGAATAATTGCGCTTATGTAAGGAACGCTGTGCCCTCATTCTAAGTGCAAGTTGTCGTGTTTTTTTTTTTTTTTGTTCGCGTTTATCAGCAAAGTAGTAGTTGCAGTACACCTCTCTGCTGTGGCCCTGTGCTGTGTGTGATTCCTGTTTCAGGACTGTGAAGTAATTGGTGCGGCTGGACAGAGGGGGGGGAGGGGGCGTTAGCTGGGTTGGAGGGGAGGCTGAAACAACATGCCGGCCCCCCTGTGTGTCCAGTGTGGACCTGCTGCTTCACCTGTGCCATTTCTATTTTCGCTTTCCAGCCCTGCAATTTCCTTCGCCCGCAATTAAGAAGCCCAAAATGACAAACGCACACGATGTGACCTTGAATGACTTCACAGACTGAACGACTGCAAATAGAAAGCAGGAAGTAGACTAACTTCCATGATCACTCAGCCGTCTCCTGGAGATTAAAAATGAAACCAGCAAAGCGGTAGCATTGTATTTAACCTTCTAAGCTGTGAGATCACAATCATCGGCATTCGGAAAAAAATCAGGAGAATGTTCAGTTGAGAACATTCTAATGCTGATGTCACAATGAATGCTGGTAATTTAAGGCAATGCAGTTCGAGAACACTGATATAGAATTGAGAAATCAAAATCAGAACAACCTTCTTTTCAAAGGGTTAAACCAGGTCCCACTGAAAGGAGCAGCCTTTGGCTTGCATTGTGTCTCTGTGATTGATGCCAGCTCAGACTCTGTGACAGAGGTGGGGAGTGGGATGGCTCAGCACCAACAAGTGACCCACATGTTTGTTGTTGGCATGGTAACGGCGAGGGCATGCTGAGCTTTTAAGGCAGGGACTGGGAGGATGTCTATTGAAATACAGAAACCCGAGCTCGCTCATCCTGTTAAAAGACGCGATCGCGGTGTCTGAATGGGCCCCAGACCAGCTGTAGGGCGCAATTAGCATAGCGCCGGTGATTGTGTACAAGCAGGGGGTCTGAGAATGAGGAGGGGCGGATTCGCTGCATTGGGGGTAGTTAGCAGTTAGCACTGTGGCGCAGATCTCGGAGGGTGAGGGTTGGGGTAGTTAGCGTTAGCATTAGTGCAGATCTCGGAGGGCGGCGGTTGGGGTAGTTAGCATTAGCATTAGTGCAGATCTCGGAGGGTGAGGGTTGGGGTAGTTAGCGTTAGCATTAGCGCAGATCTCGGAGGGTGAGGGTTGGGGTAGTTAGCGTTAGCATTAGTGCAGATCTCGGAGGGTGAGGGTTGGGGTAGTTAGCGTTAGCATTACTGCAGATCTCGGAGGGTGAGGGTTGGGGTAGTTAGCGTGAGCATTAGCGCAGATCTCGGAGGGTGAGGGTTGGGGTAGTTAGCGTTAGCATTAGTGCAGATCTCGGAGGGTGAGGGTTGGGGTAGTTAGCGTTAGCATTAGTGCAGATCTCGGAGGGTGGCGGTTGGGGTAGTTAGCATTAGCATTAGTGCAGATCTCGGAGGGTGAGGGTTGGGGTAGTTAGCGTGAGCATTAGCGCCGATCTCGGAGGGTGAGGGTTGGGGTAGTTAGCGTTAGCATTAGTGCAGATCTCGGGGTGAGGGTTGTTAGCGCCCTTTATTAGCGGTGCTGTGTGAAGTGGGGTGTGACGCAGGGTCACTGCGCTGACAGTTTGCTGAGAATCCGGGTCCGTGCCTCAGCCAATGGGATGTCACGAGGACACGCTCGGCAACGGGGTTAAGTTCAGCTTGAGTATTCGGGGGGAGAGGGGGAGGGCAGGGGGGGTTGCAATGCATCAAACCCAAGAACTGCAGTTTTTGTTCTAAAAGTTTTTTTTTTAAAGAACAGCTGTAAAATGTTCTTTACTGGTGAATTCTAAGGGGGGAAATCCCTTTATTGTATGAAATTATTTTTCTCATTGTCATGCTTTATTATGGGGGTATTGAGGGGGTTATCTGGCCTGTTTTGTTTGGTTGTCACCCCCCCATCTCACTCCACCCCCCACCTCATGTAAATGATGTTCGCCTCAAGTGTGTCTGTATAACACAAAGATGAGCTTGTGCACTGACAGCTCTGAAAGGACCTGTCAAAGGTTATAACCCGTTTATAACCAGGCTGCCAAACCCTGTTCCTGTTCTGTAGTTTTCCACTCCAACTCTAATTTTCACGACGACACACGCGAGAATGTGCCGATTGGCTGCCCGCAGGGAGGATGAGAGAGGTCTGAGTCACCGGGCCCCCTTTAAACATCAACGTCTTAAAACACAAAGTGACACTGTGCTCCCGCTGTTTCAGCGAGCGCTATTGTTAGCGTGAGCGGATGAGCCCGGCTGCGTTTTAATGGGGGGCTGCTGTGATGCTACGCTGCGCCAGCGTTGTCACGGCATGTCTGCAGAGGAGCGGAGGGTGTTTTTAGTGCTGTACTTCCTCGACACATTTCTGAAATTGTAGTTCCACTTCCACATTTAGCCTGAAGAGCATGCACAGTTCATTTAGTTTACATTTGGGGAGGCTGGTTGTGTGCGGCCCTGAGACGGGCGCTGTGGCTGTAGTCCTGAGACGGGCACTGTGGCTGTAGTCCTGAGACGGGCGCTGTGGCCCTGAGACGGGCACTGTGGCTGTAGTCCTGAGACGGGCGCTGTGGCTGTAGTCCTGAGACGGGTGCTGTACAGATTGGGAACGGAGAGCTGGGCCCTTTACACGGCCATCAAACAGTCAGCATTACCTGTGTGTCCTTCATGTGAAAATGATGAAGACAATAATTCAAGCTTATTGGTTGAAAATTGCCATGGCCAATGGCGTTTCAATATCAGCACATTCACAGAGAAGGGGGTGGGATAAACAGTTGTGGTTTGAAGGTGGTTTTGTCTGTTTGTCTTTGGCTGCTATTCCTCTTTAGACCTTTACCTATTGTACCTTTAAGTAAGCTATTTGGCCTTTTTCAGGAGATGAATTCATGAATGTCCTCCACTCTGATGTCTTATTTCAGTGGGATTCTCCACTGTGTGGGGGAGAATCTCGCTCTCTCTGTCTCATTCTCTTTCTTGCTCTCCCTCATCCTCTCTCTCTCTCTTGCTCTCACTCTTTTTCTCTCTCTCTCTCTCTCTCTCTCTCTCTCACTCTCTAAAATAATATTTAAAAATATATACATAAAATATAACTAGTCAGAGAACTGTCATGTGTAACCAAGCGGTATATAAAAATGGTGGCATAACTGGCAGTGTGGGAAAAGTGGATATGTTTTAAATAGTTTTAAGGAATGTTGGTGAATGAGTGTGGGAATGACCCGTAGTCCGTGGCCACATCTGAAGTGGAAAGGGGGCTCCCCGCAGTATCGCTGAACGCTCCTGATTTCCACACAGTTCTCCTCTCAGCCATTCTCACAGCTCAAAAGGAGAGGTAAATAAGCCCCGGAGGTACGAACGCAGAACCTAAAGACGGACAAAAAGCGCAACGTGCGATTTTATTTGCGCGGAACTGCTCCCTGTCACGCCAGCCGGTCGCCACACACACACACACACACACACACACACACACACACAAACGGGATGAGATGCGCTCGGATAAAGGTGCTAATGAATGAGGGCCTGGTGCCATTTCTCACTCGCAGTCACACCACCGCTGCCACGATCCCCCCCAGCCAATGCGCAGAGACTCCAGGGAGGGGATTTATGATACCTATCCCTCCCTCCCTCCTTCCCCCTCCCTCTCTCCCTCCCTCCCTCCTTCTCCTGCCCTCCCTCCCCCGCAGTCTGGGCCCTGCTGTTCATTACAGCCACTTTCACCCGGGGAGCGTCGACAGGTATACGGATATGAAAATCATAAAATGTACATGGTACATTCCTTTGGCCCAAAAAAAAAAGAGATTCACGCTCGCTCAAACATCCAGTCATTGGGCAGGGCTGTGACCACGTGGGATGTTATGTAATGGAGACATCTGGAAGTCTGTGTGAGTCACACATTGCTAATTTGTATAGGTATCATAGTCTGACAGCTAAAAATGTACACGAAAATCCAAAGATTTTCCACCAATATTTTGATTATGACTACATATTTCCTCACTTCCGACCAAACATACAGTGTGTAATGTTTCGCTGACATGAGAAAAGCGTGTGACGAAAATACAATACTGAAATGGGCTTTCAGTGCCTTTCGGACAAACAATTATTATTTTTTGACTTGAGGATGCTATGTTTTCTTTTGTCCCAGATTTTTGGCAAGCCCACCAGCCGTGACTAGACAAACAGCAGCGCTCGTTATTTCTGTGAGCCCCAGACTGATGAACACTGCGGAATCCTGCGGCGTCCATCTTAGAGAATTAACTTCGGTTAATTAACTTCAGAAAATGAGAATTTGCTCCACAATATGTGAGACTGGCAGAACCTCCGTGCCCTCTGTGCTCATGACGGGAGGGTGACGTTTCCTCCTTCGACGGGGCGGTCTGTAGCTTAGTGGTTAAGGTAAATGACTGGGACACACAAGGTCGGTGGTTCGAATCCCGGTGCAGCCGTTGGGCCCTTGAGCAAGGCCCTTAACCCTGCATTGCTCCAGGGGGGATTGTCTCCTGGGGATAGTCTAATCAACTGTACGTCGCTCTGGATAGGAGCGTCTGCCAAATGTCAATAATGTAATAATGTAATAATGTAACGGGTGGGGCTACAAGCGGTCAGCATCGGCGACACGTTTGACCCGATCAAAAGAACACGCACTTCACAGTCAGTCTATTAAAAAGAAAAGCATAAAAAGAAAAAGACGGCGCTCAAATCCCTGGAGACGATTTGCGGCTGCAGACTTGGGCCGACCGGACCATCCGGCAACGGGTGGGTGTTATAATTTTGAGGGATTTCTTCCCAACAGGAAGCCCTCTCCCATCTGCCACAGCTCCGGAGAGCCGGCAGGATGATTCATTCTCGCTCGCCAAGATGGACACGGTCCCAAATCTCCAGCTCCCGCTGTGAGGAGCAGCCAGCGCACTAATGAATGGCTATCTTCATCCTTCTCTCTTCCCTTAATGCGTCCCACTCCAAACAAACAGTGATGTTATTGTTCTGTTTTTCTCCTTAGGACAGTGCAGGGATTCACCCCCCTCTCCCCTTCTCCTCTATCCATAGCCCTGTCGCTATCAGCCAATAAAGCCTGCAGGAAGTACAATACTCAGCCTACAATTACGTTAATTGTGTTGGTCTGTGAATAACTTGCCTATATTTAACATAGAGTTAAATAAGAACGTAATGATAGCCCAGCGAAGGCCTTTCGATTGTTTTATGCGTTTGAGAGGGACTGCTGACACTGATTCCAGATTTAAGCGGATTTAAGTGTCTATTACTTAACAATACGGTACAATTACATTACAGTGACTTCCCCCCCAAGAGCTATGTATAGACGCGTCCACGCTTCTAATCCGAAATGGAAAATTACTGGACCTGTGTTCTGCGTTTCGTGATGTTTTATAAAATTTTCCGCCCACAAGCCGTGTTGATACAATGGCTTGGATACGCCGGATGTGATGAATGGACCGGCAAATATTTAGTTAACGTGCGTTCAGGACTCCCGAGAAACAGAATGCCGTAGGCCCGTGCCAAAAAATAAATAAATGAAGAGCGAAAAATGTGATTTATCTCAGCCCCGTTTTTTAAATTTAATGAGAAACGAAATAAAAACGGGAAAAGGCAGGGACCAGCCGCAGGGCGTCCGCAGATTGCGTTTCGTGTCCGAGGTTGTTCTTCGGGTCGACGCCGCGGCGGACAGCGAGTCTTATTGATCTACGGCGCGTCAGGGACGGTCACGGGGGCCCTGGAGGCCGCAGCGAACGCCGCGTTACAAAGGAGGGGAGACCGGGCGGATGTGCTGCGTTCAAGAGGCTCACGGCACCGAGCTCTTCAGCGGGGCGCCGTGCTGACTGTTTACGACCGGTCTGCAGAGGGCGTTGGGCCCCGTGGAAGGTGTCCCAGAGGGGGGGTAGGGCTGTGCTGCGGGTCCTGTGGTCGCCTCACACTTCTACGATGTCAGACCCCGCTGTGGGCGGTGGCGTGGGGGCGCCCGTAACATCACAAAGCAGCTCCGTGTGACGGTCCGCTTTGGAGAGATCGTTTTTGTCCCCGAGTGTGATTATTCAGTTTTAAAAAGAAATGGCTTCTTCCTGAGGTATAACGGGCTGAAGGATCGTTCTCTGTGTCATTGTGGACCTTGCGGTTGTAATAGATTGGCGTCAACTTAAACTAGAATGGAATTTTGCTCCCTTTTGTAAATCTATGGATACAGTTTTAAAAAGGATTGACTAGAAATCTAATTTTGTGGTAAATACACATCACCTGAATATTTATGGAAACGATTTGTTCGTCCTAGCCTGTTGGAGCGAGCTGAATTGAAAATGTGTTATTTATTATCTTATCTGATCTCATCCCTCCGTGTTCTGTCCATTGCAGTTTGAGTGATGTCATCAGGGCTCCTGTAACCGGGTTCTGTTGCCACGGCGCCGCCGGGCTTCATCGGTCTGAGGACATGGCAGCCATTTTGAAAACCGGGACAAAAGCAAACGCTGCCTGCAGTCTGCTCTGACGAGGGCTCCTGAGGTCAGTCGTGAAGATGAGATAAATCTCTCCGGCCCAATCCGTCTGGGCACAGCAGCAGGGACGACCCCCTCCCCCCCCTCCCCCCCAAAATGAATAATGAATACTGCTTAGAGGATCGTGAGGTCTTGAGTCTGAGTGGTTGTTAGGGTAATATTTCACTCAGCCCTGATGAAAAATAAAAGAAAATTGGGTTTTAGTTCTTTACTGCAGATGAGGTAATATTAGATTAGATTAGATTGGAAAACGTTATTATCCGTTCCTGGTAATATGTCTGTGGCTTCCCTGTGGTTGCACTAAAAACGGCAATCGTCAAATATAAACACGGCACAAGACCAAACTTAGCAGCGCTTCAAGCACGCCACTTCTTAGAGGGCAGGACTCATGAGGGAAATTGCGTGTGGCATAAAAATTCCTATAAATTTCCTTTGCAAATTTTCAGATGTGAGCTTTTGTTGTATTCAACAAAAAGAGGATGTAAAGAATCCCTCAAGATCTGCTTGGCTTCCGCCTGTAACATATTTCAGTCAGTTGTCTTTGTGCTTCTCCTGTGATCTTCCAGAGAAACAAAATGGCCGCTGCAGAAGTCTTGACTCTAATTTCAAATTACTCTAAACAAGTAAAATCTTATTCACTTTAGGGTCACTGGCTACCGAATTTTCGTGAGTGGAAACCAAGTTTGTTCAGAGATTTTGGCAAAATTGAAATTGCGCATGTATAAACGGCCACAGATCCTTAAGTGACGGCCTCCATGCACAACGTAAGCAAGCCTCTCTGGTCTGCGTTGGCCGTGGAAACACGTCTTAATAGAAAAAGTCGTCTTCACAGGTCTCTTGACTTTCACCGTGTTTATTTCCAATTTACCGGCAGCGTTGATGCCTTGGCGTAGGGTCGTGTCTTGGCCCCCCTGAAGAGAAAGAGCCTCATTAATAATTCAGGAGAGAAGGCCATCTGCAGTGGACTATCCCCCCCCCCCCCCCTCCCCAGAGAATACCGGGCGCTGCGCTACGAACCCGTCCCATCTGTACGACCGCCAATTAGCACTCCGCTCCTCTCGGCCCGAGGCAGGGGGCATCATTTATCCGCCCTGCCGCTGTTCCTTCTTGCTGCGTAATCTTTGGCGGGCCCAAAATGGAGTTGGAGAGCGGGGCCACAAATCACACCCCCTCTCTCTGTGGACTGAGGATGAGGGCCGGCACGCAGGCCCCCCCGGGGGACCCCGGGGGTGGGTAAGGGGTCGGTGGGGGTGGGTAGGGGGTCGGCGGGGGGTGCATCTCGGTAATGGAATCAATATCGGACGGGGGTGGGCGGGAGGTGTGTGCGTGACAGATTGGCCTCACCGTTGTCCGGGGAGGGCGATTGTGGCTCAGATGTCTGTGCTTGAAGGGGATTAGGAGGAGCCGTGTTATCTGGCCATTTTGTGATTTAATTAAAGGAGGATTTCAGTCCTGACCGGACACACAGTCACCACCCCAGAGCACCCCATCCTCCCTCAATTTCAGCACTGTTTTTTGGAGGACCTCTGTCCCGTGTCAGTCAGAGTCGGGGGAATCTAATAAAAAATAATAATAAAGCAGCTCTGTCTGTGCTATTTATTTCACACCATCAGACAAGCTGGAGATCGCAATGCCAAATCAATATTACATTATATTGTATTACATTAATGGCATTTGGCAGATGCTCTTATCCAGAGCGACATACAGTTGATTAGACTAAGCAGAAGACAATCCTCCCCTGGAGCAATGCAGGGTTAAGGGCTCCGCTCAAGGGCCTAGCAGCTGTGCGGATCTTATTGTGGCTACACCGGGGATTAGAACCACCGACCTTGCTGGTCCCAGTCACGCACCTTAACCACTACGCTGCAGGCCACCCATATGTTCCATTCCTCCTTATATGCCCTCTGCATGGAGCCACGAGTGACTGAGAGAAAAATGCCCTAGGTCTTTCACTCACAATTTATCTCTGCTCTGTGCAATAACATGCACAACTCTATATTCATTCATTCATTCATTCATCCATTATCTGAACCCGCTTATCCTGAACAGGGTCGCAGGGGGGCTGGCGCCTATCCCAGCATACATTGAGCGAAAGGCAGGAATACACCCTGGACAGGTCGCCAGTCCATCGCAGGGCACACACACCATTCAGTCACACACTCATACCCACGGGCAATTTAGACTCTCCAATCAGCCTAACCTGCACGTCTTTGGACTGTGGGAGGAAACCGGAGTATCTGGA
>NC_083778.1:13089174-13094174 GCF_963514075.1 Conger conger
GAGTGGGTGACGTGTAATTTCATCCAGCCCTCGATCAATCGTTTCATTTTAACGGGGGAGGGGGGGGGTCGGTTGGCCTCTGTACCGAATAAATCTGAATAAAACACGGCAGTCTGCTACCTCGTGTTGGCAGAAAAGCGACGGGAGAAGGGGAGGCGATTTCACCGAAATGGTCTTTTATATCCGGGCGGTTTTTTTGCAGACGGCAGTAGTGTTCCCCCTCGGGCCTGTGCGGGCGGCCATGGTGACCTTCTCCTTTAATGGTTTTCTGAGCCCCTCGAAGGTTTGCACAGAGCCCTCCCCCCCCCCCCATCACTGCATCCCATTACAGTGCCGGCTGTGGGTGGTAGTAAACAACGACACTGTCGTTGTGAACTTGTTGTAATGGTTATTTAACTAAGTGGGCTTAGTCGTGTTTTATTAGGTAACGGGGGAAAAGGGGGGAGAGGCTCTAAATCACACCCACGCCCGGCTCTCCTTCCTCCTCTCTCTGTATATTTCCGTTTTCCGTCCGGGAGAATGCCAGCTTTCTTTCCTGACGCGTCTTTAAAAACCTAACTCTGATCCCCCCGGACCACTTCAGGAGGTGGTCTGAGACGCATTCGAGGCGGATGTTATACAGGTGTAATTTGTAAACTAGCTACCGGCTGTTTCAAAACATAGCTTGAGCTGGTCTAACCAAATGGTAAATGGTTGGCATTTATATAGCGCCTTTATCCAAAGCTCTGCACAATTGATGCTTCTCATTCACCCATTCATACACACACTCACACACCAACGGCGATTGGCTGCCATGCAAGGCCCCAACCAGCTCGTCAGGAGCATTAGGGGGTTAGGTGTCTTGCTCAGGGACACTTCGACACAGCACGGGCGGGGGATCGAACCGGCAACCCTCTGACTGCCAGACGACTGCTCTTACTGCCTGAGCCATGTCACCCCTCTATATCTCGGCACACACACACCCTCTCACACACACTAATATCACACACACACACACACACACACTAATATCTCTCTCTCTCACACACACACACACACACACACACACACACACGCGCACACACACACACACACACAGACCCTGACCTCGTCTTACCACGTTGAGTATGAAGCTGGTTTAAACTGTTCAACCACGTACCAACTGCTTCAAAAGCACTCCTGCTTTTCAGCAGGATTTTCCCACAATCACAACAAGCGCGGAGGGCATGCGTGGTTAGAGTTTGAGCTGAATGAAATGCCCACTCGCGATACGGACCGATAACTCCACTCAGAAAAAACATTAGAGTTGTCACCACTATATTAAACAATCTCAACTGTCTTCATTTAAAAAAAAAAAAAAAACCCTGTAAACTTGGTAGTTTGGAAGTATGCTCTGTGAGAGGCAAGTGGGTTGTTTTGCATTTTAGACTTGAAATAGCAACCTGGTTTTAATCAGTCTTACCGGAGATGCCAAGAATACAGAATACCTGAATACCAACCGTACATGCAGTGTGATTCCATCATATCTGGATAGTATCTCCACACGAGACCACCGAGCGTAAATGCGGCCATACGTACAGCTCCATCCATGTTGAAAGAGGGTCATTATATGTGTCCCTTCAATAAGCACTCGAATGCCAAGCATCCACCACAAGGCTGTGCTATGCATATCATGTATATTTAAGCAGGAGACCCTTGTAAGGCTGTTACACGGACATGAATATCATGAGGCAAAATAAAGGCTGAGAGGGTGCCCGTTCTGAATGTTGGTATCTGAGGTGTTTCAGTTGGGTCTCCTAGATGGCTGTGTGAGTGAAATTGTGCCCTGTATTGATTTATCTCCTTACGGAGTAATGCCCACTGTGGCTAGGCAGGCTCACCCAAGCCGGACTTCCCCTCCTAATGACAGTAACTTACCACAGAGATTATATCTGTATCCCTCTGCCCTTACCAAACTCCCATTTCTCCCCTCAAACACGACCACAAGTTCCCTCTCACACAAATGCACACAGACTCTCGCTCATCTGAGGAACTGAAATCCGGTCTGTCTCTCCCCGACAGTTTTGACCTCTGACCCCCTCCCTCTTCCTCTCTGCTTCCGTCTGAGAGCTGGTATTGATCGTTTCCCCACTCCAGTCCCACTCATTTCACCAGAGAGAACTCACATCTCGTATTACAGTCTGCATATTCATATCGGGCAGCCTGACATGACTGGGAACCGCAAGGTCGGTGGTTCGATCCCGGTGTAGCCACAATAAGATCCGCACAGACATTGCACAGACAGCCCTTGAGCAAGGCCCTTAACCCTCCATTGCTCCAGGGGAGGATTGTCTCAACTGTACGTCGCTCTGGATATGTATGTTAATTAATGTAATGTTCAGAAGTGAAACATCTGCAAAAGCCCTTAATTTTAATGAAGCCGAAAATGAGTGTTGAAGTAATGAGTCGGGCTAATGGTGTCACAGGGAGATCCATCGGGGCCAGAGGCAGGGAGGGGCATGATCTGTAGGGAAGAGTGGATGATGGCGTTTGAAATGCGGACGGTCTGAAATAGATGGCCTAGTACGGGTGAAGCAGGCGCTGCCTATGAACTGGCAGCCTTCTGGAATCAATCGACGCAATGTCCATTCTCTTGGGAAGAAAAAAAAAATGAAAGAGAAGATAATTAAAAATGACAATGTCATGGAAAAAAAACCCATGCTGATATCAAGTCCAATTCCAAATCTGTGTCAAATCATTTCTGCTAATTATTCGAATGTCGTTAAGGGGCAATTACTGTACCTCTCCACCCACCCTCCCAGGTGTCTGTTCTTTAACAGGTCGGTCTGAATGCTCATTTGAAGAACCAAAGAGTGCTCCCGAACACAGTCACTGGCACCCACCTGCTTTCCATTGATCAGTATCACCGAACGTCTTTTTGCGTCCGGGCTCAAAGAGCTGCTAGGTTCAAAGTGGCATGCAGCTCCAGGTCTGCAGTTCTCTCTTCTCCGCTGTCTTGACGGGAAGCCGGCTGTCGAGTCATTTCACATTTTTCGCCGACCTGTTTCAGTTCCTTGATCGCGTCGCCAGTGGACGCTGAGAGCAACAGCAGGCTGGCACCAAACCTTTTTGTGGCTGTTGGCGTTTTTCTGCGATGCCCGAGAGAGATAAACCAAACCGCACGCCGCTCCTGAGTCTGAGTCACACCCAGCGCTTAGATGCAGAGCGGCATTCTGGGAAATGATCGATCCAGTTACGACTGGATGCAGAGGAGGTCTCACTGGCACCTGCTTTCAATTGATAGCCATATCCGTTGAATCTTCAAATCCATTCCTATCCGTACTCTTTGTGGGGGGGGGGGGAATTCGGTATAAACGAAGTACCGTATCGGTCACTGAAAATCATATCGGAGTAAGGACCGTAAATGACATTTTGACACGGGTTGATTTTTAAAAGTTTTTTTATTGTTCGTTTGAATGAAATTGTTTGAAAATGTTTCTAGTGGCACCATAAACATCTGAGTAAGACTAAATGATTAAATGTCGACGGCACCTTACCTCTCAGAGATTGAATTGCTACCAGTAAGACTCCTCATTAAACAACACTACTGCTGCCGCTTGCCAACACTCTTATACTGTCAGTCATTTCTGCAATTAGCTCTCCGTGAAAAAACGACACGGTGCCGGTTGCCAGGAAGGCACTGAATGCGATGAGGAGCCTCTTTGTCTTCAGATTAATGCCGGAGCTTCCACCCGGCCAGCGCCAGGCTACTTCATTACCTCTCCGCCATTAAAGTACGCTTTAGACGGCCCGAGAGCGCTTCTCCCCGCTGTACGGCCGCGGTGCGCGCGCCCGAGGGGAACGTTCTGGAAGCAGTGTTTCTGCGTGCTGTTTGTATGCCTGGCCACGCTCCGTCGCCCTCTAAGCGTGCATAATGGATTAGCTGAAGAGGACGTTGATTCTCTGCAGGCCTGCAAGGCCACCTGTTTCTAACACGGTCTCTCTTTTATTAAGGGTTGGGGTGTTGGAAAGATTTGTTTGTTCCTTTTTTTTTTTTTTTTTTTTTTTTTTTCTTCTCATAAATATTGTAATTTGCCTTGCTGAGGCCTGCGGGTGCACGAGAGAGGTCAGAGAGAGAGAAAGAGGAGAGGAGTGTTGAATTAAACCTGCGCCCGTGAGGTGGAGAAACAGGGGAAACAGGAAGAGCTCAGCAGGATCGGTGCAGGGAGCAGGTTCAGCTCTGTGATTGGTTCTTCGGAGCAGTGTGGTGAAGGCCCAGCTCTGGGATTGGTTCCCCACACAAGTGTGATGAAGGCCCAAGCTTTGTGATTGGTTCCCCACAGGAGTGTGGTGAAGGCCCAAGCTTTGTGGTTGGTTCCTCACTGCTGCCCCAACCCTTGTCTGTCTGTCCTGTCAACTTTTTGTCTTTGGTCCTCCAGAAACACGCCAGCTTCCCAACGGAGTCTGTTTGACTGCTGAGACAGAGTGACCTGTTCTCCAAGGCCTGCATCAAATGGATTTTTCACTTAATTTCAGCTCTCTATAAAAAGCCTACTTACTTGAATTTCAATTGAATTTTAAAATTAATTGAATTTTCATTGAATAAAAAATAAAAAAGTCAAAGATTTATGACCAAATGATTGAATCTACATCAGGGTCTGTTTATAAAGCATTTTCTCTCATTTCACACCGCCTGGCATTTGTTTCTTGGCCAGCCCTTCAGACTTCAAGTTTCTGTGTATCGTCAGCAATTTCCGTCTTGAACATTTAATGTGGGGCCATCTGGAGTCCAGCCCAAACGCTTACTCGAAGAAAAAGGGGGATTGCCCCAGCCTATGGCACTAGCAGGAGGAGGACTACCCTCTCCCCTGCGACCTCCTTACCTGCCTGACCTCTCCACTCCACATCCTCCATCCCAAAAGGACCCCCCTCCCCTCTTCCAAAATCCCCCCCAGTGGAGCAATGAGCGCCCCCACTACAGACAGTCAGGACAGCTGAGTCACCCCCCCCCCCCCCCCTTCCACTCCAGCTGCATTTTTGGC
>NC_083778.1:13099174-13156674 GCF_963514075.1 Conger conger
GGGGATCACCCCCCAGGGGGGTGTTTAGGGGGTGTTTAGGGGGGCTGAGGTTGAGAATACGCTTGTTTTCTTAATTTGTTCCAGTGCCAACACTCATGTTGTCAGATCCTTCCTGCATGCCTTTTTTGGATGGGGAAGCAGACTTTACACACACAGACTTTACACAACTGCAACCAACATCTCCCGCAAGTCACTAATAAGACATTATTCATACATGCATGCATTCATTATTAATATTATTATATTCAGGAATAAAAACCTCATTCAAAAACACATTTGGAACCATCAAGAGCAAATTAGAGGCTGTTAGAACCACAATATACGTCCTATGGGTGGAACTGAATGCAGTGAAAGCAAGCTGGATATATTAAGCTGGACAGTATTGGCAGAGACAGCGATATGTTCATTTGAGGGAAAAGAGAGCGCAGGGGTTTCAGATTTATTGCGACTGAGCTGAACTGCGACTGCATCATCGTACGATCTCACTGACCTGGAGACTTCCTCTGTGTGTGGAATTTAGCATTTGCCCATGAGATAGCAGAAAATTAGAGTGGACCGCCTTCGATGAAAATTAAATGTTGGTAAAGATTTAATGATCTGTTGTTTCATGAGTATAGTATCGTAATATAATAGTTATTGGAAGAGTACTACTGCTGATTGTCCTGGTCGATGGATTATTATGGGGGAGGTGCAGTAGCCCGATCTCTGGCACTAGGTGGCCCCCATCACGTCGATAGAGCTACACACAGTCACGCAGTCTGGCCAATCAGGGCATCGCCTCCCTCAAGGCTCAGACAAACGAGATTACCCGGCTCGCTTTCATCCGTGTGTGGGCATGAATACAGAAATCGAAACTGAACGTCTTATCTTATTTACTGTCGGATTCAATCTTAACCTGTGTGACAAGGGAGGTCAGTTGACCGACCGCAAGTAATGGAATGGACTGAAGATGGAGTTTGTACGTCCCCTCCCCCCCGTCCCGTCCCCCCCATGTCCTCATGGGTTTGGTCTGGCTACTCTCACAGGCCAAAAACATGCAGGTTAATTGCAAAGTGCAAAGTGCAGGTACGTGTGTGCAGGTGCCCTGCGATGGATCTGTGGCCTGTCCAGGGTGTGTTCCTGGGACACGGTCCTGCACGCCTCGTAACCTCCATCGGGAATAAGTGGGTTCGATCGCGGATGGATACACAGCGTATACGTTACACTACGTGTCATTTGGCAGACGCTCTTATCCAAAGCGACGTACAGTTAATTAGACTAAGCAGGAGACAATCCTCCCCTGGAGCAATGCAGGGTTAAGGGGTCTTGCTCAAGGGCCCGGCGGCTGTGCGGATCTTATTGTGGCCACACCGGGGATCGAACCACCCGACCTTGCGTGTACCTTAACCACTGCACTACAGGCCGCCCCTGTGCATAAATACATTACGCACTTGCATGTCGTGTTTGAGTAATGAAAAGAGGAAGGGAGGGTGTTTTGGCGAGTCACGACAGACCGGAAATTATCAAAGACGCTCGCGGCTGTTTGCTTCACTTCTTCCAAGGAGAGGCGAGGGACGATCGGCATCACTCATGTCATCAGATGTTCCTGTGTGCCTTTTATGGCGGTGGAAGCTGACTTTGTGCAACCACAACCAATATGACTTGCAACATACGTATTTATTATTGTTATTATGGCTCTTAATAATGTTTTACTATTACTTTTAAAAAAGGAGGGCAGGGATTTGGAGGTGATACGAATACAGTTGTGTTTTAAAAACAAGCTAGATATATTACGCTGGACAATATTTGCAGTGACAGTGATATGTTCATTTGAGGGAAAGTGATTGCAGGGGGTTTCAGAATTATTGCAAGAGAAAGCTATGTCTTTGGTATTCAAACATAATCACAAATAATTTTCATTTTCCTGTGTTTGGCGTATTACTCAAAATATGTTCTCTAACTTCCCCTTTTACACAATTTCTCTACAGTCTTATTGAAGATTATTTCATGAAATATTCTTTCTCTGTCCAAAATGATAATGATGAAATGTACAGTTCCTGGATCATTTCAGCCATCTTTCCACTTACAAAATTAAACATATTACCCTTGCCAGAAGAACCATCTAATCACATTAGTCACCCAAATGAATTAAGTCTCCCATAAAATGCCAAAAAGATGGGCCAACTGTGCAGATTACAGTCGTTCATCCAAGGGCTTCTTGTCTTCACAAACTGAAATAAATAATAATTATCAGATTTATTAATTATTAATTTATTATTAATTTATTATTAATTTATTATTAATTTATTATTAATTTATTATTATTTTTATTTTTATTTTTTATTTTTTATTATTTTTTATTATTATCAAATGTGTCATAACATGTCTTATGTTGACCATAGCATGTGCCCTGATATGGTAAAATATACATATGTTTTTTTTTTTTAAACATGCATTTTACATTTCACAATTGAAGTTTCCTCGGGGAAATGATAAAGCCCTAGTTCTGTCCACGATGCCTGCACACAGGCCTTAGTGCTGCCCTCCTCCCACCCTAATGCCCCTTTATGGGCATTCTGCCCTATGGCAGCCAATGGCTTCCCAACCACTCAGTTACTCAATAAACTGTACGAAAGTACACAGCTATGTTACTCAATATCACATATTTCTTGTTCAATTGTGTTACCAGCGGAGTGTGGGTCATATGTTTTGTCTAATTTTTGTTGTTTTTATTGCGTGTACTTTTCAACCAGTTCTTTTTATTTTCTGAAAAATGCCACAAGTTACTGTGAATTATTCTCTCCCTCATTTGACGTTCTGGATTATTAAATGGTGGTGTGATTGATCAGCCTGCCTGCAGTGGTCTGTGTGCAATTCTAGAAAACCACTTTACCGCCTGGCAGTTTAATATCATTCTGAATCTCCGGCGACCAATTTCATTTCATTTCATTTCATTTAATTCTTCTGACATGTGAACTAAATGACAATTAATCGCGTTTGAGGGAACGACTAACCAGGTTTCTATCGACTTGTCAGACGAAATTGCGAAACAGAACAAACAATACTTGCGCATCTTCCCCCAGTATTGCGTTTACACTGAAGTGACTGAGAATGAGGCTGTTGGACATAATGATCACACGCTGGGAAAGAAATGTTGTGACATGAATATAGAATAAAAAATCTTGACTTGTTTCCATTATAAACTGTGTGGCTACTTTTAGCTTTTTAACTCTGAAAGGCTGCTCTCCTTAAAATTTTTTATTATTTTTTATTTTTATTATTATCATAATCATGTGTTTATTTCACCATGTGTCTAGGCTTGACCCTTAACATAACAAAAAAAAAACGCAACATAAAATACACATAGACGTAAAATTCAGGAGATTTTTTTGTAGCACCTTTTTGTACAAGCAATTCCCACCTCCCCTATTCCTGTTTGGAAGAATTAAATTTAAAAAATCAGGCTTGTGTGCGATATGGCAGAATTATTTTTGGCGGTGTAGTTCCGAGCATTCCAAATATTTCGGCCTCTCCGTTAACCTTTTCCCGTGTGACTTAAGCCCTCTGACAGGCATGTTCACGTTCGTCTTCTCTGCGCTCTGCCCGGAGCCGTGTCAGCTAGCCTCTGCTTGTTGCTGTCAGTCGGTGGGAATTCGCGGAATTCACAAGATGTGTGCGCCATCTAGTGGCAGAGGTTGGGAATTTCACCTCGTAACCCCCGCGACACTGAGCATCACTCTGTGCAAATTAAATATGCAAATCTGACATTGACTGATTCTGGTTGGAATGATAAAGTGCTCATTCAAGACATTAACGTGAATTCACGCTATTCAGATTCAAGGTTACCACATCATTAGTGTTTTTAGATATTAGTGATTTCTCTTTTAATCACAGTACTTCAATAATTATTCAGCCGACTCGGAGTTCAAGCGACATTTCACTGCTTAACTATGATACCGTATAGGCAGCAGTGTACTCTCTGCATATGCATAGCTCCTGCCCACACAATGACACGACCTATGCACACAAGCTGTGGAGATAATGAAAATAAAAACAATTTCAGGGCTTGTTATCGTCACAGAAACAGAAACAATCTGCTTTTCCAGTGCTCAGTTTCACCCCGCATCCAGCCTGAACTGGGGAGCTGGTCTGACGTGATAAGCTGTTAAAATGTTAAAATGTTAAAGGCCCACGAGCATCAATGTTATCTTCCTGGTTTTTCGTGTCTAAAACGCCCACATGTTCCCGAAGAGCAGTGACATAGGGCTTTTTGAAAAGTCCCGAACCTTGCCTAACCCGGTCTAATTTCCCTTTTCCCTCCCCCGTCATGTGGTCAGCCTTCTGTGTTGATTTTCAGCATGCGTAAGTCTTCCGACTTTGATGTGTCGAAGTGTCCCTGAGCAAGACACCTAACCCCCAAATGCTCCTGACGAGCTGGTCGGCGCCTTGCATGGCAGCCAATCGCCGTCGGTGTGTGAGTGCGTGTGTGTGAATGGGTGAATGAGAAACGTCAATTGTACAGCGCTTTGGATAAAGGCGCTATATAAATGCCAACCATTCACTGTGCCATTAAAACTGGATCACGCCCTGGCAAAATATGCACGCATGACCCATGTGAAATGAAGCTCATGAAAGGTACACAGCTCATGCATGGCCTAAATTCTCCTCTGCATCATGTCTGGGTGGAGATGATCTGCGATCAGTCAGTACCGACGTATCAATCTTCCCTTTTCCTGTAATCGGACAGGGCCCAGAGGCCTCACCACATGAACATGTGGGCGTGTAAACAACCCAAGCTTGTTGAGAAAGAAATGTTCCAACGTGACGTAAGGTTTCCTTCCAGTTTTTCAGGCTCGGTGACTTTTCATTTAAACGCATTACTTTTCATTTACGCACATTGTAATCATAATCATAATAATTACATGACATTACATTATTGGCATTTGGCAGACGCTCTTATCCAGAGCGACGTACAGTTGATTAGGCTAAACAGGAGACAATCCTCCCCTGTAGCAATGCAGGGTTAAGGGCCCAACGGCTGTGCGGATCTTATTGTGGCTACACCGGGGATTGAACCACCGACCTTGCGTGTCCCAGATATGTACCTTAACCACTACACTTCACTAATATGGAATATGTTTTTTTCCAGATTCAGTTGACCTCTTCTGGGCATCCATGGTAATATAATAGTTGTGTATTCATCACATATTTCAATTTTACAAAATAACCAAGATTTTAGACCGGCCATTTCGCTGCAGCCAGTAGGTGCTGGTGTCGGACAGGCATATCAGAAGGCTTCGATACGTGCGGGGTGGGGGGTCCTCACACGTTTGGGGGGGGGGGGGGTTGTTATTATCATCATTGGGGAGCTTGTGATAGTTTCTGTATGTGAAAAGATGAATGGGAACTTTCCCATAATTCAGCTGGCCGAATTACAACATTCCTTCCGGGCCACCACTGAGTATTTGCGTCACCAAAGTTCCTCTTTCCCTCGCCCCGGAGAGGTATAAAAGGAGGTGCGAAAACCTCTGGAGATTATACCTCTTCCCTCACTTCAGAAGACTGACAGTCACTGGTGACCAGGAGATAAAAAAAACAGACAGGAGCCTGTGACCACAGACAGACGGACAGACAGACAAACCGACAAGAAGCTTGTTCGCCAGTCACCTGAGAGACGCACACCGAAGAAAAACATTTTAAAGATGCCTGAGAACAGCGAGCTCATTCACTCCTACAAAGGTGTCCCCTTCCCCACCAGAGTGTCCATCAACCAGCTCAATTCCCTGGATGCCTTCGAGGCCAGAGAGGACGACCTGCTGCTGGTCTCCTACCCCAAATCAGGTAAATACCTTACCGACGCACTCCAACTGCATTACATTGCATTTCACAGCATTTGTTGTTGCAATAGATTCTTCCCTGTTTGCCGTGCTTGAGCAAAATGTCCAGTGTTGGTGCAACTCTAGCAGAGTAACTTCGAGAAGAGTTGATTTAACATTGAATAGTTCATAGCATTTGACATTTCACATTTGTTGTTTCAGTAGATCCCTCACTGTATCTTGTAAAAAAAAAAAAAGAGAAAAAAAATGCTTTCGTAAAATGTCCAGTGCAACTTCTAACAGAGTAACTTCGAGATGAGTTGATTTAGCACTGCACATTGTACCGCCTGACTTCGATCCTCTCGAGGCGGCCATTTTGTAAAGAAAGCCCCCCTGCGCTTGCTCCTCTAGGCACTCACTGGCTGGTGGAGATCCTGAAGAACTTGTACCACTGCACCTCCGGTCAGGTGACCATCGCCCCTCCCCTGGAGTTCCAGGACCCCTCCAAAATCTGCGAGCTGCGGAACCTTCCGGGCCCCAGGGTCATCCCCACGCACCTGCCCCAGAACATGGTGCCACGGCAGGTCCGGAGCAAGGACTGCAAGGTGAGCCTCGCCGTAGTGCGGTCACGCGGAGGAGCAATGAGAGTCAGTGCACACGGGTGGAGTCAGTGCAGGGAGGCGGGGGAGATCTAGCCAATCTAGGTCGTCGGTGGTTGTCGTTGAAAAAGTTTTTTAAAAAACTAAACCACTCAGATGGACTGAAATACACCCACAGGATGTGGTCCGATAGCATTAACCTGCTGCTTTTAGCATGCACCTGAATAGACTTCTTTGCAAGATCGCTAAGGGTGTGAGTGCATTGCCGTACAGTGCCAGCGCAAAGCAGTGGTGTTGAGATTAATGAAAGGCAAAATGTTCATTACATTTCTGGCAAAAATAAAAGCTTTCTTTAAAAATACATTTCCAAGCCTTTATGGGCGAGAACAGTGGTTGGCAAACGGGGGCCATGTCTGCTTCAGGTTTTCATGCCAACTGCTGGCTTTAATGATTTAATTAGCCCTAACATTTACGCCACCTCAAATTTTAGCTACATTTCATGATATTGTTCTCATGTCCCACTGTGATCTAATCTATGAGACAACCAGTGTTGGTGTGTACAGCCAATTATAGCTCATTTAGCCAGGGTAATTGGTGGAAACAAAGACCTGCAGACACTGGAATTGCTCACCCCTGGGCTAGAATGTCATGATATTTCACTCTGTCGTACCTGCTTTTAAAGAATGCTTTCTGTTACTGTCTGGTGTCCAGGTGATCTACGTGATCAGGAATCCTAAGGACACTGCCGTGTCCATGTTTCACTACTACCAGCAGAACCCCCACCTCCCCACCGTGCACAAGTGGAGCACCTTTCTGGACCTGTTCCTCAAAGGAGAAGGTGTGTACTGCTATGAGGAGACCCTCAAATACTCTAAATCAGACAGCAAACCACAAATACAGAAATTAATTCCATAATAGTATGAAAATTATGACAAATTTAAATTTATGCTTTGCAGACCTGTGTCAAAATCAAATACATAATTGTTTTGGATTCTCATACTTATTCTAAAACATAATTATGTGTTTGATTGATCTTGCCTGGTGCCGTAGTGCCCTTTCCATAGGTTCCAGTACACCAGACTCAGTAAAGTTTAGGAAAATAGCTGAATCCAAAACAATGATGTATTTGACTTAGGCCTGATGCTATGCTGTGTACAATATGCATGAAGTCAAGATGGTGGTTTTAAGCAGGCTCTTTCTTGCAGTGGTGTACGGCTCCTGGATTGATCATCTCCTCAGCTGGGAGAGGGCAGAAACCAATGAGAATACACTCTTTGTGTACTACGAGTCACTGAAAAAGGTACGCTTGTTCATGTACTTGGCTCAACATGAAGCACTGAATATTAAGCATTGAGGGTACCACTGAAGTGATACATTATTCATGAATAAACTTATCTGTGCTCAAATTCAGTGTTGGCTCCAGTGGAAGGTCAACCGCAGTGTATAGTGTTCAAGAACTCAGATATAAGAATAAGAACTGAAAGCTAAAAAAATCTTTGCTCTCTCAGGATCTGCCCAAGTACGTGCAAGAGATCAGCTCCTTCCTGGGGCTGAGCGTGACCGAGGAGCAGGCGCGGGAGGTGGCCAAGAGGTCCTCCTTCCGGGAGATGAAGGAGCGTGTGGAGAGGGAGAAGCAGAGGGAGAGGCCCGACCCCACCAACACCGTGTGTGCCCTGACATCCGACAGGAAGCTCATCTTCAGGAAAGGTACGGTGTCATCATTCAGCGCCGTCACGTGCCATCATTCTGCATCATCACGTGTCATCATTCAGGGCCCTCACGTAGATTTTTTTACATTTTATTATTTAATTATTATTATTTAAATTTTCATGAACTACCTCCCTTTACAGCATTTCTCAACCAGGCACAGCATAATATTGAGAGATTTCCTTGCTTTAGCATGCTCATAATTCAGCAATATCTCTTCATGTGAAATTTGTCTTTGCATAATTAATTATCTCTAAAAAAAATAAATAATAATAATAAATAATTAACTTCAGCTGGATTTTTAAAAGTGTTATTCATTTGTTTCCACTCAGGAGCCGTGGGGGACTGGAAGAACCACTTCACTGCGGAGCAGAACGCCACGTTTGAAGCACTACTGCAGGATAAAATCAACTCCAGCGAGCTGGCCAGCTGTGTGGAGTATGAATGCTAGCGCGTCGTGAAATGACAGCAGAAATATGCTATATAAACTAACACCTCACATAGTGTGTCGGCTTAGATGTGAACACTTCAAGCTGTAAACACTGGGTTTTATCAATCAGTGTATATTTAAGTGTCCTTGTATACTTAACAGGTGTGTGCGCAAAGATATTTTGTTTCCTGAAATGATCTGCAGCGTAGTTTTTTTTTCATCATTAGATGAAATATTGGCTCTGGAGCCGAGTGAAAATGGCACTAGTGTTGTTCGCATATTGAACACGAGGTGGCAACATTTGCACATAGATCACGTCTCTCTAAATCCGACAAACTACCGCCACAAGTCTTGCTTCCTTCAAACAGCGCCACCGCTGTTGCTATGTACATATTCCATTTCTTATTCCATTACTGTACGCAATTTACGTGATTATTTATTTATTATTGTTTTTCCTTTGTTTTGCGTTCGAGTCTTTCATTTCAATAGCAATATTCAATTGTGTTTTTATCAGTACTGTATTGTGCATGCGAGTGATTTAGTTATGGGGTAGTCGGCTACAATGTGCCTGCACCATAGGATGACTGAATAAAAATGATCTTATATTTTCATTGGTCTTATCAGTTGGGTTGTTGAAGGTGGCTCCACACTGGGAACACTGTTATCTCTGATCTTTTTATAACACATTGGATTTTTTTCGACCAAAACTTACAGTTTTTAAGATTGCACTACCGGATTTCATTATCCTTAACTACCCTCTTGGTGTTAATGTACTCAAATCTCTCCATCTTAAAAAATAATGCCAGCATCGGTGGCATTAAACTGCAAAAACACAATAACAAACAAAAAAAACACAAAAAAAAAACTTGCACCTCTGAAGTGCAAAATGTAAACAGAAAAAAAGAAAATACAATTGAAAATGTACAGCTCTGAAGGGAAAAGCACAAACACTGGAACTATTGGCTCTGGCGTGCAAGACAAAACTGAACCGATCCCCGGTGTAGCCACAATAAGATCCGCACAGTCGCTGGGCCTTTGAGCAAGGCCCTTAACCCTGCATTGCTCCAGGGAGGGATTGTCTCCTGATTAGTCTAATCAGCTGGAAGTCGCTTTGGATAAGAGCGCCAGCCAAATGACATGTAATGTAATGTAATGTAATGTATAGTAATGAAACAAGCAGTGGTGTAAAATCCAGGTTCAGAAAGTAAAAGTCCTCCCCGGTGTTTTGTTCCAGTCGCCCGGTTTGGCAAATTGGTGGAGCTGATGAGTGCAGATCAGCTGGCTGAGGTCATGGGTGGAAGAAACACATGGACCGGACTTTTACTTTCTGAACCTGGACTTTCAACTTCTGGAAATAAGTGCTTCTGGAGTGCAAGGGCAGCATACAAACACAAAATGGAGGCTTAATTACAGAAATGTGTCATCAATGGTTAGATATGATTTATTATATTTCTTGAATTTTAAATGTTAACTTAGTGGCGACCTCAAAATTAAATCTAAATTCACTTTAGCTTATTTAGCAATGAACAGTGAAGCTAAATGAATGTAACGAATTAGCTAAGTAAAATGTGAATGTCCAACTAAGTTAACGTTTAAGATTCAGGAAATATTATTCATCGAAACTTATTGAGCCCAGCAGCAAGCGGCTGGTGCCAAATCAAGTCTGCAGCAAACGCTGATGACACCTTTCCGTAATGAAGCCACCCTTTTGCGATTGTATGCCGCACAACAGAGGCACTTGTTTTTGTATCTGCATTTGTTTGGCAGTGCAGAGGTATTCATTCTATGGTCCCTATTTCGCTTATGTTGCGTTTTCTTTTTGTTTTGCCTTTCCACCTCAGCATGACATGTTTTTTGTTTTTGTGTTATTATTTTTGTTTTTGTGTTTTGCACTTTCAAAATTAAACATATTACCCTTGCCAGAAGAACCATCTAATCACATTAGTCACCCAAATGAATGAAGTCTCCCATAAAATGCCAAAAAAGATGGGCCAACTCTGCAGATTCATCCAAGGGCTTCTTGTCTTCACAAATTGAAATAAATAATAATAATAATTATAATAATAATAATAATAATAATAATTATTATTATTATTATTATTATTATGATTATTATTATTATTATTATTATTATTATTATTATTATTATCAAATGTGTCATAACATGTCTTATGTTGACCATAGCATGTGCCCTGATATGGTAAAATATACATATGTTTTTAAAAAAAACATGCATTTTACATTTCACAATTGAAGTTTCCTCGGGGAAATGATAAAGCCCTAGTTCTGTCCACAATGCCTCCACACAGGCTTTAGTGCTGCCCTCCTTCCACCCTAATGCCCCTTTATGGGCATTCTGCCCTATGGCAGCCGATGGCTTCCCAACCACTCAGTTACTCAATAAACTGTACGAAAGTACACAGCTATGTTACTCAATATCACATATTTCTTGTTCAATAGTGTTACCAGGGGAGTGTGGGTCATATGTTTTGTCTAATTTTTGTCGTTTTTATTGCGTGTACTTTTCAACCAGTTCTTTTTATTTTGTGAAAAATGCCACAAGTTACTGTGAATTATTCTCTCCCTCATTTGACGTTCTGGATTATTAAATGGTGGCGTGATTGATCAGCCTGCCTGCAGTGGTCTGTGTGTAATTCTAGAAAACCACTTTGCCGCCTGGCAGTTTAATATCATTCTGAATCTCCGGCGACCAATTTCATTTCATTTCATTTCATTTCATTTCATTCTTCTGACATGTGAACTAAATGACAATTAATCGCGTTTGAGGGAACGACTAACCAGGTTTCTATCGACTTGTCAGACGAAATTGCGAAACAGAACAAACAATACTTGCGCATCTTCCCCCAGTATTGCGTTTACACTGAAGTGACTGAGAATGAGGCTGTTGGACATAATGATCACACGCAGGGAAAGAAATGTTGTGACATGAATATAGAATAAAAAATCTTGACTTGTTTCCATTATAAACTGTGTGGCTACTTTTAGCTACTTTTATCAGCTCCTTCCTGGGGCTGAGCGTGACCGAGGAGCAGGCACGGGAGGTGGCCAAGAGGTCCTCCTTCCGGGAGATGAAGGAGCGTGTGGAGAGGGAGAAGCAGAGGGAGAGGCCCGACCCCACCAACACCGTGTGTGCCCTGACATCCGACAGGAAGCTCATCTTCAGGAAAGGTACGGTGTCATCATTCAGCGCCGTCACCTGCCATCATTCTGCATCATCACGTGTCATCATTCAGGGCCCTCACATAGATTTTTTTACATTTTATTATTTAATTATTATTATTTTAATTTTCATGAACTACCTCCCTTTACAACATTTCTCAACCAGGCACAGCATAATATTGAGAGATTTCCTTGCTTTAGAATACTCATAATTCAGCAATATCTCTTCATGTGAAATTTGTCTTTGCATAATTAATGATCTCTAAAAAAATAAATAATAATAATAATAATTAACTTCAGCTGGATTTTTAAAAGTGTTATTCATTTGTTTCCACTCAGGAGCCGTGGGGGACTGGAAGAACCACTTCACTGCGGAGCAGAACGCCACGTTTGAAGCACTACTGCAGGATAAAATCAACTCCAGCGAGCTGGCCAGCTGCGTGGAGTATGAATGCTAGCGCGTCGTGAAATGACAGCAGAAATATGCTATATAAACTAACGCCTCACATAGTGTGTCGGCTTAGATGTGAACACTTCAAGCTGTAAACACTGGGTTTTATCAATCAAGTGTATATTTAAGTGTGCATGTATACTTAACAGGTGTGTGCAAAGATATTTTGTTTCCTGAAATGATCTGCAGCGTAGTTTTTTTTCATCATTAGATGAAATATTGGCTCTGGAGCCGAGTGAAAATGGCACTAGTGTAGTTCGCATATTGAACACGAGGTGGCAGCATTTGCACATAGATCACGTCTCTCTAAATCCGACAAACTACCGCCACAAGTCTTGCTTCCTTCAAACAGCGCCACCGCTGTTGCTATGTCCATATTCCATTTCTTATTCCATTACTGTACGCAATTTACGTGATTATTTATTTATTATTGTTTTTCCTTTGTTTTGCGTTCGAGTCTTTCATTTCAATAGCAATATTCAATTGTGTTTTTATCAGTACTGTATTGTGCATGCGAGTGTTTTAGTTATAGGGTAGTCGGCTACAATGTGCCTGCACCATACGATGACTGAATAAAAATGATCTTATATTTTCATTGGTCTTATCAGTTGGGTTGTTGAAGGTGGCTCCACACTGGGAACACTGTTATCTCTGATCTTTTTATAACACATTGGATTTTTTTGGACCAAAACTTACAGTTTTTGCTCTGGCGTGCAAGACAAAACTGAACCGATCCCCGGTGTGGCCACAATAAGATCCGCACAGTCGCTGGGCCTTTGAGCAAGGCCCTTAACTCTGCATTGCTCCAGGGGGGGATTGTCTCCTGATTAGTCTAATCAGCTGTAAGTCGCTTTGGATAAGAGCGCCAGCCAAATGACATGTAATGTAATGTAATGTAATGTAATGTATAGTAATGAAACAAGCACTGGTGTAAAATCCAGGTTCAGAAAGTAAAAGTCCTCCCCGGTATTTTGTTCCAGTCGCCCGGTTTGGCAAATTGGTGGAGCTGATGAGTGCAGATCAGCTGGCTGAGGTCATGGGTGGAAGAAACACATGGACCGGACTTTTACTTTCTGAACCTGGACTTTCAACTTCTGGAAATAAGTGCTTCTGGAGTGCAAGGGCAGCATACAAACACAAAATGGAGGCTTAATTACAGAAATGTGTCATCAATGGTTAGATATGATTTATTATATTTCTTGAATTTTAAATGTTAACTTAGTGGCGACCTCAAAATTAAATCTAAATTCACTTTAGCTTATTTAGCAATGGACAGTGAAGCTAAATGAATGTAACGAATTAGCTAAGTAAAATGTGAATGTCCAACTAAGTTAACGTTTAAGATTCAGGAAATATTATTCATCGAAACTTATTGAGCCCAGCAGCAAGCGGCTGGTGCCAAATCAAGTCTGCAGCAAACGCTGATGACACCTTTCCGTAATGAAGCCACCCTTTTGCGATTGTATGCCGCACAACAGAGGCACTTGTTTTTGTATCTGTATTTGTCTGGCAGTTCAGAGGTATTCATTCTATAGTCCCTATTTCGCTTATGTTGCGTTTTCTTTTTGTTTTGCCTTTCCACCTCAGCATGACATGCTTTTTTGTTTTTGTGTTATTATTTTTGTTTTTGTGTTTTGCACTTTCAAAATTAAACATATTACCCTTGCCAGAAGAACCATCTAATCACATTAGTCACCCAAATGAATGAAGTCTCCCATAAAATGCCAAAAAAGATGGGCCAACTCTGCAGATTCATCCAAGGGCTTCTTGTCTTCACAAACTGAAATAAATAATAATAATAATTATAATAATAATAATTATTATTATTATTATTATAATTTTTATTATTATTATTATTATTATCAAATGTGTCATAACATATCTTATGTTGACCATAGCATGTGTCCTGATATGGTAAAATATACATATGTTTTTAAAAAAAACATGCATTTTACATTTCACAATTGAAGTTTCCTCGGGGAAATGATAAAGCCCTAGTTCTGTCCACGATGCCTGCACACAGGCCTTAGTGCTGCCCTCCTTCCACCCAAATGCCCCTTTATGGGCATTCTGCCCTATGGCAGCCGATGGCTTCCCAACCACTCAGTTACTCAATAAACTGTACGAAAGTACACAGCTATGTTACTCAATATCACATATTTCTTGTTCAATAGTGTTACCAGCGGAGTGTGGGTCATATGTTTTGTCTAATTTTTGTCGTTTTTTTTTATTGCGTGTACTTTTCAACCAGTTCTTTTTATTTTGTGAAAAATGCCACAAGTTACTGTGAATTATTCTCTCCCTCATTTGACGTTCTGGATTATTAAATGGTGGCGTGAGTGGTCTGTGTGTAATTCTAGAAAACCACTTTACCGCCTGGCAGTTTAATATCATTCTGAATCTCCGGAGACCAATTTCATTTCATTTCATTCTTCTGACATGTGAACTAAATGACAATTAATCGCGTTTGAGGGAACGACTAACCAGGTTTCTATCGACTTGTCAGACGAAATTGCGAAACAGAACAAACAATACTTGCGCATCTTCCCCCAGTATTGCGTTTACACTGAAGTGACTGAGAATGAGGCTGTTGGACATAATGATCACACGCAGGGAAAGAAATGTTGTGACATGAATATAGAATAAAAAATTTTGACTTGTTTCCATTATAAACTGTGTGGCTACATTTAGCTGCAGAAAAACTCTGAAAGGCTGCTCTCCTTAAAAATTTTATATAAACGTGTGGGCATGTAAACAACCCAAGCTTGTTGAGAAAGAAATGTTCCGACGCGACGTAAGGTTTCCTTCCGGTTTTTCAGGCTTCGGTGACTTCTCATTTAAGCGCATCACTTTTCATTTACGCACATTGTAATCATAATCATAATAATTACATGGCATTATATTATTGGCATTTGGCAGACGCTCTTATCCAGAGCGACGTACAGTTGATTAGGCTAAGCGGGAGACAATCCTCCCCTGGAGTAATGCAGGGTTAAGGGCCCAACGGCTGTGCGGATCTTATTGTGGCTACACCGGGGATTGAACCACCGACCTTGCGTGTCCCAGATATGTACCTTAACCACTACACTTCACTAATATGGAATATGTTTTTTTCCAGATTCAGTTGACCTCTTCTGGGCATCCATGGTAATATAATAGTTGTGTATTCATCACGTATTTCAATTTTACAAAATAACCAAGATTTTAGACCGGCCATTTCTCTGTAGCCAGTAGGTGCTGGTGTCGGACAGACACATCAGAAGGCTTTGATACGTGCGGGGTGGGGGGGTCCTCACACGTTTGGGGGGGGGGGGGGTTTATTATAATCATTGGGGAGCTTGTGATAGTTTCTGTATGTGAAAAGATGAATGGGAACTTTCCCATAATTCAGCTGGCCGAGTTACAACATTCCTTCCGGGCCACCACAGAGTATTTGCGTCACCAAAGTTCCTCTTTCCCTCGCCCCGGAGAGGTATAAAAGGAGGTGCGAAAACCTCTGGAGACTATACCTCTTCCCTCACTTCAGAAGACTGACAGTCACTGCCTGTGACCACAGACAGACGGACAGACGGACAGACAGACAAACCGACAAGAAGCTTGTTCGCCAGTCACCTGAGAGACGCACACCGAAGAAAAACATTTTAAAGATGCCTGAGAACAGCGAGCTCATTCACTCCTACAAAGGTGTCCCCTTCCCCACCAGAGTGTCCATCAACCAGCTCAATTCCCTGGATGCCTTCGAGGCCAGAGAGGATGACCTGCTGCTGGTCTCCTACCCCAAATCAGGTAAATACCCTCCTTACCGACGCACTCCAACTGCATTACATTGCATTTCACAGCATTTGTTGTTGCAATAGATTCTTCCCTGTTTGCCGTGCTTGAGCAAAATGTCCAGTGTTGGTGCAACTCTAGCAGAGTAACTTCGAGAAGAGTTGATTTAACATTGAATAGTT
Source organism: Conger conger (assembly GCF_963514075.1). Lineage (NCBI taxonomy): Eukaryota > Metazoa > Chordata > Actinopteri > Anguilliformes > Congridae > Conger > Conger conger. The sequence continues at coordinate 13,115,290 of NC_083778.1, forward strand.
CATAGCATTTGACATTTCACATTTGTTGTTTCAGTAGATCCCTCACTGTATCTTGTAAAAAAAAAAGAGAAAAAAAATGCTTTCGTAAAATGTCCAGTGCAACTTCTAACAGAGTAACTTCGAGATGAGTTGATTTAGCACTGCACATTGTACCGCCTGACTTCGATCCTCTCGTGGTCTGCGAGAAGAGGCGGCCATTTTGTAAAGAAAGCCCCCCTGCGCTTGCTCCTCTAGGCACTCACTGGCTGGTGGAGATCCTGAAGAACTTGTACCGCTGCACCTCCGGTCAGGTGACCATCGCCCCTCCCCTGGAGTTCCAGGACCCCTCCAAAATCTGCGAGCTGCGGAACCTTCCGGGCCCCCGGGTCATCCCCACGCACCTGCCCCAGAACATGGTGCCCCGGCAGGTCCGGAGCAAGGACTGCAAGGTGAGCCTCGCCGTAGTGCGGTCACGCGGAGGAGCAATGAGAGTCAGTGCACACGGGTGGAGTCAGTGCAGGGAGGCGCGGGAGATCTAGCCAATCTAGGTCATCGGTGGTTGTCGTTGAAAAAGTTTTTTAAAAAACTAAACCACTCAGATGGACTGAAATACACCCACAGGATGTGGTCCGATAGCATTAACCTGCTGCTTTTAGCATGCACCTGAATAGACTTCTTTGCAAGATCGCTAAGGGTGTGAGTGCATTGCCATACAGTGCCAGCGCAAAGCAGTGGTGTTGAGATTAATGAAAGGTAAAATGTTCATTACATTTCTGGCAAAAATAAAAGCTTTCTTTAAAAATACATTTCCAAGCCTTTATGGGCGAGAACAGAGGTTGGCAAACGGGGGCCATGTCTGCTTCAGGTTTTCATGCCAACTGCTGGCTTTAATGATTTAATTAGCCCTAACATTTACGCCACCTCAAATTTTAGCTACATTTCATGATATTGTTCTCATGTCCCACTGTGATCTAATCTATGAGACAACCAGTGTTGGTGTGTACAGCCAATTATAGCTCATTTAGCCAGGGTAATTGGTGGAAACAAAGACCTGCAGACACTGGAATTGCCCACCCCTGGGCTAGAATGTCATGATATTTCACTCTGTCGTACCTGCTTTCAAAGAATGCTTTCTGTTACTGTCTGGTGTCCAGGTGATCTACGTGATCAGGAATCCTAAGGACACTGCCGTGTCCATGTTTCACTACTACCAGCAGAACCCCCACCTCCCCACCGTGCACAAGTGGAGCACCTTTCTGGACCTGTTCCTCAAAGGAGAAGGTGTGTACTGCTATGAGGAGACCCTCAAATACTCTAAATCGGACAGCAAACCACAAATACAGAAATTTATTCCATAATAGTATGAAAATTATGACAAATTTAAATTTATGCTTTGCAGACCTGTGTCAAAATCAAATACATAATTGTTTTGGATTCTCATACTTATTCTAAAACATAATTATGTGCTTGATTGATCTTGCCTGGTGCCGTGGTGCCCTTTTCATAGGTTCCAGTACACCAGACTCAGTAAAGTTTAGGAAAATATCTGAATCTAAAACAATGATGTATTTGACTTAGGCCTGATGCTATACTGTGTACAATATGCATGAAGTCAAGATGGTGGTTTTAAGCAGGCTCTTTCTTGCAGTGGTGTACGGCTCCTGGATTGATCATCTCCTCAGCTGGGAGAGGGCAGAAACCAATGAGAATACACTCTTTGTGTACTACGAGTCACTGAAAAAGGTACGCTTGTTCATGTACTTGGCTCAACATGAAGCACTGAATATTAAGCATTGAGGGTACCACTGAAGTGATACATTATTCATGAATAAACTTATCTGTGCTCAAATTCAGTGTTGGCTCCAGTGGAAGGTCAACCGCAGTGTATAGTGTTCAAGAACTCAGATATAAGAATAAGAACTGAAAGCTAAAAAAATCTTTGCTCTCTCAGGATCTGCCCAAGTACGTGCAAGAGATCAGCTCCTTCCTGGGGCTGAGCGTGACCGAGGAGCAGGCACGGGAGGTGGCCAAGAGGTCCTCCTTCCGGGAGATGAAGGAGCGTGTGGAGAGGGAGAAGCAGAGGGAGAGGCCCGACCCCACCAACACCGTGTGTGCCCTGACATCCGACAGGAAGCTCATCTTCAGGAAAGGTACGGTGTCATCATTCAGCGCCGTCACGTGCCATCATTCTGCATCATCACGTGTCATCATTCAGGGCCCTCACGTAGATTTTTTTACATTTTATTATTTAATTATTATTATTTAAATTTTCATGAACTACCTCCCTTTACAACATTTCTCAACCAGGCACAGCATAATATTGAGAGATTTCCTTGCTTTAGCATGCTCATAATTCAGCAATATCTCTTCATGTGAAATTTGTCTTTGCATAATTAATTATCTCTAAAAAAAAATAATAATAATAATAAATAATTAACTTCAGCTGGATTTTTAAAAGTGTTATTCATTTGTTTCCACTCAGGAGCCGTGGGGGACTGGAAGAACCACTTCACTGCGGAGCAGAACGCCACGTTTGAAGCACTACTGCAGGATAAAATCAACTCCAGCGAGCTGGCCAGCTGCGTGGAGTATGAATGCTAGCGCGTCGTGAAATGACAGCAGAAATATGCTATATAAACTAACACCTCACATATAGTGTGTCGGCTTAGATGTGAACACTTCAAGCTGTAAACACTGGGTTTTATCAATCAGTGTATATTTAAGTGTCCTTGTATACTTAACAGGTGTGTGCGCAAAGATATTTTGTTTCCTGAAATGATCTGCAGCGTAGTTTTTTTTTCATCATTAGATGAAATATTGGCTCTGGAGCCGAGTAAAAATGGCACTAGTGTAGTTCGCATATTGAACACGAGGTGGCAGCATTTGCACATAGATCACGTCTAAATCCGACAAACTACCGCCACAAGTCTTGCTTCCTTCAAACAGCGCCACCGCTGTTGCTATGTACATATTCCATTTCTTATTCCATTACTGTACGCAATTTACGTGATTATTTATTTATTATTGTTTTTCCTTTGTTTTGCGTTCGAGTCTTTCATTTCAATAGCAATATTCAATTGTGTTTTTATCAGTACTGTATTGTGCATGCGAGTGATTTAGTTATGGGGTAGTCGGCTACAATGTGCCTGCACCATAGGATGACTGAATAAAAATGATCTTATATTTTCATTGGTCTTATCAGTTGGGTTGTTGGAGGTGGCTCCACACTGGGAACACTGTTATCGCTGATCTTTTTATAACACATTGGATTTTTTTGGAAACTTTGCACTACCCTCTTGGTGTTAATGTACTCAAATCTCTCCGTCTTAAAAAATAATGCCAGCATCGGTGGCATTAAACTGCAAAAACACAATAACAAACAAAAAAAAAACTTGCACCTCTGAAGTGCAAAATGTAAACATCCATCCATCCATCCATTATCTGAACCCGCTTATCCTGAACAGGGTCGCAGGGGGGCTGTACAGCTCTGAAGGGAAAAGCACAAACACTGGAACTATTGGCTCTGGCGTGCAAGACAAAACTGAACCGATCCCCGGTGTAGCCACAATAAGATCCGCAGAGTCGCTGGGCCTTTCAGCAAGGCCCTTAACCCTGCATTGCTCCAGGGAGGGATTGTCTCCTGATTAGTCTAATCAGCTGGAAGTCGCTTTGGATAAGAGCGCCAGCCAAATGACATGTAATGTATTGTAATGTAATGTATAGTAATGAAACAAGCAGTGGTGTAAGAAAGGTTCAGAAAGTAAAAGTGCTCCCCGGTGTTTTGTTCCAGTCGCCCGGTTTGGCAAATTGGTGGAGCTGATGAGTGCAGATCAGCTGGCTGAGGTCATGGGTGGAAGAAACACATGGACCGGACTTTTACTTTCTGAACCTGGACTTTCAACTTCTGGAAATAAGTGCTTCTGGAGTGCAAGGGCAGCATACAAACACAAAATGGAGGCTTAATTACAGAAATGTGTCATCAATGGTTAGATATGATTTATTATATTTCTTGAATTTTAAATGTTAACTTAGTGGGGACCTCAAAATTAAATCTAAATTCACTTTAGCTTATTTAGCAATGAACAGTGAAGCTAAATGAATGTAACGAATTAGCTAAGTAAAATGTGAATGTCCAACTAAGTTAACGTTTAAGATCCAGGAAATATTATTCATCAAAACTTATTGAGCCCAGCAGCAAGCGGCTGGTGCCAAATCAAGTCTGCAGCAAACGCTGATGACACCTTTCCGTAATGAAGCCACCCTTTCGCGATTGTATGCCGCACAACAGAGGCACTTGTTTTTGTATCTGTATTTGTCTGGCAGTTCAGAGGTATTCATTCTATAGTCCCTATTTCGCTTATGTTGCGTTTTCTTTTTGTTTTGCCTTTCCACCTCAGCATGACATGTTTTTAGTTTTTGTGTTATTATTTTTGTTTTTGTGTTTTGCACTTTCAAAATTAAACATATTACCCTTGCCAGAAGAACCATCTAATCACATTAGTCACCCAAATGAATGAAGTCTCCCATAAAATGCCAAAAAAGATGGGCCAACTCTGCAGATTCATCCAAGGGCTTCTTGTCTTCACAAATTGAAATAAATAATAATAATAATTATAATAATAATAATAATAATTATTATTATTATTATTATTATTATTATTATTATTATTATTATTATTATTATCAAATGTGTCATAACATGTCTTATGTTGACCATAGCATGTGCCCTGATATGGTAAAATATACATATGTTTTTAAAAAAAACATGCATTTTACATTTCACAATTGAAGTTTCCTCGGGGAAATGATAAAGCCCTAGTTCTGTCCACAATGCCTCCACACAGGCTTTAGTGCTGCCCTCCTTCCACCCTAATGCCCCTTTATGGGCATTCTGCCCTATGGCAGCCGATGGCTTCCCAACCACTCAGTTACTCAATAAACTGTACGAAAGTACACAGCTATGTTACTCAATATCACATATTTCTTGTTCAATAGTGTTACCAGGGGAGTGTGGGTCATATGTTTTGTCTAATTTTTGTCGTTTTTATTGCGTGTACTTTTCAACCAGTTCTTTTTATTTTGTGAAAAATGCCACAAGTTACTGTGAATTATTCTCTCCCTCATTTGACGTTCTGGATTATTAAATGGTGGCGTGATTGATCAGCCTGCCTGCAGTGGTCTGTGTGTAATTCTAGAAAACCACTTTACCGCCTGGCAGTTTAATATCATTCTGAATCTCCGGAGACCAATTTCATTTCATTTCATTTCATTTCATTTCATTCTTCTGACATGTGAACTAAATGACAATTAATCGCGTTTGAGGGAACGACTAACCAGGTTTCTATCGACTTGTCAGACGAAATTGCGAAACAGAACAAACAATACTTGCGCATCTTCCCCCAGTATTGCGTTTACACTGAAGTGACTGAGAATGAGGCTGTTGGACATAATGATCACACGCAGGGAAAGAAATGTTGTGACATGAATATAGAATAAAAAATCTTGACTTGTTTCCATTATAAACTGTGTGGCTACTTTTAGCTACTTTTATCAGCTCCTTCCTGGGGCTGAGCGTGACCGAGGAGCAGGCACGGGAGGTGGCCAAGAGGTCCTCCTTCCGAGAGATGAAGGAGCGTGTGGAGAGGGAGAAGCAGAGGGAGAGGCCCGACCCCACCAACACCGTGTGTGCCCTGACATCCGACAGGAAGCTCATCTTCAGGAAAGGTACGTTGTCATCATTCAGCGCCGTCACCTGCCATCATTCTGCATCATCACGTGTCATCATTCAGGGCCCTCACATAGATTTTTTTACATTTTATTATTTAATTATTATTATTTTAATTTTCATGAACTACCTCCCTTTACAACATTTCTCAACCAGGCACAGCATAATATTGAGAGATTTCCTTGCTTTAGAATACTCATAATTCAGCAATATCTCTTCATGTGAAATTTGTCTTTGCATAATTAATGATCTCTAAAAAAAATGAATAATAATAATAAATAATTAACTTCAGCTGGATTTTTAAAAGTGTTATTCATTTGTTTCCACTCAGGAGCCGTGGGGGACTGGAAGAACCACTTCACTGCGGAGCAGAACGCCACGTTTGAAGCACTACTGCAGGATAAAATCAACTCCAGCGAGCTGGCCAGCTGCGTGGAGTATGAATGCTAGCGCGTTGTGAAATGACAGCAGAAATATGCTATATAAACTAACGCCTCACATAGTGTGTCGGCTTAGATGTGAACACTTCAAGCTGTAAACACTGGGTTTTATCAATCAAGTGTATATTTAAGTGTGCATGTATACTTAACAGGTGTGTGCAAAGATATTTTGTTTCTTGAAATGATCTGCAGCGTAGTTTTTTTTCATCATTAGATGAAATATTGGCTCTGGAGCCGAGTGAAAATGGCACTAGTGTAGTTCGCATATTGAACACGAGGTGGCAACATTTGCACATAGATCACGTCTCTCTAAATCCGACAAACTACCGCCACAAGCCTTGCTTCCTTCAAACAGCGCCATCGCTGTTGCTATGTCCATATTCCATTTCTTATTCCATTACTGTACGCAATTTACGTGATTATTTATTTATTATTGTTTTTCCTTTGTTTTGCGTTCGAGTCTTTCATTTCAATAGCAATATTCAATTGTGTTTTTATCAGTACTGTATTGTGCATGCGAGTGTTTTAGTTATAGGGTAGTCGGCTACAATGTGCCTGCACCATACGATGACTGAATAAAAATGATCTTATATTTTCATTGGTCTTATCAGTTGGGTTGTTGAAGGTGGCTACACACTGGGAACACTGTTATCTCTGATCTTTTTATAACACATTGGATTTTTTTGGACCAAAACTTACAGTTTTTGCTCTGGCGTGCAAGACAAAACTGAACCGATCCCCGGTGTGGCCACAATAAGATCCGCACAGTCGCTGGGCCTTTGAGCAAGGCCCTTAACCCTGCATTGCTCCAGGGAGGGATTGTCTCCTGATTAGTCTAATCAGCTGTATGTCGCTTTGGATAAGAGCGCCAGCCAAATGACATGTAATGTAATGCAATGTAATGTATAGTAATGAAACAAGCAGTGGTGTAAAATCCAGGTTCAGAAAGTAAAAGTCCTCCCCGGTATTTTGTTCCAGTTGCCCGGTTTGGCAAATTGGTGGAGCTGATGAGTGCAGATCAGCTGGCTGAGGTCATGGGTGGAAGAAACACATGGACCGGACTTTTACTTTCTGAACCTGGACTTTCAACTTCTGGAAATAAGTGCTTCTGGAGTGCAAGGGCAGCATACAAACACAAAATGGAGGCTTAATTACAGAAATGTGTCATCAATGGTTATGGATATGATTTATTATATTTCTTGAATTTTAAATGTTAACTTAGTGGCGACCTCAAAATTAAATCTAAATTCACTTTAGCTTATTTAGCAATGAACAGTGAAGCTAAATGAATGTAACGAATTAGCTAAGTAAAATGTGAATGTCCAACTAAGTTAACGTTTAAGATTCAGGATATTATTCATCGAAACTTATTGAGCCCAGCAGCAAGCGGCTGGTGCCAAATCAAGTCTGCAGCAAACGCTGATGACACCTTTCCGTAATGAAGCCACCCTTTTGCGATTGTATGCCGCACAACAGAGGCACTTGTTTTTGTATCTGTATTTGTCTGGCAGTTCAGAGGTATTCATTCTATAGTCCCTATTTCGCTTAAGTTGCGTTTTCTTTTTGTTTTGCCTTTCCACCTCAGCATGACATGTTTTTTTGTTTTTGTGTTATTATTTTTGTTTTTGTGTTTTGCACTTTCAAAATTAAACATATTACCCTTGCCAGAAGAACCATCTAATCACATTAGTCACCCAAATGAATTAAGTCTCCCATAAAATGCCAAAAAAGATGGGCCAACTCTGCAGATTCATCCAAGGGCTTCACAAATTGAAATAAATAATAATAATAATTATAGTAATAATAATAATTATTATTATTATTATGATTATTATTATTATTATTATTATCAAATGTGTCATAACATGTCTTATGTTGACCATAGCATGTGTCCTGATATGGTAGAATATACATATGTTTTTTTTAAAAACATGCATTTTACATTTCACAATTGAAGTTTCCTCGGGGAAATGATAAAGCCCTAGTTCTGTCCACGATGCCTGCAAACAGGCCTTAGTGCTGCCCTCCTTCCACCCTAATGCCCCTTTATGGGCATTCTGCCCTATGGCAGCCGATGGCTTCCCAACTACTCAGTTACTCAATAAACTGTACGAAAGTACACAGCTATGTTACTCAATATCACATATTTCTTGTTCAATGGTGTTACCTGCGGAGTGTGGGTCATATGTTTTGTCTAATTTTTGTCGTTTTTATTGCGTGTACTTTTCAACCAGTTCTTTTTATTTTATGAAAAATGCCACAAGTTACTGTGAATTATTCTCTCCCTCATTTGACGTTCTGGATTATTAAATGGTGGTGTGATTGATCAGCCTGCCTGCAGTGGTCTGTGTGTAATTCTAGAAAACCACTTTACCGCCTGGCAGTTTAATATCATTCTGAATCTCTGGCGACCAATTTCATTTAATTTCATTTCATTTCATTTCATTTCATTCTTCTGACATGTGAACTAAATGACAATTAATCGCGTTTGAGGGAACGACTAACCAGGTTTCTATCGACTTGTCAGACGAAATTGCGAAACAGAACAAACAATACTTGCGCATCTTCCCCCAGTATTGCGTTTACACTGAAGTGACTGAGAATGAGGCTGTTGGACATAATGATCACACGCTGGGAAAGAAATGTTGTGACATGAATATAGAATAAAAAATCTTGACTTGTTTCCATTATAAACTGTGTGGCTACTTTTAGCTGCAGAAAAACTCTGAAAGGCTGCTCTCCTTAAAAATTTTATATAAACGTGTGTAAACAACCCAAGCTTGTTGAGAAAGAAATGTTCCGACGTGACGTAAGGTTTTCTTCCGGTTTTTCAGGCTTCGGTGACTTCTCATTTAAGCGCATCACTTTTCATTTACGCACAATGTAATCATAATCATAATAATTACATGACATTATATTATTGGCATTTGGCAGACGCTCTTATCCAGAGCGACGTACAGTTGATTAGACTAAGCAGGAGACAATCCTCCCCTGGAGCAATGCAGGGTTAAGGGCCCAACGGCTGTGCGGATCTTATTGTGGCTACACCGGGGATTGAACCACCGACCTTGCGTGTCCCAGATATGTACCTTAACCACTACACTTCACTAATATGGAATATGTTTTTTTCCAGATTCAGTTGACCTCTTCTGGGCATCCATGGTAATATAATAGTTGTGTATTCATCACATATTTAAATTTTACAAAATAACCAAGATTTTTAGACCGGCCATTTCGCTGCAGCCAGTAGGTGCTGGTGTCGGACAGGCATATCAGAGGGCTTCGATACGTGCGGGGTGGGGGGGTCCTCACACGTTTGGGGGGGGGGGGGGGGGGGGTTGTTATTATAATCATTGGGGAGCTTGTTTCTGTTTCTTGTTTCTGTATGTGAAAAGATGAATGGGAACTTTCCCATAATTCAGCTGGCCGAGTTACAACATTCCTTCCGGGCCACCGCAGAGTATTTGCGTCACCAAAGTTCCTCTTTCCCTCGGCCCGGAGAGGTATAAAAGGAGGTGCGAAAACCTCTGGAGACTATACCTCTTCCCTCACTTCAGAAGACTGACAGTCACTGGTGACCAGGAGATAAAAAAATAGACAGGAGCCTGTGACCACAGACAGACGGACAGACAGACAAACCGACAAGAAGCTTGTTCGCCAGTCACCTGAGAGACGCACACCGAAGAAAAACCTCCATTTTAAAGATGCCTGAGAACAGCGAGCTCATTCACTCCTACAAAGGTGTCCCCTTCCCCACCAGAGTGTCCATCAACCAGCTCAATTCCCTGGATGCCTTCGAGGCCAGAGAGGACGACCTGCTGCTAGTCTCCTACCCCAAATCAGGTAAATACCCTCCTTACCGACGCACTCCAACTGCATTACATTGCATTTCACAGCATTTGTTGTTGCAATAGATTCTTCCCTGTTTGCCGTGCTTGAGCAAAATGTCCAGTGTTGGTGCAACTCTAGCAGAGTAACTTCGAGAAGAGTTGATTTAACATTGAATAGTTCATAGCATTTGACATTTCACATTTGTTGTTTCAGTAGATCCCTCACTGTATCTTGTAAAAAAAAAAAAGAGAAAAAAAATGCTTTCGTAAAATGTCCAGTGCAACTTCTAACAGAGTAACTTCGAGATGAGTTGATTTAGCACTGCACATTGTACCGCCTGACTTCGATCCTCTCGTGGTCTGCGAGAAGGGGCGGCCATTTTGTAAAGAAAGCCCCCCTGCGCTTGCTCCTCTAGGCACTCACTGGCTGGTGGAGATCCTGAAGAACTTGTACCACTGCACCTCCGGTCAGGTGACCATCGCCCCTCCCCTGGAGTTCCAGGACCCCTCCAAAATCTGCGAGCTGCGGAACCTTCCGGGCCCCCGGGTCATCCCCACGCACCTGCCCCAGAACATGGTGCCCCGGCAGGTCCGGAGCAAGGACTGCAAGGTGAGCCTCGCCGTAGTGCGGTCACGCGGAGGAGCAATGAGAGTCAGTGCACACGGGTGGAGTCAGTGCAGGGAGGCGGGGGAGATCTAGCCAATCTAGGTCGTCGGTGGTTGTCGTTGAAAAAGTTTTTAAAAAAACTAAACCACTCCGATGGACTGAAATACACCCACAGGATGTGGTCGGATAGCATTAACCTGCTGCTTTTAGCATGCACCTGAATCGACTTCTTTGCAAGATCGCTAAGGGTGTGAGTGCATTGCCATACAGTGCCAGCGCAAAGCAGTGGTGTTGAGATTAATGAAAGGCAAAATGTTCATTACATTTCTGGCAAAAATAAAAGCTTTCTTTAAAAATACATTTCCAAGCCTTTATGGGCGAGAACAGAGGTTGGCAAACGGGGGCCATGTCTGCTTCAGGTTTTCATGCCAACTGCTGGCTTTAATGATTTAATTAGCCCTAACATTTACGCCACCTCAAATTTTAGCTACATTTCATGATATTGTTCTCATGTCCCACTGTGATCTAATCTATGAGACAACCAGTGTTGGTGTGTACAGCCAATTATAGCTCATTTAGCCAGGGTAATTGGTGGAAACAAAGACCTGCAGACACTGGAATTTCTCACCCCTGGGCTAGAATGTCATGATATTTCACTCTGTCGTACCTGCTTTTAAAGAATGCATTCTGTTACTGTCTGGTGTCCAGGTGATCTACGTGATCAGGAATCCTAAGGACACTGCCGTGTCCATGTTTCACTACTACCAGCAGAACCCCCACCTCCCCACCGTGCACAAGTGGAGCACCTTTCTGGACCTGTTCCTCAAAGGAGAAGGTGTGTACTGCTATGAGGAGACCCTCAAATACTCTAAATCAGACAGCAAACCACAAATACAGAAATTAATTCCATAATAGTATGAAAATTATGACAAATTTAAATTTATGCTTTGCAGACCTGTGTCAAAATCAAATACATAATTGTTTTGGATTCTCATACTTATTCTAAAACATAATTATGTGCTTGATTGATCTTGCCTGGTGCCTTGGTGCCCTTTCCATAGGTTCCAGTACACCAGACTCAGTAAAGTTTAGGAAAATATCTGAATCCAAAACAATGATGTATTTGACTTAGGCCTGATGCTATGCTGTGTACAATATGCATGAAGTCAAGATGGTGGTTTTAAGCAGGCTCTTTCTTGCAGTGGTGTACGGCTCCTGGATTGATCATCTCCTCAGCTGGGAGAGGGCAGAAACCAATGAGAATACACTCTTTGTGTACTACGAGTCACTGAAAAAGGTACGCTTGTTCATGTACTTGGCTCAACATGAAGCACTGAATATTAAGCATTGAGGGTACCACTGAAGTGATACATTATTCATGAATAAACTTATCTGTGCTCAAATTCAGTGTTGGCTCCAGTGGAAGGTCAACCGCAGTGTATAGTGTTCAAGAACTCAGATATAAGAATAAGAACTGAAAGCTAAAAAAATCTTTGCTCTCTCAGGATCTGCCCAAGTACGTGCAAGAGATCAGCTCCTTCCTGGGGCTGAGCGTGACCGAGGAGCAGGCACGGGAGGTGGCCAAGAGGTCCTCCTTCCGGGAGATGAAGGAGCGTGTGGAGAGGGAGAAGCAGAGGGAGAGGCCCGACCCCACCAATACCGTGTGTGCCCTGACATCCGACAGGAAGCTCATCTTCAGGAAAGGTACGGTGTCATCATTCAGCGCCGTCACGTGCCATCATTCTGCATCATCACGTGTCATCATTCAGGGCCCTCACGTAGATTTTTTTACATTTTATTATTTAATTATTATTATTTAAATTTTCATGAACTACCTCCCTTTACAGCATTTCTCAACCAGGCACAGCATAATATTGAGAGATTTCCTTGCTTTAGCATGCTCATAATTCAGCAATATCTCTTCATGTGAAATTTGTCTTTGCATAATTAATTATCTCTAAAAAAAAATAATAATAATAATAAATAATTAACTTCAGCTGGATTTTTAAAAGTGTTATTCATTTGTTTCCACTCAGGAGCCGTGGGGGACTGGAAGAACCACTTCACTGCGGAGCAGAACGCCACGTTTGAAGCACTACTGCAGGATAAAATCAACTCCAGCGAGCTGGCCAGCTGTGTGGAGTATGAATGCTAGCGCGTCGTGAAATGACAGCAGAAATATGCTATATAAACTAACACCTCACATATAGTGTGTCGGCTTAGATGTGAACACTTCAAGCTGTAAACACTGGGTTTTATCAATCAGTGTACATTTAAATGTGCATGTATACTTAACAGGTGTGTGCGCAAAGATATTTTGTTTCCTGAAATGATCTGCAGCATAGTTTTTTTTTCATCATTAAATGAAATATTGGCTCTGGAGCCGAGTAAAAATGGCACTAGTGTTGTTCGCATATTGAACACGAGGTGGCAGCATTTGCACATAGATCACGTCTCTCTAAATCCGACAAACTACCGCCACAAGTCTTGCTTCCTTCAAACAGCGCCACCGCTGTTGCTATGTACATATTCCATTTCTTATTCCATTACTGTACGCAATTTACGTGATTATTTATTTATTATTGTTTTTCCTTTGTTTTGCATTCGAGTCTTTCATTTCAATAGCAATATTCAATTGTGTTTTTATCAGTACTGTATTGTGCATGCGAGTGATTTAGTTATGGGGTAGTCGGCTACAATGTGCCTGCACCATAGGATGACTGAATAAAAATGATCTTATATTTTCATTGGTCTTATCAGTTGGGTTGTTGAAGGTGGCTCCACACTGGGAACACTGTTATCTCTGATCTTTTTATAACACATTGGATTTTTTTCGACCAAAACTTACAGTTTTTAAGATTGCACTACCGGATTTCATTATCCTTAACTACCCTCTTGGTGTTAATGTACTCAAATCTCTCCATCTTAAAAAATAATGCCAGCATCGGTGGCATTAAACTGCAAAAACACAATAACAAACAAAAGAAACACAAAAAAAAACTTGCACCTCTGAAGTGCAAAATGTAAACAGAAAAAAAGAAAATACAATTGAAAATGTACAGCTCTGAAGGGAAAAGCACAAACACTGGAACTATTGGCTCTGGCGTGCAAGACAAAACTGAACCGATCCCCGGTGTAGCCACAATAAGATCCGCACAGTCGCTGGGCCTTTGAGCAAGGCCCTTATCCCTGCATTGCTCCAGGGAGGGATTGTCTCCTGATTAATCTAATCAGCTGGAAGTCGCTTTGGATAAGAGCGCCAGCCAAATGACATGTAATGTAATGTAATGTAATGTAATGTAATGTATAGTAATGAAACAAGCAGTGGTGTAAAATCCAGGTTCAGAAAGTAAAAGTGCTCCCCGGTGTTTTGTTCCAGTCGCCCGGTTTGGCAAATTGGTGGAGCTGATGAGTGCAGATCAGCTGGCTGAGGTCATGGGTGGAAGAAACACATGGACCGGACTTTTACTTTCTGAACCTGGACTTTCAACTTCTGGAAATAAGTGCTTCTGGAGTGCAAGGGCAGCATACAAACACAAAATGGAGGCTTAATTACAGAAATGTGTCATCAATGGTTATGGATATGATTTATTATATTTCTTGAATCTTAAATGTTAACTTAGTGGGGACCTCAAAATTAAATCTAAATTCACTTTAGCTTATTTAGCAATGAACAGTGAAGCTAAATGAATGTAACGAATTAGCTAAGTAAAATGTGAATGTCCAACTAAGTTAACGTTTAAGATTCAGGAAATATTATTCATCAAAACTTATTGAGCCCAGCAGCAAGCGGCTGGTGCCAAATCAAGTCTGCAGCAAACGCTGATGACACCTTTCCGTAATGAAGCCACCCTTTTGCGATTGTATGCCGCACAACAGAGGCACTTGTTTTTGTATCTGTATTTGTCTGGCAGTTCAGAGGTATTCATTCTATAGTCCCTATTTCGCTTATGTTGCGTTTTCTTTTTGTTTTGCCTTTCCACCTCAGCATGACATGCTTTTTTGTTTTTGTGTTATTATTTTTGTTTTTGTGTTTTGCACTTTCAAAATTAAACATATTACCCTTGCCAGAAGAACCATCTATCTAATCACATTAGTCACCCAAATGAATTAAGTCTCCCATAAAATGCCAAAAAAGATGGGCCAACTCTGCAGATTCATCCAAGGGCTTCTTGTCTTCACAAACTGAAATAAATAATAATAATAATTATAATAATAATAATAATTATTATTATTATTATTATTATGATTATGATTATTATTATTATTATTATTATTATTATTATTATTATTATTATTATCAAATGTGTCATAACATGTCTTATGTTGACCATAGCATGTGTCCTGATATGGTAAAATATACATATGTTTTTTTTTTTAAACATGCATTTTACATTTCACAATTGAAGTTTCCTCTGGGAAATGATAAAGCCCTAGTTCTGTCCACAATGCCTCCACACAGGCTTTAGTGCTGCCCTCCTTCCACCCTAATGCCCCTTTATGGGCATTCTGCCCTATGGCAGCCGATGGCTTCCTAACCACTCAGTTACTCAATAAACTGTACGAAAGTACACAGCTATGTTACTCAATATCACATATTTCTTGTTCAATAGTGTTACCAAGGGAGTGTGGGTCATATGTTTTGTCAAATTTTTGTCCTTTTTTTTTTTTTTTGCGTGTACTTTTCAACCAGTTATTTTTATTTTCTGAAAAATGCCACAAGTTACTGTGAATTATTCTCTCCCTCATTTGACGTTCTGGATTATTAAATGGTGGCGTGATTGATCAGCCTGCCTGCAGTGGTCTGTGTGTAATTCTAGAAAACCACTTTACCGCCTGGCAGTTTAAAATCATTCTGAATCTCCGGCGACCAATTTCATTTCATTTCATTTCATTTCATTTCATTTCATTTCATTCTTCTGACATGTGAACTAAATGACAATTAATCGCGTTTGAGGCAACGACTAACCAGGTTTCTATCGACTTGTCAGACGAAATTGCGAAACAGAACAAACAATACTTGCGCATCTTCCCCCAGTATTGCGTTTACACTGAAGTGACTGAGAATGAGGCTGTTGGACATAATGATCACACGCTGGGAAAGAAATGTTGTGACATGAATATAGAATAAAAAATCTTGACTTGTTTCCATTATAAACTGTGTGGCTACTTTTAGCTGCAGAAAAACTCTGAAAGGCTGCTCTCCTTAAAAATTTTATATAAACGTGTGGGCATGTAAACAACCCAAGCTTGTTGAGAAAGAAATGTTCCGACGTGACGTAAGGTTTCCTTCCGGTTTTTCAGGCTTCGGTGACTTTTCATTTAAGCGCATCACTTTTCATTTACGCACATTGTAATCATAATCATAATAATTACATGACATTATATTATTGGCATTTGGCAGACGCTCTTATCCAGAGCGACGTACAGTTGATTAGGCTAAGTGGGAGACAATCCTCCCCTGGAGTAATGCAGGGTTAAGGGCCCAACGGCTGTGCGGATCTTTTTGTGGTTACACCGGGGATTGAACCACCGACCTTGCGTGTCCCAGATATGTACCTTAACCACTACACTTCACTAATATGGAATATGTTTTTTTCCAGATTCAGTTGACCTCTTCTGGGCATCCATGGTAATATAATAGTTGTGTATTCATCACGTATTTCAATTTTACAAAATAACCAAGATTTTACACCGGCCATTTCGCTGCAGCCAGTAGGTGCTGGTGTCGGACAGACACATCAGAAGGCTTCGATACGTGCGGGATGGGGGGGTCCTCACACGTTATTATAATCATTGGGGAGCTTGTGATAGTTTCTGTATGTGAAAAGATGAATGGGAACTTTCCCATAATTCAGCTGGCCGAGTTACAACATTCCTTCCGGGCCACCACTGAGTATTTGCGTCACCAAAGTTCCTCTTTCCCTCGCCCCGGAGAGGTATAAAAGGAGGTGCGAAAACCTCTGGAGATTATACCTCTTCCCTCACTTCAGAAGACTGACAGTCACTGGTGACCAGGAGATAAAAAAACAGACAGGAGCCTGTGACCACAGACAGACGGACAGACAGACAAACCGACAAGAAGCTTGTTCGCCAGTCACCTGAGAGACGCACACCGAAGAAAAACATTTTAAAGATGCCTGAGAACAGCGAGCTCATTCACTCCTACAAAGGTGTCCCCTTCCCCACCAGAGTGTCCATCAACCAGCGCAATTCCCTGGATGCCTTCGAGGCCAGAGAGGACGACCTGCTGCTGGTCTCCTACCCCAAATCAGGTAAATACCCTCCTTACCGACGCACTCTAACCGCATTACATTGCATTTCACAGCATTTGTTGTTGCAATAGATTCTTCCCTGTTTGCCGTGCTTGAGCAAAATGTCCAGTGTTGGTGCAACTCTAGCAGAGTAACTTCGAGAAGAGTTGATTTAACATTGAATAGTTCATAGCATTTGACATTTCACATTTGTTGTTTCAGTAGATCCCTCACTGTATCTTGTAAAAAAAAAAAAGAGAAAAAAAATGCTTTCGTAAAATGTCCAGTGCAACTTCTAACAGAGTAACTTCGAGATGAGTTGATTTAGCACTGCACATTGTACCGCCTGACTTCGATCCTCTCGAGGCGGCCATTTTGTAAAGAAAGCCCCCCTGCGCTTGCTCCTCTAGGCACTCACTGGCTGGTGGAGATCCTGAAGAACTTGTACCACTGCACCTCCGGTCAGGTGACCATCACCCCTCCCCTGGAGTTCCAGGACCCCTCCAAAATCTGCGAGCTGCGGAACCTTCCGGGCCCCAGGGTCATCCCCACGCACCTGCCCCAGAACATGGTGCCCCGGCAGGTCCGGAGCAAGGACTGCAAGGTGAGCCTCGCCGTAGTGCGGTCACGCGGAGGAGCAATGAGAGTCAGTGCACACGGGTGGAGTCAGTGCAGGGAGGCGGGGGAGATCTAGCCAATCTAGGTCATCGGTGGTTGTCGTTGAAAAAGTTTTTTAAAAAACTAAACCACTCAGATGGACTGAAATACACCCACAGGATGTGGTCCGATAGCATTAACCTGCTGCTTTTAGCATGCACCTGAATAGACTTCTTTGCAAGATCGCTAAGGGTGTGAGTGCATTGCCATACAGTGCCTGCGCAAAACATTGGTGTTGAGATTAATGAAAGGCAAAATGTTCATTACATTTCTGGCAAAAATAAAAGCTTTCTTTAAAAATACATTTCCAAGCCTTTATGGGCGAGAACAGAGGTTGGCAAACGGGGGTCATGTCTGCTTCAGGTTTTCATGCCAACTGCTGGCTTTAATGATTTAATTAGCCCTAACATTTACGCCACCTCAAATTTTAGCGACATTTCATGATATTGTTCTCATGTCCCACTGTGATCTAATCTATGAGACAACCAGTGTTGGTGTGTACAGCCAATTATAGCTCATTTAGCCAGGGTAATTGGTGGAAACAAAGACCTGCAGACACTGGAATTGCCCACCCCTGGGCTAGAATGTCATGATATTTCACTCTGTCGTACCTGCTTTTAAAGAATGCTTTCTGTTACTGTCTGGTGTCCAGGTGATCTACGTGATCAGGAATCCTAAGGACACTGCCGTGTCCATGTTTCACTACTACCAGCAGAACCCCCACCTCCCCACCGTGCACAAGTGGAGCACCTTTCTGGACCTGTTCCTCAAAGGAGAAGGTGTGTACTGCTATGAGGAGACCCTCAAATACTCTAAATCGGACAGCAAACCACAAATACAGAAATTTATTCCATAATAGTATGAAAATTATGACAAATTTAAATTTATGCTTTGCAGACCTGTGTCAAAATCAAATACATAATTGTTTTGGATTCTCATACTTATTCTAAAACATAATTATGTGCTTGATTGATCTTGCCTGGTGCCGTGGTGCCCTTTTCATAGGTTCCAGTACACCAGACTCAGTAAAGTTTAGGAAAATATCTGAATCCAAAACAATGATGTATTTGACTTAGGCCTGATGCTATGCTGTGTACAATATGCATGAAGTCAAGATGGTGGTTTTAAGCAGGCTCTTTCTTGCAGTGGTGTACGGCTCCTGGATTGATCATCTCCTCAGCTGGGAGAGGGCAGAAACCAATGAGAATACACTCTTTGTGTACTACGAGTCACTGAAAAAGGTACGCTTGTTCATGTACTTGGCTCAACATGAAGCACTGAATATTAAGCATTGAGGTTACCACTGAAGTGATAAATTATTCATGAAGAAACTTATCTGTGCTCAAATTCAGTGTGCTCCAGTGGAAGGTCAACCGCAGTGTATAGTGTTCAAGAACTCAGATATAAGAATAAGAACTGAAAGCTAAAAAAATCTTTGCTCTCTCAGGATCTGCCCAAGTACGTGCAAGAGATCAGCTCCTTCCTGGGGCTGAGCGTGACCGAGGAGCAGGCGCGGGAGGTGGCCAAGAGGTCCTCCTTCCGGGAGATGAAGGAGCGTGTGGAGAGGGAGAAGCAGAGGGAGAGGCCCGACCCCACCAACACCGTGTGTGCCCTGACATCCGACAGGAAGCTCATCTTCAGGAAAGGTACGGTGTCATCATTCAGCGCCGTCACGTGCCATCATTCTGCATCATCACGTGTCATCATTCAGGGCCCTCACGTAGATTTTTTTACATTTTATTATTTAATTATTATTATTTTAATTTTCATGAACTACCTCCCTTTACAACATTTCTCAACCAGGCACAGCATAATATTGAGAGATTTCCTTGCTTTAGCATGCTCATAATTCAGCAATATCTCTTCATGTGAAATTTGTCTTTGCATAATTAATTATCTCTAAAAAAAAATAATAATAATAATAAATAATTAACTTCAGCTGGATTTTTAAAAGTGTTATTCATTTGTTTCCACTCAGGAGCCGTGGGGGACTGGAAGAACCACTTCACTGCGGAGCAGAACGCCACGTTTGAAGCACTACTGCAGGATAAAATCAACTCCAGCGAGCTGGCCAGCTGTGTGGAGTATGAATGCTAGCGCGTCGTGAAATGACAGCAAAAATATGCTATATAAACTAACACCTCACATATAGTGTGTCGGCTTAGATGTGAACACTTCAAGCTGTAAACACTGGGTTTCATCATCCATCCATCCATCCATTATCTGAACCCGCTTATCTTGATCAGGGTCGCAGGGGGGCTGGAGCCTATCCCAGCATACATTGGGCGAAAGGCAGGAATACTCCCTGGACAGGTCGCCAGTCTATCGCAGGGCACACACACCATTCACTCACACAGTCATACCTACGGGCAATTTAGACTCTCCAATCAGCCTAACGTGCATGTCTTTGGACTGTGGGAGGAAACCGGAGTACCCGGAGGAAACCCACGCAGACACGGGGAGAACATGCAAACTCCTCACAGAGAGGCCCTGGCCGACGGGGATTCGAACCCAGGACCTCCTTGCTGTGAGGCGGCAGTGCTACCCACTGCACCATCCGTGCCGCCTGGGTTTCATCAATCAGTGTATATTTAAGTGTGCATGTATACTTAACAGGTGTGTGCGCAAAGATATTTTGTTTCCTGAAATGATCTGCAGCGTTGTTTTTTTTTCATCATTAGATGAAATATTGGCTCTGGAGCCGAGTGAAAATGGCACTAGTGTAGTTCGCATATTGAACACGAGGTGGCAACATTTGCACATAGAGCACGTCTCTCTAAATCCGACAAACTACCGCCACAAGCCTTGCTTCCTTCAAACAGCGCCATCGCTGTTGCTATGTCCATATTCCATTTCTTATTCCATTACTGTACGCAATTTACGTGATTATTTATTTATTATTGTTTTTCCTTTGTTTTGCGTTCGAGTCTTTCATTTCAATAGCAATATTCAATTGTGTTTTTATCAGTACTGTATTGTGCATGCGAGTGATTTAGTTATGGGGTAGTCGGCTACAATGTGCCTGCACCATACGATGACTGAATAAAAATGATCTTATATTTTCATTGGTCTTATCAGTTGGGTTGTTGAAGGTGGCTCCACACTGGGAACACTGTTATCTCTGATCTTTTTATAACACATTGGATTTTTTTCGACCAAAACTTACAGTTTTTAAGATTGCACTACCGGATTTCATTATCCTTAACTACCCTCTTGGTGTTAATTTACTCAAATCTCTCCATCTTAAAAAATAATGCCAGCATCGGTGGCATTAAACTGCAAAAACACAATAAAACTGAACCGATCCCCGGTGTAGCCACAATAAGATCCGCAGAGTCGCTGGGCCTTTGAGCAAGGCCCTTAACCCTGGATTGCTCCAGGGAGGGATTGTCTCCTGATTAGTCTAATCAGCTGGAAGTCGCTTTGGATAAGAGCGCCAGCCAAATGACATGTAATGAAATGTAATGTAATGTATAGTAATGAAACAAGCAGTGGTGTAAAATCCAGGTTCAGAAAGTAAAAGTGCTCCCCGGTGTTTTGTTCCAGTCGCCCGGTTTGGCAAATTGGTGGAGCTGATGAGTGCAGATCAGCTGGCTGAGGTCATGGGTGGAAGAAACACATGGACCGGACTTTTACTTTCTGAACCTGGACTTTCAACTTCTGGAAATAAGTGCTTCTGGAGTGCAAGGGCAGCATACAAACACAAAATGGAGGCTTAATTACAGAAATGTGTCATCAATGGTTAGATATGATTTCTTGAATTTTAAATGTTAACTTAGTGGGGACCTCAAAATTAAATCTAAATTCACTTTAGCTTATTTAGCAATGAACAGTGACGCTAAATGAATGTAACGAATTAGCTAAGTAAAATGTGAATGTCCAACTAAGTTAACGTTTAAGATTCAGGAAATATTACTCATCGAAACTTATTGAGCCCAGCAGCAAGCGGCTGGTGCCAAATCAAGTCTGCAGCAAACGCTGATGACACCTTTCCGTAATGAAGCCACCCTTTTGCGATTGTATGCCGCACAACAGAGGCACTTGTTTTTGTATCTGTATTTGTCTGGCAGTTCAGAGGTATTCATTCTATAGTCCCTATTTCGCTTATGTTGCGTTTTCTTTTTGTTTTGCCTTTCCACCTCAGCATGACATGTTTTTTGTTTTTGTGTTATTATTTTTGTTTTTGTGTTTTGCACTTTCAAAATTAAACATATTACCCTTGCCAGAAGAACCATCTAATCACATTAGTCACCCAAATGAATTAAGTCTCCCATAAAATGCCAAAAAAGATGGGCCAACTCTGCAGATTCATCCAAGGGCTTCTTGTCTTCACAAACTGAAATAAATAATAATAATAATTATTATAATAATAATAATAATAATAATTATTATTATTATTATTATTATGATTATTATTATTATTATCAAATGTGTCATAACATGTCTTATGTTGACCATAGCATGTGCCCTGATATGGTAAAATATACATACGTTTTTTTTTTTTAAACATGCATTTTACATTTCACAATTGAAGTTTCCTCGGGGAAATGATAAAGCCCTAGTTCTGTCCACGATGCCTGCACACAGGCCTTAGTGCTGCCCTCCTTCCACCCTAATGCCCCTTTATGGGCATTCTGCCCTATGGCAGCCGATGGCTTCCCAACCACTCAGTTACTCAATAAACTGTATGAAAGTACACAGCTATGTTACTCAATATCACATATTTCTTGTTCAATAGTGTTACCAGCGGAGTGTGGGTCATATGTTTTGTCTAATTTTTGTCGTTTTTATTGCGTGTACTTTTCAAGCAGTTCTTTTTATTTTATGAAAAATGCCACAAGTTACTGTGAATTATTCTCTCCCTCATTTGACGTTCTGGATTATTAAATGGTGGCGTGAGTGGTCTGTGTGTAATTCTAGAAAACCACTTTACCGCCTGGCAGTTTAATATCATTCTGAATCTCCGGCGACCAATTTCATTTCATTTCATTTCATTTCATTCTTCTGACATGTGAACTAAATGACGCGTAAATAATCGCGTTTGAGGGAACGACTAACCAGGTTTCTATCGACTTGTCAGACGAAATTGCGAAACAGAACAAACAATACTTGCGCATCTTCCCCCAGTATTGCGTTTACACTGAAGTGACTGAGAATGAGGCTGTTGGACATAATGATCACACGCAGGGAAAGAAATGTTGTGACATGAATATAGAATAAAAAATCTTGACTTGTTTCCATTAGAAACTGTGTGGCTACTTTTAGCTACTTTTATCAGCTCCTTCCTGGGGCTGAGCGTGACCGAGGAGCAGGCACGGGAGGTGGCCAAGAGGTCCTCCTTCCGGGAGATGAAGGAGCGTGTGGAGAGGGAGAAGCAGAGGGAGAGGCCCGACCCCACCAACACCGTGTGTGCCCTGACATCCGACAGGAAGCTCATCTTCAGGAAAGGTACGGTGTCATCATTCAGCGCCGTCACCTGCCATCATCATTGCTTTAGAATACTCATAATTCAGCAATTTCTCTTCATGTGAAATTTGTCTTTGCATAATTAATGATCTCTAAAAAAATTAATAATAATAATAAATAATTAACTTCAGCTGGATTTTTAAAAGTGTTATTCATTTGTTTCCACTCAGGAGCCGTGGGGGACTGGAAGAACCACTTCACTGCGGAGCAGAACGCCACGTTTGAAGCACTACTGCAGGATAAAATCAACTCCAGCGAGCTGGCCAGCTGCGTGGAGTATGAATGCTAGCGCGTCGTGAAATGACAGCAGAAATATGCTATATAAACTAACGCCTCACATAGTGTGTCGGCTTAGATGTGAACACTTCAAGCTGTAAACACTGGGTTTTATCAATCAAGTGTATATTTAAGTGTGCATGTATACTTAACAGGTGTGTGCAAAGATATTTTGTTTCCTGAAATGATCTGCAGCGTAGTTTTTTTTCATCATTAGATGAAATATTGGCTCTGGAGCCGAGTGAAAATGGCACTAGTGTAGTTCGCATATTGAACACGAGGTGGCAGCATTTGCACATAGATCACGTCTCTCTAAATCCGACAAACTACCGCCACAAGTCTTGCTTCCTTCAAACAGCGCCACCGCTGTTGCTATGTCCATATTCCATTTCTTATTCCATTACTGTACGCAATTTACGTGATTATTTATTTATTATTGTTTTTCCTTTGTTTTGCGTTCGAGTCTTTCATTTCAATAGCAATATTCAATTGTGTTTTTATCAGTACTGTATTGTGCATGCGAGTGTTTTAGTTATAGGGTAGTCGGCTACAATGTGCCTGCACCATACGATGACTGAATAAAAATGATCTTATATTTTCATTGGTCTTATCAGTTGGGTTGTTGAAGGTGGCTCCACACTGGGAACACTGTTATCTCTGATCTTTTTATAACACATTGGATTTTTTTGGACCAAAACTTACAGTTTTTGCTCTGGCGTGCAAGACAAAACTGAACCGATCCCCGGTGTAGCCACAATAAGATCCGCACAGTCGCTGGGCCTTTGAGCAAGGCCCTTAACCCTGCATTGCTCCAGGGAGGGATTGTCTCCTGATTAGTCTAATCAGCTGTAAGTCGCTTTTGATAAGAGCGCCAGCCAAATGACATGTAATGTAATGTAATGTAATGTAATGTATAGTAATGAAACAAGCAGTGGTGTAAAATCCAGGTTCAGAAAGTAAAAGTCCTCCCCGGTATTTTTTTCCAGTCGCCCGGTTTGGCAAATTGGTGGAGCTGATGAGTGCAGATCAGCTGGCTGAGGTCATGGGTGGAAGAAACACATGGACCGGACTTTTACTTTCTGAACCTGGACTTTCAACTTCTGGAAATAAGTGCTTCTGGAGTGCAAGGGCAGCATACAAACACAAAATGGAGGCTTAATTACAGAAATGTGTCATCAATGGTTAGATATGATTTATTATATTTCTTGAATTTTAAATGTTAACTTAGTGGGGACCTCAAAATTAAATCTAAATTCACTTTAGCTTATTTAGCAATGAACAGTGAAGCTAAATGAATGTAACGAATTAGCTAAGTAAAATGTGAATGTCCAACTAAGTTAACGTTTAAGATCCAGGAAATATTATTCATCAAAACTTATTGAGCCCAGCAGCAAGCGGCTGGTGCCAAATCAAGTCTGCAGCAAACGCTGATGACACCTTTCCGTAATGAAGCCACCCTTTTGCGATTGTATGCCGCACAACAGAGGCACTTCTTTTTGTATCTGTATTTGTCTGGCAGTTCAGAGGTATTCATTCTATGGTCCCTATTTCGCTTATGTTGCGTTTTCTTTTTGTTTTGCCTTTCCACCTCAGCATGACATGTTTTTTGTTTTTGTGTTATTATTTTTGTTTTTGTGTTTTGCACTTTCAAAATTAAACATATTACCCTTGCCAGAAGAACCATCTAATCACATTAGTCACCCAAATGAATTAAGTCTCCCATAAAATGCCAAAAAAGATGGGCCAACTCTGCAGATTCATCCAAGGGCTTCTTGTCTTCACAAATTGAAATAAATAATAATAATGTCTGCTTTTAACTTCTCCTCGTTAGCACTCAAATGGATTGAGTCATACCTAACTGGTAGAAGCCAACATGTTTCTGTGAACAACCACCGTTCATCAGCTCTTAACCTATGCACCGGTGTACCTCAAGGATCAATACTTGGCCCGCTTCTGTTTAGCCTATATATTAATGATCTGCCATCTGTCTGCCCTGATGTTGAAACACAATTATATGCAGATGACACTGTAATATATGTGCATGCCAAGACCAAACATCTGGCTGCTGCCAAACTCATCACAGCTATGGATCAGATCACAAATTGGCTGAACCGTTCATGCCTTCAACTTAACGTAAATAATACTGTAGGAATGTTTTTCACTAAAAGACAATGTAACACCGTGTCCAATATATCAATCTCAGGTAAAAATATTAGCATTGTGCCACAATTTAAATATCTGGGTATCATTATTGACTCCAATCTGTCATTGAAAGCACACATTAAGAAAGTATGCCAAAGAGTCAAGTTTAGCCTAACTAATTTTAAATACATCAGAAATGTAATGCCTTTTAATGCTGCCAAATTATACATGAACGCCATGATTATGTCACATCTGACATACTGTTTGACAAGTTGGGGACAAACTAACAGCTCATCACTCAAACCACTAGCAATTCTCTACAAGCAAACCCTTAAAGTCCTGGACCAGAAGCCTAACAGCTCTCATCATTGTATCATCCTAAATAACCGTAAACTTCTGAGCTGGGAAGATGTGATCAAATACAAAAACATCTGCCTGGTCTACAAAGTCTTGCATAACACTGCTCCTCCTCCTCTTAACTCATTCATAATCCAATGTAACAATACCAGTCAGATCACCAGAAGCACCACACGAGGCGACTTCTTAGTCCCATTTAGGAAAAGTACATTTGGTCAATTATCATTCTCTGTTATAGCAATACAAAACTGGAACTCAATACCTACCTACATAAAAAATATACATACATACTCCACCTTTACAACACACCTTAAAACATGGCTTTGCGATAACTACCACTGCATACATTAATCTCTGTCAGATGTGACGTGTGTTATGTACACCTCCATCTTTGCTACCCACCTGCATATGCCTGTGTGTGTTTCAATGTCTGGATGCTACTGTGCCTGTATGCTGCTGTGTCTGTATGCTACTATGTCTGTACGCTATTATGTCTGTATGTTGCTGTGTCTGTATGTCTGCTATGACTATTTGCTCTTCCCTTGTCCCCTTGTACTGTTTTATCTCATGTACTGCATTGATGTTGCTGCCATTTGTGCTTGCATGTCTTGTCTCCCCGCATGTTTGTGCTTGCTCCAATTCTGCTTGACATGTTTGTATGTCTTGCTCAATTTGTTTGTGCTTGCTGCAACTGTAATTTTATTATTTTTTTAACTAATGTATTTTAGGGAGCCTACTGTCAACTGGCCGGGGACTACAGCTGGAAATTAGTCATGTAGGCTAAAGCTGCTCCATTTCCTGTTTACAGTTAATTAATGGGGACTGTCCACGACATTATAAACAAATAAATTCAAATTCAAATTCAATAATTATAATAATAATAATTATTATTATTATTATTGTGATTATTATTATTATTATTATTATTATTATTATCAAATGTGTCATAACATGTCTTATGTTGACCATAGCATGTGTCCTGATATGGTAAAATATACATATGTTTTTAAAAAAAACATGCATTTTACATTTCACAATTGAAGTTTCCTCGGGGAAATTATAAAGCCCTAGTTCTGTCCACGATGCCTGCACACAGGCCTTAGTGCTGCCCTCCTTCCACCCTAATGCCCCTTTATGGGCATTCTGCCCTATGGCAGCCGATGGCTTCCCAACCACTCAGTTACTCAATAAACTGTACGAAAGTACACAGCTATGTTACTCAATATCACATATTTCTTGTTCAATAGTGTTACCAGCGGAGTGTGGGTCATATGTTTTGTCAAATTTTTGTCGTTTTTATTGCGTGTACTTTTCAACCAGTTCTTTTTATTTAGTGAAAAATGCCACAAGTTACTGTGAATTATTCTCTCCCTCATTTGACGTTCTGGATTATTAAATGGTGGCTTGATTGATCAGCCTGCCTGCAGTGGTCTGTGTGTAATTCTAGAAAACCACTTTACCGCCTGGCAGTTTAATATCATTCTGAATCTCCGGCGACCAATTTCATTTCATTTCATTTCATTTCATTTCATTTCATTTCATTCTTCTGACATGTGAACTAAATGACAATTAATCGCGTTTGAGGGAACGACTAACCAGGTTTCTATCGACTTGTCAGACGAAATTGCGAAACAGAACAAACAATACTTGCGCATCTTCCCCCAGTATTGCGTTTACACTGAAGTGACTGAGAATGAGGCTGTTGGACATAATGATCACACGCTGGGAAAGAAATGTTGTGACATGAATATAGAATAAAAAATCTTGACTTGTTTCCATTATAAACTGTGTGGCTACTTTTAGCTGCAGAAAAACTCTGAAAGGCTGCTCTCCTTAAAAATTTTATATAAACGTGTGTAAACAACCCAAGCTTGTTGAGAAAGAATTGTTCCGACGTGACGTAAGGTTTCCTTCCGGTTTTTCAGACTTCGGTGACTTTTCATTTAAGCGCATCACTTTTAATTTACGCACAATGTAATCATAATCATAATAATTACGTGACATTACATTATTGGCATTTGGCAGACGCTCTTATCCAGAGCGACGTACAGTTGATTAGGCTAAGCGGGAGACAATCCTCCCCTGGAGCAATGCAGGGTTAAGGGCCCAACGGCTGTGCAGATCTTATTGTGGCTACACCGGGGATTGAACCACCGACCTTGCGTGTCCCAGATATGTACCTTAACCACTACACTTCACTAATATGGAATATGTTTTTTTTCCAGATTCAGTTGACCTCTTCTGGGCATCCATGGTAATATAATAGTTGTGTATTCATCACATATTTCAATTTTACAAAATGACCAAGATTTTAGACCGGCCATTTCGCTGCAGCCAGTAGGTGCTGGTGTCGGACAGGCATATCACAAGGCTTCGATACGTGCCGGGGTGGGGGGTCCTCACACGTTTGGGGGGGGGGGTTGTTATTATCATCATTGGGGAGCTTGTGATAGTTTCTGTATGTGAAAAGATGAATGGGAACTTTCCCATAATTCAGCTGGCCGAGTTACAACATTCCTTCCGGGCCACCACAGAGTATTTGCGTCACCAAAGTTCCTCTTTCCCTCGCCCCGGAGAGGTATAAAAGGAGGTGCGAAAACCTCTGGAGACTATACCTCTTCCCTCACTTCAGAAGACTGACAGTCACTGGTGACCAGGAGATTAAAAAAACAGACAGGAGCCTGTGACCACAGACAGACGGACAGACAGACAAACCGACAAGAAGCTCGTTCGCCAGTCACCTGAGAGACGCACACCGAAGAAAAACCTCAATTTTAAAGATGCCTGAGAACAGCGAGCTCATTCACTCCTACAAAGGTGTCCCCTTCCCCACCAGAGTGTCCATCAACCAGCTCAATTCCCTGGATGCCTTCGAGGCCAGAGAGGACGACCTGCTGCTGGTCTCCTACCCCAAATCAGGTAAATACCCTCCTTACCGACGCACTCCAATCGCATTACATTGCATTTCACAGCATTTGTTGTTGCAATAGATTCTTCCCTGTTTGCCGTGCTTGAGCAAAATGTCCAGTGTTGGTGCAACTCTAGCAGAGTAACTTCGAGAAGAGTTGATTTAACATTGAATAGTTCATAGCATTTGACATTTGACATTTGTTGTTTCAGTAGATCCCTCACTGTATCTTGTAAAAAAAAAAGAGAAAAAAAATGCTTTCGTAAAATGTCCAGTGCAACTTCTAACAGAGTAACTTCGAGATGAGTTGATTTAGCACTGCACATTGTACCGCCTGACTTCGATCCTCTCGAGGCGGCCATTTTGTAAAGAAAGCCCCCCTGCGCTTGCTCCTCTAGGCACTCACTGGCTGGTGGAGATCCTGAAGAACTTGTACCACTGCACCTCCGGTCAGGTGACCATCGCCCCTCCCCTGGAGTTCCAGGACCCCTCCAAAATCTGCGAGCTGCGGAACCTTCCGGGCCCCAGGGTCATCCCCACGCACCTGCCCCAGAACATGGTGCCCCGGCAGGTCCGGAGCAAGGACTGCAAGGTGAGCCTCGCCGTAGTGCGGTCACGCGGAGGAGCAATGAGAGTCAGTGCACACGGGTGGAGTCAGTGCAGGGAGGCGGGGGAGATCTAGCCAATCTAGGTCGTCGGTGGTTGTCGTTGAAAAAGTTTTTTAAAAAACTAAACCACTGGACTGAAAGATGGACTGAAATACACCCACAGGATGTGGTCGGATAGCATTAACCTGCTGCTTTTAGCATGCACCTGAATACACTTCTTTGCAAGATCGCTAAGGGTGTGAGTGCATTGCCATACAGTGCCAGCGCAAAGCAGTGGTGTTGAGATTAATGAAAGGCAAAATGTTCATTACATTTCTGGCAAAAATAAAAGCTTTCTTTAAAAATACATTTCCAAGCCTGCTGGCTTTAATGATTTAATTAGCCCTAACATTTACGCCACCTCAAATTTTAGCTACATTTCATGATATTGTTCATGATATGTCCCACTGTGATCTAATCTATGAGACAACCAGTGTTGGTGTGTACAGCCAATTATAGCTCATTTAGCCAGGGTAATTGGTGGAAACAAAGACCTGTAGACACTGGAATTGCTCACCCCTGGGCTAGAATGTCATGATATTTCACTCTGTCGTACCTGCTTTTAAAGAATGCATTCTGTTACTGTCTGGTGTCCAGGTGATCTACGTGATCAGGAATCCTAAGGACACTGCCGTGTCCATGTTTCACTACTACCAGCAGAACCCCCACCTCCCCACCGTGCACAAGTGGAGCACCTTTCTGGACCTGTTCCTCAAAGGAGAAGGTGTGTACTGCTATGAGGAGACCCTCAAATACTCTAAATCGGACAGCAAACCACAAATACAGAAATTAATTCCATAATAGTATGAAAATTATGACAAATTTAAAGCTGTAAATGTAGACCAATGCTTTGCAGACCTGTGTCAAAATCAAATACATAATTGTTTTGGATTCTCATACTTATTCTAAAACATAATTATGTGCTTGATTGATCTTGCCTGGTGCCGTGGTGCCCTTTTCATAGGTTCCAGTACACCAGACTCAGTAGTTAGGGTACTTAGTTTAGGAAAATATCTGAATCTAAAACAATGATGTATTTGACTTAGGCCTGATGCTATGCTGTGTACAATATGCATGAAGTCAAGATGGTGGTTTTAAGCAGGCTCTTTCTTGCAGTGGTGTACGGCTCCTGGATTGATCATCTCCTCAGCTGGGAGAGGGCAGAAACCAATGAGAATACACTCTTTGTGTACTACGAGTCACTGAAAAAGGTACGCTTGTTCATGTACTTGGCTCAACATGAAGCACTGAATATTAAGCATTGAGGTTACCACTGAAGTGATAAATTATTCATGAATAAACTTATCTGTGCTCAAATTCAGTGTTGGCTCCAGTGGAAGGTCAACCGCAGTGTATAGTGTTCAAGAACTCAGATATAAGAATAAGAACTGAAAGCTAAAAAAATCTTTGCTCTCTCAGGATCTGCCCAAGTACGTGCAAGAGATCAGCTCCTTCCTGGGGCTGAGCGTGACCGAGGAGCAGGCGCGGGAGGTGGCCAAGAGGTCCTCCTTCCGGGAGATGAAGGAGCGTGTGGAGAGGGAGAAGCAGAGGGAGAGGCCCGACCCCACCAACACCGTGTGTGCCCTGACATCCGACAGGAAGCTCATCTTCAGGAAAGGTACGGTGTCATCATTCAGCGCCGTCACGTGCCATCATTCTGCATCATCACGTGTCATCATTCAGGGCCCTCACGTAGATTTTTTTACATTTTATTATTTAATTATTATTATTTTAATTTTCATGAATGACCTCCCTTTACAACATTTCTCAACCAGGCACAGCATAATATTGAGAGATTTCCTTGCTTTAGCATGCTCATAATTCAGCAATATCTCTTCATGTGAAATTTGTCTTTGCATAATTAATTATCTCTAAAAAAAAATAATAATAATAATAAATAATTAACTTCAGCTGGATTTTTAAAAGTGTTTTTCATTTGTTTCCACTCAGGAGCCGTGGGGGACTGGAAGAACCACTTCACTGCGGAGCAGAACGCCACGTTTGAAACACTACTGCAGGATAAAATCAACTCCAGCGAGCTGGCCAGCTGCGTGGAGTATGAATGCTAGCGCGTCGTGAAATGACAGCAGAAATATGCTATATAAACTAACACCTCACATATAGTGTGTCGGCTTAGATGTGAACACTTCAAGCTGTAAACACTGGGTTTTATCAATCAGTGTATATTTAAGTGTCCTTGTATACTTAACAGGTGTGTGCGCAAAGATATTTTGTTTCCTGAAATGATCTGCAGCATAGTTTTTTTTCATCATTAAATGAAATATTGGCTCTGGAGCCGAGTAAAAATGGCACTAGTGTTGTTCGCATATTGAACACGAGGTGGCAGCATTTGCACATAGATCACGTCTCTCTAAATCCGACAAACTACCGCCACAAGTCTTGCTTCCTTCAAACAGCGCCACCGCTGTTGCTATGTACATATTCCATTTCTTATTCCATTACTGTACGCAATTTACGTGATTATTTATTTATTATTGTTTTTCCTTTGTTTTGCGTTCGAGTCTTTCATTTCAATAGCAATATTCAATTGTGTTTTTATCAGTACTGTATTGTGCATGCGAGTGATTTAGTTATGGGGTAGTCGGCTACAATGTGCCTGCACCATACGATGACTGAATAAAAATGATCTTATATTTTCATTGGTCTTATCAGTTGGGTTGTTGAAGGTGGCTCCACACTGGGAACACTGATCTGATCTGATCTCTGATCTTTTTATAACACATTGGAATTTTTTCGACCAAAACTTACAGTTTTTAAGATTGCACTACCAGATTTCATTATCCTTAACTACCCTCTTGGTGTTAATTTACTCAAATCTCTCCATCTTAAAAAATAATGCCAGCATCGGTGGCATTAAACTGCAAAAACACAATAAAACTGAACCGATCCCCGGTGTAGCCACAATAAGATCCGCAGAGTCGCTGGGCCTTTGAGCAAGGCCCTTAACCCTGCATTGCTCCAGGGAGGGATTGTCTCCTGATTAGTCTAATCAGCTGGAAGTCGCTTTGGATAAGAGCGCCAGCCAAATGACATGTAATGAAATGTAATGTAATGTATAGTAATGAAACAAGCAGTGGTGTAAAATCCAGGTTCAGAAAGTAAAAGTCCTCCCCGGTATTTTGTTCCAGTCGCCCGGTTTGGCAAATTGGTGGAGCTGATGAGTGCAGATCAGCTGGCTGAGGTCATGGGTGGAAGAAACACATGGACCGGACTTTTACTTTCTGAACCTGGACTTTCAACTTCTGGAAATAAGTGCTTCTGGAGTGCAAGGTCAGCATACAAACACAAAATGGAGGCTTAATTACAGAAATGTGTCATCAATGGTTAGATATGATTTATTATATTTCTTGAATTTTAAATGTTAACTTAGTGGGGACCTCAAAATTAAATCTAAATTCACTTTAGCTTATTTAGCAATGGACAGTGAAGCTAAATGAATGTAACGAATTAGCTAAGTTAAATGTGAATGTCCAACTAAGTTAACGTTTAAGATTCAGGAAATATAGTTGGCTAGGTAAGCAGTGTTTGGATAGTTAACTTTGGTCACTTTTGCTCTTGTTTGTTTGTTTGTTTGTTCAAAAAAAAAAAAAAAAAAAAAAAAAAAATGGCCCTTGTCCTTATCTTTGTTGTACAGGTAGCAGTTGAAATTGTACTTACCTCTAGGGTCTTTCAGCGAACTTATCCCTGGTTATGGGCATGCACTTTGTTGTACGTCGCTCTGGATAAGAGCGTCTGCCAAATGCCAATAATGTAATGTAATGTAAAATATTATTCATCGAAACTTATTGAGCCCAGCAGCAAGCGGCTGGTGCCAAATCAAGTCTGCAGCAAACGCTGATGACACCTTTCCGTAATGAAGCCACCCTTTTGCGATTGTATGCCGCACAACAGAGGCACTTGTTTTTGTATCTGTATTTGTCTGGCAGTTCAGAGGTATTCATTCTATAGTCCCTATTTCCCTTATGTTGCGTTTTCTTTTTGTTTTGCCTTTCCACCTCAGCATGACATGTTTTTTGTTTTTGTGTTATTATTTTTGTTTTTGTGTTTTGCACTTTCTGTCATCGCCTCCTTTCCTGTCTGAGAAACCACCTTCGCTCCCAAACTTAGCTGTTATAGCCGGAAGGCGAGTCACAGTACTCAAAATTCATCCTCCTTTCCTCTGCTTGTCTCCTCCCCATACACTAAAGAATATCTGTAGTATTTGGACACACCCAAGTATTAACCCACCTACAACTTGCGACAAACTTGGGTTGTTTACTAAATTATGGGGACCTATATAGAGTTTATAGAGTTATTGTATTATTAAACATTGTTGCTTCGAGATAATGCAGTATATTTATAAAATGCCTTGCTGTAAAATATATGTACACTTTCCAGTTCGTAGGCTACATATATTTGCCAATTATAGCCTAATTGTCACTGTTAAATGTGCTCAGTACTGTTGCACTTTCGTCTGTTGCAACGTCGTCTGTTGCACGCATTTAGCAATCAAAAAACAATGTACACGTTATGCATTCAAAGTAAATTCAAAGCTATGGTAACTTGCAATCGTGATCATAAAATAATATTTAAATAATCCGTCAAAATCCGACGGAGCACGACAACTGCACATGCGAAAACAACGCCTCTCTGTTCGTGGCGAAGCCCGCCGAAAAGATTTACCAGTGCGCAAGTGTAGGAAATAGAAGCCACGCCCTCGCATTTTCCACTTTTCCAGGACCGGGGGACCTGTGCATACACGACGTGGCTTAATATTATAAAGATAAGAAACATTCACAGACCATCACGCAGAAAAAGCACTAACATGGGGGAAATTAGACTACCGAGGCACATGTTCCTGTGGAGCATGTCTGTTATTTACTTGTTTGCTTTCGTATCCCTTTACGTCCAGATACCGGGTAAGAGGTTTATTCCAAAAAATTTTGCTGGGTGGTTTGTTAGCTGATTCCCGAGCTGTTGCAACGTTGTAGCTAGCAAATTTGTCTGTGCAAGGAAGTTTTACAGGTGACGTGGGATCCTGCAGATAGCTTTTCGATGGTTAAGCAGATGGTTAAGCACGCAGGCAATAAATAAATCACTTTGCTTGCCAGTGAGCGCAACATGGAAACATTGTGGGCAGCGTGGTCCATTTTAGGAGTGTGTAGCGATAATGGCTGTCCATCACTGAAGTATCATTTAACTTTTAAACAATCTTTTAAAGCGTTTCTTCAAGCGACTACACTTTACCAAACGTTACGCTTCGCAAGGACCACACATCTGTGAAGGGTATGATGCGTGAAGTGTTCATTGTAGATGCGGGCTTTAAAGCAAGAGTTATGAAGCATCTTCCTGTACGCAGACCGCGTTCATTTATGAGAGTAATGAATTTGTCTCCTGTAGGGGACACGAGTCGTTGGTCTTAGTCTCAAGGACCATATAGCTTATTCTTCTCTGCTGGACCGACACCGAAAGGGACATTCAATAGAAATTATATATTTGAAAATATTTTCACTTCAACATGTTTGTTTATTTTGATTGATATGATACCCTTGTATTATGTCAAAAAATAAAATACTTAAAACTTAATAAGTTTCCCTTTGAGTAAAACTGAACTTCAGGAATCTCGGTGTTTCTTACTGCTACCCTTGTGGCAGTGTGGAGTGAATTCTGCCAACAGGAAGTCGTCAGAGTACCAGAAGTGCAGAACCTGCCAAGAAACTCAGCTTTGTGCATTACTGTATGCGTCTGATTATTTGTACAGTTCATAGGACAAAACACTGCTACTTTTTGGTTATTCATTAACGTTTATCTGTAAGATACTGCCAGATTGCTTGATCTGGGGAAACGTCATCGTGACCTGAACCACGTTTTCCTGCCGTTCCTCAGGCATGCGTTGAGAGAACCAGAGATTTGAGCAGAACTGGTCTAAGGAGCTGTGGCCTGAAATCGTTCCTCTGTGGCAGGAAGCTTCCCCAGGAACTCCTCCTCCTCCCTGTCTTCGGCTTGGAGGGCTGCCCGTTAGCAGCCGTTTTTTTCATTGCGAAACGAGATCATAAGCGTCGGGTTCCTTTCATGCCGATTTCAGTGGCAAATTAATTCATGGAGGTTGTCTACTCGACGAGGTGAAGAGTTGGTCCACTTGAGCTGCTCTTTTGTATGTTTTTATAATTAAGGGACAAATCCTAAGTCATGTTACGAGGAGAGCTGGGGCACTCGGAACCGTTGGAGGCCGTTTTAAATGTAAAGGATTGGGGACAGTGAACCTCCAGAAGCTCTACTCTCCAGACCTTCGCCCAAGTCCCCCCCGATGTTCCACATGACCTTGCAGTCGGATCATCAACCAACCATTATGTAGCCTATTTTCCTTTCCCTTTACGTCCAGATAGCGGCGAAGAGGTTTATTCCAAATTTTTGCTGGTTGTTTGTTAGCTGACTCCCGAGCAGTTGCAAGGTTGTAGCTCGCAAATTTCCTTTTGCAAGGAAGTTTTACAGGTGAAATAGGGATCATGCTGATAGCCCATTTCCTACTAAATAATTACTAAATAAGTTTCTGTTCAAGTACAGTGTTTGGGATGACGTATATGAATATATACTTCAAGTAGTCCAGTATACAGCAGACCTTTATTTTTTTTATTTTTTTTAACCTAATTAGTCAGTTGATTGCACTACTTTTTGCTGTATGTAATTTTCAGGAATAAATATGCTGTGATTGAATTGCAGCCTTGCATGGAGGCTGGGGCAGAGATTGTGTAAGAGATTATGGCTGTGCGTTCGGCCCGTTGTACCGTATAGATTCAGCCGATTCACTGATCCTTAAATAATCCCTCCACATGCCGTAAAGGTCACTAAATCTTTCTGGAGTGAAGCTCAAGCATTCCTCTTGCAAGTTGCCTTTCACCTCAGTTTAAGAGAGTGAAAACAAAGTTTGGCTGTAGTACGCTCTGTAGTGATCCCTTCGACAACACAGTCACTCTGCCGGCAATGCACCGACAGTATCCATGTGCAATAAACACTGCTTTCATTTAAAAAAAAAAAAATCTCAGCCTTTCAGCCAACCGGCCTTTAACCGATTGTGTGTCGAAATTGTGAGCTTCCCCCCCCCCCATTGACGGTCTGCCCTTCGTCACTGTAGCTTTTGTACGCTGTGAAACCGGGCTCTCAGAAACCGTCGCTACAATGGGACGTGCAGTCGGGCATTCTGTAAACCTCCCCCCCCGTGTCTGCCTAGGTCTCTATGGAAACGAGGGGATCCTGCCGGTGCGCTGGCAGATGCACTACGACGACGAGACGCCACTGCTGGAGCAGCTGCAGGGCGCCCCCACCCTGCTCTGGCTGGCCCCGTGGCTGGGTCTGGACACCCAGCAGGCCATGGAGCTGCTCTGCCTGCTGGGGGTGCTGCTCGCCTTCGGGGCCTTGGTGCTGGAGGCCCTGAGGGGCAGCCTGGTGTTCCTGTGTCTGTGGGCCCTCTACCTCTCCCTCTATCAGGTGTGTGTGTGTCTCGGTATGTGTCTGTGTGTGTGTGTGTGTGTGTCCTCTACCTCTCCCTCTATCAGGTGTGTGTCTGTGTCTGTGTCTGTGTCTGTGTCTGTGTCTGTGTCTGTGTCTGTGTCTGTGTCTGTGTCTGTGTGCGCCCCACGCCCTGCCACCCCGAAATCTTAAATTGGTGTTCCTGTGCGTGTGCGTGTGCTTTACCTCTCCCTCTATCAGGTGTGCATGCGTCCGTTTGTGTGTGTGTGTGCACACGTGTGTGTGTGTGTGTGTGGCCCCCCTCGGCACTCTAAACATCTCAATGCTGAACACGTCTCTGCTTGATCGTTGTCTCGCAGGCTGCCGGGGGCAACCATAAAAATGCTTCAAGCAAAGTCTTCTCTTGGTTTGCGTGTCATCCTGTCGGTTTAAACAAACTAAACTTGCCAAATTTAATTAATGATAGACATGCAGTGTGCAGAAAAGATCATCAGGGTATGGATCATTAGACACAGAGAAGTAATTATCGTTGTGTTTATATTAATTTGCCAGGGAGAAATACAGAATTTTTTTTTTTTATTATTATTATTTTTTTTAATATATACGGAGAGTGGTCACTGTGTGGAATGGCTTGCCAGTGCATGTAGTGGAGGCGGAAACACTGGGGGGTTTTCAAGACCAGGCTTGATACGGTGTTAGATACTATTTAGCTTTTAGGCAAACTAGGCAATAGGTACACTTAGGGGTAGGAAAAAGCAAGCATTACTGGGCTGAATGACCTGTTCTCGACATTACCTTCTGTTATGTTATGATATGTTATGTTATATTAAATAGCCCCCTAGTAACAGTCTGGTTCCCTTGGAGGTTTTTGTTGTGGTTTGGATCTGTGATGAATTTCAGTGTGTGACACATCATGAGAAAAGGGAAATGGAAAAAAAAGCTGTGCAACAGGTCATGTGACGCAGGTCTGCGAAGCCGTTAAGGGAAAACGCTCAGGCCAACAATGCTGGCAGTGGGCCAGAGCGATCCAGGGTTAAGTGAGGGAAGAGTGGGGGAGGATATCCACATTCTGTGCCTGTTGCCCTGCCCCGGGCTTAGTGTGGATAGAGACACACACACACACACACACACACACACACGTATGTATCAGACTGGCCCGCTTTGGTGCTTTGTTCGCACTTGTGTTTTTGTCTCGTTCAGGTATTCTCAAATTCCTTCCCACTCTCTCACAAAAGGAAATGTAACGATATGTACACACGAACGTGCATTCTGGTCTTTCGCGACACACCTAACATTATTCTCCGTTTTCAGGTTGGTCAAGTCTTCCTCTACTTCCAGTGGTAAGTTGAAATGTTTCCCCTTTTCCATTAAATGACACCTTGGGCCCAAATATTAAGCAACGATTTAGTCCAATCGTGTGTGTCCAGTGAGTGCAGACAAAATGACATACTCATGTTGCATTGCATCATGGGCAGACGTCTTATCCAGAGCGACGTACAAGAAGTCGTCCAGTGTTCGCAACGTAGCCTAGTTATATTACCGGTGACCATCACTAACCTTTGGTCATTTAATTTATCTCTCTCTTTGCCATGAAGGGCATTTGCAAAGCAAATATTCCCACACAAAACGTGTGTGAATTGGATTATGGAGTAGGAGCCTCAGTACCAGAAGACTTTTACATTTGTATTTGTATTTGTCTCGGTACTGCAGTTCCTCAAAGCTGTAGATGTCTCGGTATGGTAGTCCCAGACTTGGCCCATCTACCTTGTGTACTGGACTTCTGTTCATGGCCTTAAAACCGGTCATTTATGAATTGTACCTTAATCTGGCGTGTTCGGTTGTTTGTCGTACGACCTTGACATGCAGGGTTTTGTACGTCTCTTTGGATAAAAGTGTCGGCTTTAATGGAGATAAACACAATTCATGCCGCAGTTCAGGCTCCCGATGTGTTGTTCTCGCGAATTCAGGGTGTGTTATTGAAAAGCTGGAAAAGTCATATCCTGCCAATGTAGAAAAGCAGGTCTGGTGAAATTTGTGTGTGTGTTTAGGGACAGCCTCCTGCTGGAGACCGGGTTCCTGGCCATCCTGGTGGCTCCCCTGGGCCTGCTCTGCGGGAGGTCGGCGTCCAGGCACCACGACAGCCTGACCTTCTGGCTGCTGCGCTGGCTCCTGTTCCGCCTGATGTTCGCCTCGGGCGTGGTCAAGCTGACCAGCCGCTGCCCCACCTGGTGGGGCCTGACAGGTGGGCCCTTACCTGCTGCTCACCTGCTGCTCACCTGCAGCTCTCCTGCTGCTCTCCTGCTGCTCAGCTGATGCTCTCCTGCTGCTCACCTGCTGCTCACCTGCAGCTCTCCTGCTGCTCACCTGCTGCTCACCTGCAGCTCACCTGCAGCTCACCTGCTGATCTCCTGCTGATCACCTGTTGCTCTCCTGTTGCTCTCCTGCTGCTCTCCTGCTGATCTCCTGCTGCTCTTCTGCTGCTCTCCTGCTGTTCTCCTGCTGCTCTCCTGCAGCTCACCAGCTGCTCACCTGCTGATCTCCTGCTGCTCACCTGCAGCTCACCTGCAGCTCTCCTGCTGCTCACCTGCAGCTCACCTGCAGCTCTCCTGCTGCTCACCTGCTGGGCTCATATGAAAATGGTGGTCTGAAGGGAGATGAGGTTAATGCAGTCTTGCAGGCATTTGGTGATGAAGAGGGAATGAAATTTGGATATTGCACCCGATCCCAACCAGCAGCTCCTTCTCTATTGTGTAACAGCTCAGGTCTGATGCGTTATTGCATAATTTCTGTTCCCTTTGTGCCAGAAGGATATTGGGTTTGAAGCCTCTTTTAACGGTGTGCGTGTGTGATTGCTTCCATTCATACTTGTGTGTAAGCATGCCCGTATGTGTTCTTGCATGTGTGTGGTTGTTTTCACATGTGTGTTCATTAGTGCGTTTAGTTTGCGCATGTCTGTGTGTTTTCTGAATGTACATGCCTGTGTTTTGTACTTGTGTTGTGTGCGTTTGTCCATGGGTTTGTATTTGTGTGTTTCTACGTTTGTACGTTTTGTGTTTGTGTGTCTGCTTGCTTTTGTTTGTGTTTGTCGGTGTGTGTTTCAACATGTTTGTGTTTGTACATGGGTTTGTATGTGTGTGTGTTTGTATTTGTGTGTTTTTATGTTCGTGTGTGTGTGTGTGTGTGTGTATGTGTGTGTGTGTTTATACCTGTCCGTCCTCCCTCAGCGGTGACCTACCACTACGAGACGCAGTGCATCCCCACCCCTCTGGCCTGGTTCGCCCACCAGCTGCCCGTGTGGGTGCAGAAGCTCAGTGTGGTCGGCACCTTCGTCATCGAGATCGCCGTCCCCTTCCTCTTCTTCGCCCCGATCAGGCGGCTGCGTCTGACGGCCTTCTACCTGCAGGTGTGTGACGCACCTGTTAGATAAAGCCCAGTCAAACATCAAACAACCAACTTTGTACGAGGCCAAATGGGACGTGACTGTTTTAGGTTCATTACAAAAAAAATTTTTTTTAAATAAAGCATGTACTGTCCTGTTTTAGAACGTCGGCTAGCGTTTCCTAAACTGGCCGTGTCGAGTCCCGTCTCAAGTTGACTGTCAAGTTGACACAACTCAAGTCACTGCAGACAGTGGTCTGGTTTTAGAACATAGGGCTACTAATAGACAAAACCTGTCATCTGAACCAATCACAAAGCACTTCACTAGAATTGCGGCCAGTAGACGGACGTTATTTACGAAGCTAGATTCTTTTTAGCTAATGTTGTGTTGCGAAAAAACACGGTACCAAACAGTAAATACAAAGTTAATGTTAGCTTGCTGAACTCAGTACAAATATAAAGGTCACTAGAACAAACAAATCATCAAACGAGTGGAGTCGTTGTTATGGCAACATTTGTTTATTTGTTTACTTGGCACTTTGGTGTGGGCTGCCTGGTTTTTACTTGGATGTTCTGGGCTTCCCCCCCCGCCTCGTTGCGAGTCCACTGGACCCGCTCCAGAGCTGAGCAAGCGGGGGGGGCTTTGTGATAATAACCTTGGCTCTCTCTCGCTCTTCGTTTCCAGGTTCTTCTCCAGGTGTGCATCATCCTCACGGGAAACTACAACTTCTTCAACCTGCTCACCCTCGCGCTGTGCTTCTCGCTGCTCGACGACGACGCGGTCGGCTCCTGGCTCGGACGCGGCAAGCGGAAGAAGGCCAAAAGTAACGGCGAAACCTCCCCTTTGTTTCAAACTAATCTGCGACGAATGGGCTTGACCTTTGCCCCTCTCCATGTCTCGTGTGTGCGAGTGGGAGCATGTGGGTGCAAACTGTTCAGGGTGGTTCTTGTAGTTGTGTAAAAATGTCCTGTAACGCACGGTAAGGTCCGTGCAAAGGCCACCAATTCTGCTGGCCATGTCCGAAAGGACACGATTTCCCTCTCGCCTCAGTGTCACGCCCTAAATGTGTGATTCAGTACCGAACATTCTAATGCCGGTGATGTCACAATTGCGGTTGAAACGGCGTTCTTCAACGCTGACTTGGAAAAAGCATTCTGGAGAACCTGCTCTTCCAGGGGGGTAAAACACTGCAGGCCTGAATGGACAGGCACAGGGCACACCCTCCAGCATTTACTGCCAGAATGATGGGGG